>NW_022111373.1:64683245-64693825 GCF_000313985.2 Echinops telfairi
TGTATGGATTGTGATAAGAGTTGTATGAGCCCCTAATAAGATGATTTGAAAAAAAAAGAAAAATAAAGAAAAAGCTTTTGCATTTCGTTAGAATGCATAAGGAATAAAAATTTTAATAATATTTATCAACTACTGGAAACAACATATATTATTAATGTTTTATAACTTTTTATTACATTTTGCGACCAAAGATTTTGAGTATCTTTTAAATTTTCTTTAAAATCTAGAAATAACACATTTATGATCATTTTATGGAACTGTTTTACAAGTGGAACAAGACTGCAACGTTTGCTATAGGAGACACAAAATTTTTAGAAGATGGTAATGGGACATTTAACAACCATATTTAGTAGTCATAAATTTCTTAGTTGATGGAGTCTATGATTAAGTCAAAGTCTTAGTTTTACATTTCTAATCATGTTAATACCCCCAAAAGTTGTAAGCGAATATTGCGAGTGGTTTGAATACCCTAAATTCTCTGTTAAAATTAACACATTTATGATCATTATATTTAAGTTTTTATAAGTAGAGCAAAGTTATAAATGTAAGTTATTTTCAATCATTGAACTGTTATTAGAAACAAAAACAGAATTATTCATTTAGATTAAATAACCACATATTACATAATTTAGTTTTGATTTCTAAATTAAAAAGCAAAACTAACAATTGCCATTTAGAATGCCATAGAGTCAATCCTTAATCCTGGTGACATCATTTGTGTGAGAGGAGACCTGAGCTCCACAGGATTGTCAGTGAGTAATTTTCAGAAGTAGATATCTAGAGTGATTTAAACTCCCAACCTCTCCTCAGAAGTCAATTTATTAGCTGTTTACATCACTAAGGGATTCCTGATTAATATTGTCCTTGTTATTGTTCGGTTTCTTTGAATCTGCTCCTTCTCATAGAACCCTAAGCTGCAACTCTCCAAAACTTGTCTGATGCTGAGCCATCCTCACACTTGCTGCTAGGTTGGAGCCAGTTGTTGCATCTTCTACAGCAGTCTTTCTGCGTGGGGACTGTTCTCTTTGTCGCTGAGGCTCGACCAAACTTGATATCCTTTTCAAGGTAACGACCTGTCCCTCCTCATACTACCCCCAACGTACATGGGGTGAAGTCTCATCATCTGAAACTAAAAACATTCTGGTTGCACTTCCTCCCAAACAGATTTGTTTGCTCTTCAGTTAGTTTGTGTTCCTTTCAATATTTTTTTATTACTATAATTTTAATGAACTGATTCTTCTCAGATCTTTTATTACTCATTGTCCAGATTTCATATGCATATGAGGCAATAAAAAAAACAATGGCTTGGGTCAGGCATACCATAATCCTCAAATTGACATCTTTGTTCTTTAGCATTTTATTTTTAAACATGTTATTGGGGTTTCTTAACAGCTCATATCCCAATCCATACATACAAACATTGTGTCAAGCACATTTGTACATATGTTGCCATCATAATTTTCAAAACATTTTCTTTCTACTTGAGCCCTTGGTATCAGCTATTTCACCCCCTATTCCCCACCCATCCCTCCCTCATGAACCCTCGATAATTTATCCTTTTTTTTCATATTTCACCCCACCGTAGTCTCCCTTAAATGATTTACTGTTGTTCGTCCCCTGGGAGGAGGTTATTTGTCAATCACTGTGATCGGTCTTGTGCCACAGATCTGTCCAGTGAAATACATCATTTGTTTTCTTGCCTACTGTTTACATGAGCGTTGATCGAGAATCTAAGTAAAACGAAATCCTTGACAATTTCAGTCTTTTCTCCATGCATCATTAGCTAGGCTGTGATTCCAGTGATGCTGAGCTTTGTTTCTTTTAAATGGATGCGTCATCCATCCTGAAGGCTGTAGTCAATGTTATCAGTTAAGTCTCTCCAGACCTCTTGGGTTTCAGCTAGTAAGGTTACGTCATTTGCATATGGCAGGTTGTTAATGATTTTCTCTGATTTTAATTCATTGATACTCTTACTAACCAAAACAATGAAACTTGAGAGTTTTCATGGACTGTAAATATCAGTAAACTTTGTACTGTGATGTAAAATTGGATTTGATAAAAAACATTTTAGACTCTATTAATAAGAATACCAACAAAGTTTCCCCACTCAAGGAGGATTACAGTACCATGCTCTACAAATGAGAGCAAATAAAGGAAAAAGGAAAAAATGTCTAAAGGAAAAGAAAACTTTCAAGGCAAGATTAAACATTCATGCATGAAGGCTAGATAAATGAATTCGTTCTCTTGAGAGAAGCTGGATAATATAAACATGTGAAATGGCTTACTTAAAACTAGAATAGTCTACTTTAATAAAGGAACATTAAATCAATAACAGAAATCTGACAATTTGATTACTTAATATCAAAATTAGTTTTTTTCCCATCAATTGAAATATTGTAAGACAAATGAGATGGTCAACCCTGATGCTGATGTGATTATATTTTGCATAAATTACCTCTTTTTAATAAAAATATTATTTTATATTTTCAGAAATAAATTTATAAATATAATATGCAACAATTATTATGTCTAAAAGGAATGGAATTTTTTCAAAAGAAGTAAATTTTATTTTGTAATTTTAATTTGCATATTAGTTCCTACATGAGATAGGTAAGAATTAATGTTGTTGTGTGCTTAAATTGGTTCCAAGCTTCTTTAACAAATTATCTTCCCATATGCATGTTCATTTTCTCTCTACATTATGGACTATAGAAACCTAATTTATTCTGACTGGGCTTAGTCGAAAGTACAAAACTACTCATTTAAATTTTGATTTTAAGATTTTAGATGCAATTTTGCCTGTGGAAACAGCATTTGTAAAACTTTATCCTATGTGATTCAAATTGTATGCTAGTGATAATTGTGCCTAAGTGCTCTTAATTTGATTTAAGTGGAATCCTTCGAAGTTTTCCTTCAGAACCAAATATAATTGTGATTTGATGTTATTCAATTGAAATGTAGGATCAAATTCTTAAAGAGGTCATAGATATTCATTTCTACACTTTGAAGTACTGATTTTAATTTATGTGTAAGAGCTATTTTCCTAATGAAGATGAAGATTTTATGTGGTTTTTGTCACAGAAACAATTATATGAGAGAATAGTAGCAAAATATATAATGAGATAGACTCTTTTAACCCTCAAGCCCTATACTTTATTTGTCTCAAACGTTATGATATTGTTTCTTATAAAATAACTCAGTGAGCACTTGTCAAGTTCCACCTCTATAAAGATGACTTGGATTACCTCAATTATACTTTCAAAGTCCCATACATAAAACAAAGCTATGTATTCTCTTATTTTAGGACTTTATTGTGTTAAATGTATTTATTAAATGTCTATATACATATTCAGATGTGATTTTTTTAATATATTCTGATTGAAAAGTGATTTTCTAAGTCTGTTATATTTGCCAAAATGTATTGGTGGTAAAAAAAGAAAAAAGCCTACTTTTCAATTGATCAACTATAAAATAGTTACTTACTTTTGAGCAGTGTAAGGAGATCATAGATATTGAGTGTATACTATTTATTCTCTTTTTTTGGTGCGGAATGAGGACCTATGGCTTGGAACAGAGAGCACAACACAGCAAGTTTCCATGTGGTGAAAAAAGAATGAATATTTTATTGGTACTGTCTGCCCTGCATACCTAGGTACATATAGGTAAACATGTTTCAAACAGATGTGCTTCAACGGAGGACAGTCTTATGATATAAATAAACACCTCATGAATTCAAGATTGTAAAGGTGAATATAAGGTGGGAAATCATGAAGATGTAAGGACTTAATGGCCTGAATAAAGGCTAAAACTTTGACCCAATTTCATTGTGTGTTTTTTTCAAAACAAGAATGAAATTCTAATTTTCCTAAAATAGAAAGTGTGTGAAGCCTAACAAGCATCCAAATGGAAACAATTTCCTTTTAGTTGTTTTTAGTAAAGCATGCCTCCCATTAAGCAAAGATTTGTAGGTGATCTGTGAAGGAGAATTTGTTCTACCACGCATTAACAGAAGGTGAAGTGTAAAACATAGTCAAGGTCTTAACTTCTTTCTTTAATGGTACTAAAACTCTTTTAGAACCCTTTTAAATTTGCTTAATTTAACCTCTCTGTTAATTGAAAGAACATAAAAATCCAATAGTTTTATCGTTATGCTTTATTTTGCCTTCTGTGGACCTCTATCTTAATTCATGTCATAGTAGTTTTAGGCAGGCCAAAGTAGACTCCTCGTATTGCACTTCAAAGATCATACCATCACTGTGCCATCAGTTAACATAGGAATACCTTATCCTTGTTGATTTTATAGGGCTCCTTTCTTTATATGCAGTATGGATTACAAAATAAAGTTCTTTTCATGGCAAATAAAGAAATGTAACTTTTTAGTATTCTTCTGTTGAGCACATTGCAAATGATCTATGCCTTTGATAAATGATGAAGATTGGATTTAGGAATTCAGTTAGGAGAGTGAGGGAAATCCAACACTTGCCTCACATACCTCCACCAAGTATAAAAGGATATATGTGATTAATGTTTAATAGGCAAGAAAAGTTTCCTAGCCAGTAAGAGCCTTCAGTACAAGAGCCATTTGTACAAAGTAACTCTCCAATGTTTAGTCATCATCTGAGGCCATAAAATTCTCAACAATCAATACCTTTTCATTAGTCACATTGACATGAGCATTAATCTGAATTAATTGGTTATTTCCTTTGCAACAATATTCCTCAAAACGTAACTTTCACAGGAGACCACATGTCTCTTAAGTCTAGAAGATGTCTAGAACTGCAACAAATAATATGTATTGAGTTCTTTTCTTGCTGTTGGGTGGAGTCAACTGGTTCCAACTCACAGCAATTCTATGAACAACAGAAGATACAACTGGACCATTCTACACCATCTGCACAAATATCATGTTTATATTTATTAGAAGTATAATAAATTATTATTATTGCATCCTGTAAATACTATTGGTGATATAGTGGTTATACATTGGAATACGAACCTAAAGGTCAGCAGTTCAAAACCACCAGACACTTTATGGGAGAAATATGAGGCTTTCTACTCCCATAAAGAGTTACAGCCTCAGAAACCCACAGGGGCAATTCCACCTTGTCCTATAGGGTTACTATGTGTTAGAGTTGACCAGATGGCAGTGAGCTTGGTTGTAAATTCTACTATCCTTGGTATTGCTGTGTTGGACTGCTAACAATGGGTCTGTGATTCAAACCAACCACCCTCTTTCAGGAAAAAGATAAGATCATATGCTCTTGTAATGATTTGCATTCTCAGAAACTGTATACGGGATCGTGATGAAGCAGAATGAATTTGATGGTAGTGGGTGCATTTTATTACATACTATACCATATACTGAGTTGAATCCAAGACATTTGCATGTCACTTATTATTCATTCCTCACAATGAGGTACTATACTTCCATATTAATAATATGAAGATAGCACACAATGCTATTTTGATTTTACTGAGAATTGTATGTGTGTGTTCCTTAGGCAGATTCCGTGCAATCTTTCCCACCTAATAAAATTTAAACTGCTCTCTTACCTACTAAACACTGACTATGTAAAGGAATTTGACTCCTGAGTTAGCAATGAGTGTGGTTAACATAATCTTCATAAGTCAAAACTTTCAACTTTATGGAATTCTCTATAATATTTTATTCAGACCATATGTAAATCTGTAAATAAAATATTATGAAGTGTACAGATCAGTGATAAAGTTCTCTATGCAGTATAATTTATACACTTGTACCATATCTATGATTGCCACATGAATAAATGAATGAAAGCCCACATTTATAAAGTTAATCATGATATTGTTGTTGTTGTTTGGTGCTCTTAAAACAGTCCCTACTCATAGAGACCCGACATACAACAGAACGAAATGCCACCCATGTCCTGTGACATCCTCACATTTGTTCTTGTTTGAACCTATTGTTGAAGCTACTGTGTCAATCTTCCTGGTCCAGGGTTTCCTTCTTTTTCACTGTCCCTATGTTCCCAAGCATCATGTCCTTTTCCAGGAATTGTTTTTTCCTGACAGCATGTGCAAAATAAGCATGGTGTACAATTAATAGTAGATAAAGCTAAACAACTAAGCATGAAGAACACCTGCCAACCCTTCACTTTGTCTTTTAGAAAATGTGTCTAATTTTTAAAAAAAAACAACACTTTAGCCCATTGCAATTTAGTTGATTCTAAGTCATGGCAAACCTAACAGAGAGTTTTTCAAGGCTGTAAACTTTATATAAGCAAATTTCTCTTCTTTCTCCCAAAGAGTGGTTGATGAACTGTAACTGACAAACTTCAGGTTCAAAGCTCAAGGCTTAACCCACTGTGCCACCAGGGATCCTTTTTAGACTTTACATATTTCAAATTGCTCATTTGTTTCTAGGAAATATGGTATAGAATTTTAATATATATGTATGTTTCAAAACTCTTAAAATCATGGGGTAGATTCACCTTATGGAATTGTTCAAAATAAATCTGAAAATAAATAATATGCTACATTATTTTTGACAGAAACAATAAAATATCAAGTGAAATTCAAAACTAAAGGCTATAAACATGATGTAAAATGTATACATTTTAGAAGCTAAATGTAATACATATGAAGATGAAACTATATATAAAAAGCAAGATAATAAATACTTAATACAAGATATTGGACTATGATCAATTAATATGGCCCTTCTAGCATTGTTCCTTGTACACTGTGGTTGTGGGATTCATATGCCTGTGCATATGCTCCCACTTTGGAGGGCAGTCTCTACTGTGCTGACGGATAGGATTGGATGGGGTGGAAGGTGTGTGTGGAGCCACACTCTCTGTTTCCTTGAAGACCTTTTAAGACCTGCCTTAATATAAGACTGACACTTTCTGCTCATGAAAGTGTCTGTAAGACCCCACCTTAGCGCAGGGTGTAAACTAAGCCAGATCCTTGGTTTCATGGGTGGTATCTATGGTTTTATTTTGGGAAAGAGGAGACTGTGACTTAAGACACAATTCTTCATTTTTCTTGGGGCAATGGTGAGCTAAAAGTAAACCGTAGCTCCATCAAAGTCACTCCTCAGTGTATAACACATATCTAGGATGGAGAGAGAAATCCCAGGATATTGGAAGAGCATGTCCAAGATCTCCATCTGAAGTGACTGAGGTTGCCAAAACCAAATGCATCAGAGATGTGGTATGGAGACTCAGGGAAGCAGCACTAAGACTAGAGGATACATTGTGCTAATCTGGTCTGAGACTATAGCTTTCTAGTCCGTGGAAAGAAATGCCAAATGACTGTGGCTAAATGACTGAGGATGACAGAAAGATTTAGCTTGTGGCTAAGAGGACAAATGGCTATATCCTTGATGCTTGCTGATCCTGACTTGTGGTAATCTATTAATTTCCCAAATAAACCCCTTGAGATAGTTAATTTATTGTGCCAGCCTGGCCGATAAACACAAGTGGGATTAATTGAAGGGCAGAGAGATAAATGGCTCGGTGAGCCTTGCCTTTCTTGCCTCTCGCTCTTTGATCATCAGACCAGTGTGTGGCTACCTTGCTTGTTCTGTGCCTCAATTTACAGGCTACACTACCTGTGGGATGCTTAGCCTGTGGACTGTGTTGCTGTAAGTTGAGGTCCCTTTAAAACCACCCGATTGAAATATACATCTCTGGACCTGGGGACTGACAGTTGGTGACCTGGCTGACGGTTGGTGAGCTGCCTTGCTGTTTGCTGCCTGTGCTGAGATAGCCTAGCTTTCTCTACAGAAGACTACCTGGCGGCACTCAAGACTTGAAGGACCACCAGTGTCTCACAACTCTCTAACACAGGAGAAAGGTACACAGACATATGTACACCGCTATAAAATAAAACTGCACATCTCGTGTGATATATATATATATCTGTATATATCACATATATATATATATTACTATCAATCTGTTTTTGTCTCTCTAGAGAACCCTGTCTAACACCCCTTTAACTCTATTATCTGTAAATGTTAAGCAGACATTGAAATAAATTATCCAACCTGGCAAGGAAGTGGAATACTATGGGAGGAACAGTTCCTGGCAGAGTAGGTAAAGAATACTGCCTCATGGGAATAGGGAAGCCATACAAGGTCAGCTATGACCACTTCCATTGCTGTGTATTGTAAAGTAATGAAAAAGAAAAAAAGAAGGGTACAGATAACAGAAGAGCCCTGATGGTGCAGTGGCTATATATTAGGTTGCTAACCACAAGGTCCTGGGGATAAAGATGGGGCTTTCTACTCCCAATACAGAGTTCCAGTCTCAGAAACTCAGAGGGGCAGTTCTACCTTGTCCTGTAGAGTCATTAGGAAATGACTCAATGACAGTGAAGGGATAGATAGCAGACATAATTGGAGGTCTGGACTTTAGTATTGTTTGTTTTCCTCGGTTTATGTTTTATTATAATAAACAGAACTCTACAGATACTTATTCACATTTACATAAAATAAATAAAAGGGAGGATTTATGTGGAACAGTGATCATAATTGATCACGAGGCAAAACTTATGATTAATCTAATACATAAATATAGAACACAAAAAATGAATTTTACATAAGCCCTCTGCTAGCTGAGACTTCTTAAACATGTTACTTATTTTTTCTGAGCCTAATTTACATCATCTATAAATATGTGGGTGGCGCAATGTCTCCAGGAGAGGTAAGGCATAATGATGCAAATATCATGGTTCAGGGTCATAAAAACAATGTTGTTTTGTTTAACTTCATAAGAATTTAACTTACTAAATTATGAGCAAAACATTATTGAATGCATGTGTACAGCCAAAATTTTAGTGAGAAAATAATGCCCACACCTTTACTTAATATATTTCTATTAATTTTTCTTACAGGAGATTTTGTGCATATTGTAAGAAATAATGATATTTCAAGAAATAATATAATAGTAATATATCACAAGTGCAGCGGTAGAAATATGAGGCTTTCTACACCCATAAACAGTTACAGTCTTAAAAACTCACTGTTCTATCTTGCCCTATAGGGTCACCATGAATTGGCATTGACAATGGCAATAAAATGAATCGATCATAAGAGAAACATTTTGAAGAATCAAAGTACTCTTAGATATTTAAATAAAGAATTAAATCAAACAGGTAAAGAATCAGAGAACAGCCAAAATATAGGTGGTAAGTAGTTAAAAGTGAAAATAAAACCCAGCAAATAATGACAATAAATCGTGATTAAAAATTGAAAAACTTGGTTCCTTTAAAAAATCTTATCTTTATGCTGTTTTTGTTTCATTTATATTTAATCCAAATTAGATTGTCTCTTGGAATACTTTATTCATGCTTATCAAAACATCCTTTTCCTACATGAAATTTCCCACATACTGTGCCTGGCAAGCAATAGGGCATAATAAAATAATTTGCAACAATGTGTATAAAATGTTAGTATTATTATGTTTTGCATTCCATGTATATTTCAACAAAAATTTTGAGGCTAGTTGTTCCAAAATAATGATAATGTGCTGTGATTTAGGGATTAACGCTGAGTAGGGAATAGTAGCTTTATGAAAACACAAAAAAATTACATTTATACTTTTCTATTTTTTTATGAGATGGCATGGGGGTTTTCTATTTTTTTTTAATTCTCCGTGTGTTACTTTTGAAATCTCACAGAAAAGTGTGTTTTTATAAATCTTGCTATTATTTTATTATTATTCTCTCTTCCATATATCTAGAGAAACAACATTTAATCTTCTTCAATATTTGGGAAGTAGTATGATTTTGAACTAACTGAAATTTATGAAACTAGTGAAAGTGTATAAAATAAGTCTAGATGATGAATATTAGGAGTTTCCTGACTTTCAGGATTCTGATTCAGGATAAGGGCATAACTGGAGGCTCTGTGCAACCTTCAAATAAATCTTTTAAAAGTGGAGACTCAATAACCTGAGTTCTAAACCTCCCTGAAGAACAGAAATCTCTACCAATGACATCTTAGTATTCAGTAGGCGAAATCATCACAAAGAACTTCAAAAACAAGATCAGATTCTGTGCTGCCCTGATAGGAAGCTGCTATGTGTAGCTGCGCCTCTCCCCATAACTCCAGAGCTTAGCAGGGGATCCAAAGGGGAAGAAGGTGAGCTGGCCCCTCTTCTTCACATATGCCAGTGGCTTGCTGGTTAAACAAAATTACCTCATATGTGGTTTCTATCCAAAGTCTTTGAAACCACTAAAAATTGACCAAGAGGGAGCCTTTAAATAAGTAAGTTGTAGAGGTGTCTAAGTCTGAGTTTGGTCAGTTTTATCATTCTGCTGGGTGTGAGAGTGAGCCATCTCAGAAACAGAAGCAGAGAAATTCCACATCCATCAAGAAAGAGCCACCAGTAGCATGCAGGTGAGAGGTCTATCTCAAGTCACAGATGCACCAGGGACTGCCCCACTGAGAAGATAAGGCAGAGCAGAGCTATGACACAGATACCATGAGTCATTGCAGTGAGTCTCACAGACAATCCGGGAAATGGGGCTGAGTAACGTTGGGCAGGAAACTGGCATGCAGAGAAGGGTTACCTTTACTCCTTAATTGATGC
>NW_022111373.1:64695552-64696603 GCF_000313985.2 Echinops telfairi
CTAACTTGTGGTAACCTGGTTATTTCCCTATTAAGTTCCCGTGGTGCTTAGAGAATCTGTTGTCAATTTGAGAGGATTAAGAGCAAAGGGTTGGAGTTTAGCGTGTCAATCAGGTCACAGCTTGATGACCTCATTTGGAGGCACTAAGGAGATAAATAACTCGTTTGAGGCAGGACACATGCTCACTCCCTAGCAGCTGACAAGACACATGGAGCTAGGCTAGTGCCCTGAGATCTAGGAGCCCTGCCAGAGCTGAGATGCTTACAATGCCACTGGATCTGCAAGACTTCCCACCCACTGGCCTGTGATTGTCCTGCATTCAGCGTCATTGCATGTGTTTTGTGAGCCTGAAGAAGACATTATAGATTGGTATTGGACATATGGGCTAATATCGGACTTATGGACTTGATCTGGTTTGGGCTGGGATGTTTTCTTAATGTAAAATTACTCTTTATATAAAGCTCTATCTTATATACACTTATGAGTGCCCATGAATTTGTTTGTCTAGTAAACCCAGACTAACACTGTTCCCATTATTGTGACTATTATCTATGAGTTCTCTGTAACGACTTCCATGGATTATCAAAGCCAGCAGAGAAGTAGAGTGCTATGATAAAGACAGTTAATGCCAGAATTGGGTACAAGAGAATGGAGGGTGGATGTCTGACATCTGTCTCAGAGGAGTCATTTTGGCCAAATGCAGTGTTTGATTCTCCTTACCAATAGTCAAGTAAGAAGAGATAAAGAGATCACATGTTACTTCCATCCCATATTTTACAGACAGAAATATGGATCTTTTCTAGTGAGTTTTTTCAGAATTACATCTATTTGTTGAAACATTTAATTTGTGTTCACTCAGTTTCTGATTCCTTGTTTTCACTAATATCATCAGTGCAACTTGAACTTTTTCATTCAATACCATTGATCCTTGATGATATGCTACCTTCTGATATGATTGAAAGTTGAATAATTATATTTGCTACAGAAACTTTTTGTAATTCTATCTTCTTTTGATGTTTCCTACATTCTACATGTTGCCCATTGGATCTTA
>NW_022111373.1:64697212-64702904 GCF_000313985.2 Echinops telfairi
ACCGATAGAAAATAATTCAAGAGACCCTCAGCCTTGTTCTAATATAGAGACCATGAATAAGATTCTACTGGATATGTGGGCTGTGTCTTGGATAGTCACTTCTCACCTTCCTTGCTATGGTTGTATTGATCATTGCCTTGAACTACCTGTAAACTCAGGAGACAGTCTACATCTTGGCAAAAATAGCATGTAGTGGATTCCTGCCATTGTCTCCTGCTGGAGATGCCAAGTACTGAATGATCAATATTCTTGACTCTTCAAGATCAGCAACAGGTACCTGCGTATTGCTGTTCAGCCAGAGGTCAATATAACAAACAAACAGACAGAAAACACTATGTCTTAGAGGCAGCATTCATTCTCTATTCATGTGAACACACACACATAAGAAAATCACTAAAATGTATAGAATACATGTAGACATGGATACAGAAGAAGTTTGGGAGGAAGAGAAAGCTTTGGATTTACTTTTAGGGAGTTCAGAGATATTAATGTCAGCTTCTTTAATCAAATGGAGGAAAAGTTGATAGAAATACAGAAAAAGACCAGAAGAGAAACTAAAAGAATTTAGAAAAGCACTGCAAGACTAATCTAAAAACATAAATATAAAACTATCCAACAACTCTAAATGGAAATTAAAAAGGCAAACACTAAGATATTAGAACAGGATGACAATTTGACAAAACAAACCAGACGTTTTGAAGCCATGTAAATAGGAATAGGTCATCTCAAAGACACGTCTCTCTCGAGATCAAAATACAAGAAGATCAAACTAATCAAACAGACACAAAAAGATAATGAAAATCTAAGAGTTGTATGTGATACTATCAAAACAAATCACTTATGTTTGATAAATATCCCAGAAGAGAAAGAAGAATATTTATCAAGAGAGCAAGTAGATTAAATATTAAAAGAAAATTTCTGGAACATTATGATAGGACAGAAAATAACTATCCAATAAACTCAGCAAACTGCAAACAGAAAAGAAGCACAGCATCCTTAAATTCCTAACATCAAAGAAAAAGAAATTAACCTGAGAGCAACTGGGAAAAAATAAATAATCATCTTTAAAAAGATTCACTTAGAGTAAGTTCAGATTTTCATTGGAAATCATTAAAGGAAGAAGGCTATGGATCAATCAATTCAAAATTGAAAAAAGGAAGAAAACTGCCAATTAAGAATTCTATGTACAACAAGATTATTCCTCAAATATAAGGAAGAAATAAAAGCATTTTAGGCCAAGAAAAACTAAAGTAATTTGTAAAAACAAGACCAGTGAAACAAAACTATGCAATCAAAATAAAGAGCCACAGATAACATTTCCACAAAATAAGTAACAAAAAATAACAGGAAAGAGTAGCTAATAAAGAGTTGAATGGAGACGCTATTGGGCCATTAGTAAAAGACAACAAACTGGTTAAAAACTGAAAAAAATATAATAATTCAAAAACAAACTTCAAAGAAAATACTAAAACATGAAGAAAATAATAAATGGAAAACAGCAAATCATTTTTAATAAATAAGTTGTAATAGAAAAATGGAAAAGATGAGGAAAAAATTAAAGCAGCAAATAAAATTATTATTAAAAAGTAATAAAAAACCATAAGAATAACATAAAATGACAGCAATAAAACTATAACTGTCAATAAAAACATTGAATATAAATGTATTAAATTCACCAATTAAGAGACAGGGACTAACAGAATGCATAAGGGAATATAAGTCATTAGTATGTTATTTACAACAAACAAATCTTAAATGTGAAGAGAAAAACAGATAAAATTTGAAAAAATATTCTACGTACTGCTATTTAAGAGAAAGCATGAGTATCGATATTAATTATTGTGTGAGCCATCAAAAGAGACAAAGAAGGCCATTATATAATGCTGAATGCCACAATTGAACAAAAGCATAACCATAAAAACCTTTGATGCACCCAATAAAAGACTCTCAAAATGCATTAGCCTAATTTGTATACAATTGAGAAAAAAATTAGATCATAATATAATAATGTTAGGTGCATTTCATACATAATTTATGACCAAAACCAGATAAAATCCAGGATAGTAACTAGATTTCTTTGGTTGATGGTAAGGAAAGGTGGGAGATAATCAGACACTATTATTAAGGGGCGTAAAAATGAAAAAAATTATAACAATGATATGATAATTGTACTATTCTTTTTAATGTATTTTGGCTACTGAATTATATAGTGTGTGAATTATATGTCAGTTAAACTGCTAAGAAGAGAAAATCAACAACAAGAACTAAACATAATTAATCAACTTGTTCTCTTAGGTACATAGAACATGTCGCCCAGCAAAAACAAAATGTACATATTTTTTCTGGTGACACGCATGAAACATACATCAAAATCAATCATATGTTATGCCCTAAGACAAACATCAAAACATT
The DNA here is from genome assembly GCF_000313985.2 of Echinops telfairi. Classification (NCBI taxonomy): domain Eukaryota; kingdom Metazoa; phylum Chordata; class Mammalia; order Afrosoricida; family Tenrecidae; genus Echinops; species Echinops telfairi. Next base: position 64,699,625 of record NW_022111373.1, read on the forward strand.
TAAAAGCATCTATATATTGCAAACCATTTTTTCAAATAGCAGTGCTATAAAATGAGAAACTAGCCACAAGGTGATGAACAAAACAAAAACTGATTTGCATGGAAAATGAATAATACTTTATGTAGAAATCACTGAGTAATTGAAGAAATAAAGAGAACGATTAATAAACTCCTTGAACAAAAGGAAACGATAACATACAATATCTCTGGGACATAGTAAAAGCAGCATTCAGAGATCAGTTTGCATCAATAAGGACGCACAAAAAAGAAAAAAGTCAAAATAAATGCGTTAACATATCACCTATAACAATTAAAACAAGATCAGGGAAACAAATACTAAGAAACTAAAGGAAAAAATAACAGGTTAACACCAATATAAATGAATTTGAATTTTTAAAAAAATAAATAATAAATAAGACAAAAACCTGGCTATTTGAAAGGATTAACAAACTAGATCAATCAGAAGTATGCCTTACAATGGAAAAGGAGAAAGAGCAAGGGCTACCAATAAGAAAGTAGACAGGTAGCAGCACAACAGATGCAAATGATATAAAAGAGATTAATACACAATAATGTGTACAATTATATTCCCCCAATTTGAAAACATCAATGAAATGGATGAAATTCTAGAAATATATTACCTACTTAAATTAATACAGACTGATGTAGAAAAATTTTACAGATGGGTAACAAAAGAAAAAATAGCTCTGGGTATTAAAAACCACCTAAATTTTAAAAATTCTGGGATAAGATGACTTTCCTGTGGAATTCTATCAAACATTTACAGAAGAGTTGACATCAAACCTATATAAACTATTTCAGCAGATAGAAAAGGATAATATGTTACCAAACTCACATTATGAAGCAAATATTAACACGAAACCTATTCCAGGAAAGACACCTTGGGAATAAAAGTATACAGGCAAATAAGCCTTAGGAATGCTGATGCCACCATTATCAATGCAATTCTATCCAACAGAGTGTTAGGCAGGGTTCTATTGTGAAACAAACCCAGGACACTTATGACTATATATATGACAATAGGTTTATGTAGTGAAAAGAAATACAACAACAAATCAGTCCACACAGCAGTACAGAGAAGTCAGTTCCCTTTCATAGGATAGTTATTGTACTGAAGGTCCTTCCACCTTACCTTGTCCTCTGGTCCAAGGCCAAGGAAACATAGCTGGAAGATGAAACGTCGAGATGTAGCAGAAACCTGTAGTATATTTTAGCGAAGCAGGTCATTGTGGATCCTCAAGGTGTAGTAATGAGAAGTGGCTTTTTTTGGGGGCGGGGCTGGTAGCAGTAGCAGTGTGGTGGCAAGAAGAGAGGAGTTGACCTGCAGGCAGCAGACACGGCAAGGTGGGGCGGCACTGTGGCATGGAACAGCACGGTATACAGACATGTTCCACCATGGTCCACTGGTTGACTCAGTTCACAGGTAAAGACAGTACACTTGTAGAAGCAGGGCGGCTAACTGAGGCGGGCAGAGAACTCAGGAAGCACAGTAACCTGACCACCAGGGAGAAAGAGGAAGGGACTGGCCCTATGGAGCCATTTATTTTGGTTTTTCCTACAAAAGAGGTCATCAGGCTGCAACCTGATTAATAGGCTCAGCTCCACCCACATATTCCTGTGGGTGCCATATTGGCACAAAAAAACCTAACTATCACAGACAGAATTCATCAAAATCTCTTAAAAATTGTGTCCTGCTCAAGTTAGATTCATATGAAGTATACAAGGACAGTTCAATATCAGGAAAAAATCAATGTAACAATCCACCATATAGCAAAAACAAAGGAAATGAACCCTATGATTATCTCAATCTAGATGAAAGGCATTAGATAAAAATGAACATGCACTATTGATATAAATACATAATGGGAATAGAAGGAAATTATTTAACATAAAAAAGGCATATGTGAAAAACCAGTGTCTATCATCTCACTTAAAGGAGATTTTAAAAATATTCCCTCTGTGAAGAGAATCAAATAGGGTTGCCCTAATCACCACTTTTTATTTGATACAGTCCTGGAGAGATTAGTCAGAGCTAGAAGAGATCAAGAAAAAATGTTGAAATCAAAGAACTGAAAAGAAAATTTCAAAGGGCAACTCAAGAACACAAAGGCAAATATAATGACATGTGCAAAGACCACAGTGCTGAAGAAAGAAGTTCCAGCTACACTGAAGGCACTAGTCAAAATAGAGGAGCCAGGAATTGATGGAATACCAATTAAAATGTTTCAACAGTGCTCACCCACTGGAAACACTTACTTGTATCACCCAGGAAATTTGGAAGACAGCTAACTGGTCAACTGAAGAGATTCTATTTGTACCTATTTCAAAGAAAGGTCAATTATAGAACAATGTAACTGACATCACATTCAATTAAAACTTGTTGTAGATCATGAATGGTGGCTGTAGCATTACATTTACAGGAAAGTTCCAATGGTTCACGCTGGATTCAGGAGAGGATGTGCAATAAAGAATATCATTGCTGATATCAGATGGATTTTTGGATGGAAAAAGAGAATACCAGAACAATATTCACTTCTGTTTTACTGAGGAATTTGGGCATTTAGATAGCTGCATGAGCAGGTACATTGTTGTGGAGACAAAAGCAGTCCCCCATTTGCTACCAATCAGGCTTTTTATTGCACACTGTTATCACACTCTGTTCTTTAGAACCTCTAAATAGAAAGCTTGATTAACAGTCTGACCTGGTAGAACGAACTCCAAAAGCACTATCCCCCTCACATCAAAAAACAAATGAGCATTGCCTTGATCTTTGATTTCACTTGAGCTTTATTTGGGTAAAATGATGATGGTGTCTTCCCTGGCTTGATTGATGTTTGCTTGCTTTGGGGGTCATCAGGATAGCACCAGGCCTTGTCACCAGTAATGACGTTGAATAAAAAGTCCAGGTCCCTTTGGAGCTGTTCTGTTCTTTCAAAGCAAAGCATGTGTCCACTCAACGCTCTTTTTCCTGGCCAGTCAGAACCTGAGGCACAAATTTCTCAGTGAACCTTCTCATTCCCCAATCTTCAATTTTTTCATAATGACTCCTTCAGTCATAAAATTTGCAAATCCCACCATCAGATTGGCTGGGCAATACAAATAAGGTGTATTGAATTCCACCGAAGTGATTGTTTAATTTTGCCATCTTACTGGACTTAAAGGTAGTCACCTTAGAAGCAGGAATAGATGATCTTACTGCCATCAAGAAAGAAGAGCCAAGAGCATAGCTTGTCCTGTCGATCTTGGATTTCCTGTGCCGG
>NW_022111373.1:64704118-64715325 GCF_000313985.2 Echinops telfairi
TGCCTCTTTCTGGTGTTCCTCCTGGGTCAGAATTGTTTTTCTTTAATCTAGAAGATCCCGGCACAGGAAAAACTCATATATATTTTTTAAGTTAATGAAAAATAAACAATATTCTCTTTTCTGATATTTGCTTCAAATATCATTTTGTTGCACTTCAGGACCAATTCTATGGCACCTATCTACAACACACCATAAATTATGTATTTATTTCCTGTATAGAAAAATAACCAACAATACAAGCCCAAGAAACACGTTATTTCCATACATATTGGCCACAAATGAAATCCAGTGATTAAATGTGCTGAGCATATTTTAAGACTATAATTCATCTAAATATTTTATTACCTACATGGCTATTTTCTTTGAATACTTTACGATAATTTGAAGGAACATTTTAGGGAAAGTTAATAAAGTCATGTATGAGGTTTGAAGTTTTATGATTTATTAAATAATTGTTTTGAGGTTATCCAGCAGTATTTAAGGTCGGTTTCTAGGTATATTTCCATGATGAACTTCAAATTTTTTACAAAATTATTCTTTCATCCTACCTTGTGAAGTGTCACTTAAATTTAGAGCTATCAACTATAAATAGCAACATTCTCTCTTCTTTTTTTTCTTTTTTGATTTTTTGACCAAGGTGACGACATATTCTAATTTCTTTTCTTGTTTTGTCCTAAGTGCATTAGTCCAGGTAGACTAGAGAAACAAATCCAGGGAGACTTATATGTGTATAAGAAAGTGCTTTATATACAAGAGCAATTGGATATTAAGAAAGTATCCCAGCCCAGTCCAGTCCAAGCCCATAAATTCAATAATAGCCCATAAGTCCAGTACCAGTTTATAAATCTCACTTCAGACTCACGCAACACATTCAATGGCGCTGAATGCAGAAAGATCACAGGCCAGTAGGTCAAAAGTCTTGTGGATCCAGTGGCAGTATTGGCCGGGGTTTCCACAGGGTTTCTTCAGCTCCGAACCTCTGACTGCAATCAGCCAGTCTCCATGTGGCTTGTGAACAAAATTGTCTCACTAGTATTGAGCATGTGTCCCACCTCCAGTGAGGTACTTATCTCCTTAACACCTCCAACTGAGGTCATCAAACTACTACCTGATTGGCAGGCTAGACTTCACCCCTTCACTCTTAATCCTCTCAAATTAACAACAGATTATGTACTACCACATGAAGCCTTCAAGGACATCGAAGACATTTTGAATCTGTAAATAGTCTTATTGATTTATTCATATTCTAATTATTTTATCTCTGATTTGGAGGTTATTTTTATTTCTTAATGAGATCCACATTATCTGCATGCAGATAATAATTAACACTTGTGTAAAAGTCAAGTGGAGGTTAAATTGATCCAATATCTTGGTGTTTTGTACAAACCTAGCTTAGTATAATACATATATATGTTGTCAACTGCCATCAGGGCAATTCTAATTCATAGAAATGTGTCATGGGAGCAGACAGCTTCCTCTCTCTCAGGGAGCCAATGGTGTATTTGAACTGCCAAACTTGCACTTAGAAACTGTTCCACTGGACCCATTAAAGGTTACATAGAAAGAGGTTACAGTCTTTATATTATTATTCTCTATATTCTAAAAGAGTTAAAATTTTCTCTTTTTTCCATAGTAAACACAAGTTAGCATAATTTTGAACACATTTTGATCCTTTTGAATCTTTTTTTCTGATAAACCTACTAAATTACAAATGAAGTTTGGTCAAATGTTATCGCCTCATACATTTCTGCTCTTTGTTCTCTACAGCTTGAGAGTAGTTTGGATACTAAGTTGGATATCCACTGCCATGGGATAGATTCCAAGTCACAGAAGCCCTATTAGATGCAGTAGAAATTCCCTTTTGAATTTTGGAGACTGTAAATCTTTATGAGATGACAAAGTCTCAGCTTTCTTTCTAGGAACAGCCCACTAATCTACCAGCACTCTTGCAGCTTGATAGTAGGGATGAGTTATCAGTCCCTTTAGCTCAAAAACACCTCCTTTTAGGACTAACACCGAAGGATGCATAGAATCCCATGACTCAAGAGAGAAATGCATGAAGTGCTTTCAAAGTCTGTTCAGAGATGATTGCCAGATGGCGACAAAGGGTAAAATAAGCAAGGGATTTGAAAAGCTACATTTGAAAAATATTCAGCTTTATAGAGTAGCACACTGCCTTTGATCGATTGTCTAGTCCTTCTTTCTGTGGCATTTGGAACAGTAGCGACTTATTAATAGTAAAACCAGTAAAAGGAAAATAAGCTATTGTTGTTGACTCTTATGAATCATGGAAAGCTTAATTGACAATCTTTACTGTACTATTATAGAGACTACAAAGGAATGCCTAGCATAACTGTTAAGCAAGTCCTCCACAGCCCCTTGTGGATTGAATCCTGGTATAAATGAAGGAACACAAAGATGAAAAGAGTTAGTAGTACCTTTAGGTGTCTTAGAGCCACTCCTTACTCATAGTGACTCTATACACAACAGAGTGAAACAAAGCGCTTGTCTGGCGCTGTGCTAGTCTCACAATTGCTGTTTGAGCCTATTTTTGTAGACTGTGTCAATCCATGTCACTGAGGGTCTTTCTCCTTTCTACTACTTTTCCACTTTACCAATCTTAATTTTCTCTTTCAGGGACTGTTCTTTCCTGATAATATGAAAAAAGTATGTGAGACAAAGCTCAGCATCTTTGCTTCAGGTATTAAGTAAATAGTAATATCGGATGGAATTGACACTGTCCAACATCTAATTTTAAAAATTAGCACAACTTCAAATATTACTTATATATATCAGTAAGTCTAGTTAAAGTTTAAAACTGCCAAGCTTTGGAGACTAAAAGAGAATTGAATATCCATTTTAATTCAATTTGGAGTCAAAGTTCCAAGGTAATGATTATTACTTGTATTTGCATTCTCTTTCAAGAGCCTAATGAATATCAGTATGAGAAGAAAGGTTTGATCATTAAAATAGATGAGTGAGTATTTAATTATGCATGCCATATTTTAGCGAGTGTGTTTTATAGTCCTAATTATCACTGTTATTTAAAATACCAATATTAAGATACAAATAAAATAGGCACAGCTAGTAGGTATTGATACAAATTTTTTTTTTGTATTCTAGTTTGAAATTTGCAATATTACCTTATATTGTATAAACCAAATATAATGAATCTTGACTTTTGAAAGATTTAATTTCCACTACTCATTTCTGAGTTTGTAACTATGTGGTAGCTTGTGTGCTCTTATGATGCAGAATCTATGCCAGCACAATTTCAAATACCGGTAGAGTCACCCATTGTGAACAGGTTTCGTGGGAGCTTCTAGATTAAGACAAGCTATAAATAACCTTGCAATGTGCTTCTGAAAGGAGCTCCTTTTAAAGCTTTTTGGAAAAGCCACAGAACATTGTCTGACATATTACCAAGTGGAGAATCCTTCAAGGTAAATTGCAGTAAAGCCAGCCCTGGGGAAGAGCGAAGTAGAGCTAACCTCAATGATGGGGATGAAGTAAAGCTTTCAGGGATTTTACTTATGAAAGACTGTAGCCTTCAGTGTGCATTGCACCTCAATATAAAGAAAACCAAAATATCACAACTGAACAGTGAACAGAGGAAATCATAAAATTATGAAAGATTTAATTTCACTTGTATCCATAATCAATGCTCATGGAGTAGCCCTGAAGAAATTAATCAGCATGCTGCATTGGGCAAAACTCCTGCAAAAGATCTTGTTTTAGTCCAGGTAGATGAGAGAAAGAAATCCATAGGCACTCATATGTGTATAAGGGAGAGTTTTATATAAAGGGTAATTGTACATTAAGAAAGCATCCCAAACCACTCTAGTCCAAGCCCATACATCTTATATTAGCCCCTAGGTCTGATACCAATCTATAAAATCCTCTTCAGACTCACGAAACACATGCAATGAGTCAAATGCAGGACAATCACAGGCCAGTGGGTAGAAACTCTTTGGATCCATTGGCGATGTAAGCATCTCACTGCTGGCAGGAGTCTCCACAGTTTCTCCAGTTCCCAGGGCATGGGGTCTATCCGCGTGGTGCCATGTGTCTTGTTACTAGAGCATCTCCAAAGGAGTGAGCAGAGAGTGTGTGTCTCCCGCCTCCCAGAGGGGAAAAATATCGGAGTTCCCAGAATTCTCAGGCCATACCCACACAGAGGTCTCATTAGCTATGACCCAATCAACCGACTAGACTTCACCCCCTCATTCTTAATCCTTTCAAGTCCCAAATTGACACCAGATTATGTAACTACCACAGAGCTCTTAAAGTGCTAAAAAACAAAATGTCACTTTGAATACTTAACCCGTTATGAGATCTTCAATCACCTCAAATTTCTATGAAAACTAGAAAACAAATGAAGAAGTCAAAAGACTAATTCATTATGGTTCTGACAAATCCTCAATATACCCTGGATTGCCAGAAGAACAAACTCTCCTGTATTGGAAGAAATATAACTTCTATTCTTTAGAAGCGAGAGTCAGTAGACTTAGCCTCATGTTTTGGAGGCAAGAGATTACTAGGTTTTCAGGATGGAACCATGTCCTGGAGGACATCATCTTGGCAAATATGGGACCAGTAACAAAGAGGAAGTTCCACGGTGAGATGAGTAGACAGAGGGGCCACAGTTAACATCTCTAGGATAGCAATAATTTTGAGGACAGCCCACTTCCAGGCGGCATTTTGTTCCGTTCTCCGTAGGATGGACATGATTAAGAACTAACCCAACGGCGCCCAACAACAGTGACAACATAATCATTTCAAGAAAATTAAGTAAAAAAAACCACAATGCAACCAGAATTTACATCAATTTAATGTATGTACAATTGTGCAATACATATGTGAACTTTAAAACATTTACTACTATATATGTTTATATGTATTGAATAATAATAACAAAACTGAATATTTCATCTGAATTTTAAGCAGAACACCATTAAAATATTTGTAAAAGTAGCTCAGAAATGACCATATTTTCTATTGAGGTCTAGAGGTATTGTAAGTACTATACAGTACTAGTTAACCTGGCAGTGTGATTTTTCTTGCTACTTACAATTTAAGGCAGTTCCCTTGGTAGTCTGCTTCAGGAGATACATATTGAGAATCTATACTTGAAATGCCTATAGTCAAGTTTTATCCATTTTGTATCTCAGAATCATAAATAAAATAATAAAGAGAAAACAAAGAGGTAGAAATAGTAAATGCCTTTCTCTTTGCAAAATAATTCACTTACAAATATATTGACTAGCATAAAATAATTGTTTTCTACAGCTCATTAGGAGATTTACAGGATTACAATTTCTTTATTCCAATAAAATGGATGTCCATATTAAGACATTTCACTACAACTCCTCCTAAGATGTCTATAATTACACAAAATAATCATAACTTATATTCTATCAAGGGGTTATGAGGGTGGGAGTGGAGGGAGGGGAAAAAAGAGAAGCTGATACCAAGGGCTCAACAGAAAGTAAATGTCTTGAAAAGAATAAAGGCAACATGCATACATTCATGCCTGATGCAATCAGTGTATGAATTGTAACAAGAGTTGTAAGAGTACCCAATAAAATTATCTTTTAATAAAAAAAGACTTTAAAATATTGTTTCAAGAATTATATGTTCATCTTAAATATTTTATTAAATTTATATTTTAACTTTTGCAACTCTGTAATACAAAATTTTTACTCATTAATAAGATTAATTTTATTTTAGAACATATTATTAGATCTATGTCATAAGGAAATATATGTCCTAAAATTATAGGAAAAGTACACTAAAATTAATGAAAGTGTATGGAAATAGTAGGTTTTCAATGGAAGTGTCTTGGAAAATCGTTACCATAGGCACAGACATCCTGTAACATGGAAAACTCTCCTTTATAACAGAAGCTCTTTGGGGTTTAATTCCTGTGATCTGCTTTGTATTGCCTAGTTGCCAAATTTTTATTTTAACAGCTAATTATTTCTAATTGAGAAATGCCCTTAGCTTTCCACTTTAGTTTATGAGTTAATTTAGTTGCTTGTTTTCTTTTTTCTTATGAATCTATACAGACTTCTCCTATTCATAATACATTTTGTTCAAAAAATGGATTTATGATTTGAATTATAAACTGAAACAGGAAAGGCTTTCACACAAATTCAGTGCCTGAAAGCTGTAGGAACAACTCATTCAAGCTCTAGAACTTGTACTTTCAAAGTAGTCATCAAAATGCCGATTATTCAATCCAATGAATGGCAAGCAAAGAGAGGAGTATTATTCATATGAGAACCAAACCTGATGAAAGTCGGTTTACAGAGTAAAACAATACACACTCTGCAATAGACATTTAAACAAAATTTCCAGTAGATTATTATATTCTGCATTTCATACAACTATGAATTTTCAGCGATCAAAAATTACTTTGATAACAAATCCAATCAAGTCTTTGGAAGGATTTTCTTCTCTTCTTTGGTTTCAAGACTACACAGCTGCTTTAATTTTCATCATGTGCTCTTTTTATAGGATTACCTTTCTCTAATGTTTCTTCGAATACTGATTTCTTTACCTCCTCTGCCATCTCTACGTCACTGAAGAATGCCATACTTCACTATCTCTTCATGTGCACAGGTGCACATTATAAACACATCACAGAGACAGGCATGAAAATGTTTGTGAATAAATAATTCCAAACGAAGATGTGCATTAGGCACTCTATAATTCTAGTTAGAGGCCAGCCTCTGTGAAAAGACATTCCTCATTTTCCCAGTAACATTTATTTTCCAGCATACACCTTCGTTTCTATGTATATCTTAGTGAAAGCAATTGCGATGCAGTCCGTTCTGCTATAGCACAGGGTAGAAGTGCCTCTGCAAGTTTCTGAGCAGCAACTCTTTACCCTTAGAAAGTCACCCTCTTCCCTCCAGGCACCTGGTGGCTTTGATACACAACCATTACATCACCAGAGATCTCCATATTAATTGAAGGATGATAATCAATATTAAAATACAGGTATAAATTATATAATAAAGACTATCTTTCCAGCATTAATCCCACCAGTAATTTCACTGGAACCTCCTCTATTACTTGGAAATCCCACTAACACCCATTTCCAAATATTTTAAGGATTTCTCAGTCTCTCTCTAAATGAAAGCCACAACAAGATCTTTTAATTATAATTAACTTCTTCTAATATCTCTTCTCCTACTCTAACCCTGGGGTTATATGCAAACAAAGAAAAATACCTTCAGCATTTCATGTGCCTTTAATAACAAAGGAAACTGGATTTCAAAGCCATGAGAATTTCTCACCCACTTTGCTGAGTCTACTTGTTATTTCTCTGAATTTACTTGTGGCAAAAGACATTCACAGAAATTTCCACTGCAAACAAAACTGTAACATTTCTCTGCTAAATTCCATTGATTTTATTATGTAAAAAAATAAATAATTTTGCTTTTGAACGAAGGTTGTCTCTGTCACGACATTTACTATGTCCAACACTCATCTGTAGGCTTGTCCTGCTGTAGTGATTTGTATTTTGTTGCAGTGCTAGAAATAATGTCTCTGGCATTGCAAATACTAACATAGCCACCCAAAGGTATGAGTTTTCAGTATGGCTTCCAGAATAAGAGTAGACTACTAAGAAAAAATAGGCTGTCTACTTATGAGGAATTAGGTACTGAAAACCTTATGGATCCCAGTGGAAAACTGTGAGATATGAAAAACCTTATGAATAGCCCACCTCACTGCCAGGTATGATGTCAGAAGATGAGCCCCTCAGGTCAGAGGCACTGAAAATATGACTAAGAAGAGCGTCTTCTCAAAACAGAGTTGAACATCCAACTATGGGTTGAGCGAAGCCTCCGGGGCCTCCACTTGTTGATGGGGCATAACTCAAATGAAAACAAACACACACAAAAAAACCCAATTGCAAACATCTATTAATAATTGAAACTTGGAATATAGAAATACAAATCTAGGAAAATAGAAGTCAGCAACAATTAAATGGATGGCGTAAAGATCAATATCCTAGTCATTAGGGAGTCCTAGTGGCATAGTAGTTATGCATTGGACTGCCGTGGTCAGAAGTTCAAAACCACTGGCTGCTCTGAGGGAGAAAGATGGGACTTTCTAATCTTGTAAAGAGTAGCAGTCTCAGCAACTCACAGGAGCAGTTCAACCATGGCCTATAGGGCTGCTAACAGTTGGTATTTCTTTCATGCTGATGAGTTTGGTTTGGAGTGAGCTGAAAATGATGAGTACTGGTAATTTTGAATCTGAAAATCTTATAGTTTACTATTACAGGAATGACAAACTCAAGAAGAATGACACTGAATTCATCATCAAAATGGACATTTCAAGCTCTGTCTCGAAATACAATGTTGTCTGTGATAGGATATTATTTATTCCTATTAAAGGAAATTCAGTCAATATAACTATTATTCAACTCTATATACTAATTAAGAAACTTAAGAATTACATCAATGTCTTCAGTCTGAAACTAATCAAACATGTAATCTAGATGGCTTAATAATGATTGACAATTGGAGTACAAAGTCGGAAATATGAAGGAATATTGTTGGCCGGTGCCATTGAGTTGGTTCTGACCCATAGTGACCACATGCACAACACAACCAATGACTGCACCATCCTCCTAACTGTTCCCATGCCCAAGACCATTGATGCAGTCACTGTGTCAATTCATCTCATCAAAGCGCCTTTCTTCTTTGCTGCCCCTCCACTTTAACAAACATGAAGCTCTTCTCCAGGGATTGGCCTCTTTTGGCAACATGTCCAAAGTATGTAAGACAAAGTCCTGCCTTCCTTGCATCTAAGGAGTACTCTGAACTTATTTCTTCCAATACAAATTTGTTTGTCCTTTTTCAATATACTTGTCCAGCACCATAATTCAAATGTATCAATTTTTCTATGGTCTTCCTTATTCAGTGTTCAACTTTCATATGCATATGATGCTATAGAGAATACCATGGCTTGGGTTAAGTACACCTTTGTCCTCAAAGAAATGCCCTTGCTCTTCAATATTCCAAAGCGATCCTGAGCAGCAGATTTATCTAATGCAATACGTCTTTTGGGTTTTTGACTGCTGTTTCCATGAGCATTGATTGTGGATCAAAGTAAGACAAAATCCTTGACAACTTCAAATGTTTTTTCGTTTATCATGACTTTGCCTATTGGTCCAGATATGAGGATTTTGGTCTTCCTTACACTGAGTCGTAATACATCCTGAAGAACACAATCTTTGTTCTTCCAGAAAATGTTCCACGTCCTCCTAACTTTTGACAAGCAAGATTGTATCATAAACCTTCCTCCAGTCCTGGTGCTGCAATCTTCTTCATATGATAAAGCTTCTCTGATGATTTTCACAGGCTTCTTATTGATTAAGTATGGTGAGAGGATACAACTGACACACAACTATCCTAACTTTAAACCATGCAGTATTATCTTGCTTTTTTCATACAACTGCCTCTTGATCCATGTACAAATTTCATATCATCACAATGAAGTGTTCTAGAATTTCCATTCTTCTTGAAGCTATCCAGTTTATTATGACTAGAATAGTACAGGAAGGAATAATAGTTGGAAAATATGGCCTTGATAATATAAACAAAGCACATGATAGAATTTTCCAAGACCAATGACTTCTTGATTGCAAATATTTTTTCAAAGTCACAAGTAGTGACTATACTTGTGGAATTCTCCAGATGGAATAAACAGAATTCAAATTGATTACATCTGTGTGAAGAGACCATGTGGAAATTCAAAAGGCTAACTGTAGAACAGACCATCCATTGCTGATACGCAAATCCGTCTTGGAAGAACAGCCAGAATGCTCCTTAGAAGCAGTGACGGCAAGACTTCATCTCCTGTACTTTGGACATGTTATCAGGAGATAGTAGTTGGAGAAAAAAACATTATGCTGAGTAAAGTAGCAGAGCAGTGAAAAAGAGAAAAACCCTTAATAATACGGGCTGACACATTGGCTGAAACAACAGAATCAAACATAAGAACAAGTGTGAGAATTGCTCAGGATGAGATGATTATTAGTTTTCTTGAATAAAGGGGACTGACTTGATGACTTGGAATTGACTTGATAGTACCTAGCAGCAATAACAAGGGCAAGCTGTGATTGAAGCTGGAAAATTAAAACAAGTCCTTGAGAGCCAAAAGTCAACCTTGTATTGTTGTGTCATTGAGTAGGTTCCAAATTATAGTGACTATACACAACAAAATATAATACCACCTGACTTGCACCCTCCTTAATTATTGCTATATTTGAGCCCATTTTTGTAGCTAATGTGTTAAGCCATCACAATGGGCATTCTCTTTGGGTTTCAGTCACCTTCTATATAAATATTGCTTTTCTCTAAGAAATGATCTTTTTAAATATGGACTCCAAAGAACAAGAAGAAAGATGAAGCATTCTACTTTTTAAAGAGTTACAGTGTTAGAAACTTACAAAGGCAGTTTTAGCTTAACTATAAGGTCACTATAAATCAGAATTGTCTCAATGACAGTAAGTTTGGGTTTGGGTAATGGGCAAAATATTGAGTGACACAGGAAGTATACAAATAAGATGCAAATAATACACAGAGTCATTCAAGCAAAAATAACTAGTAGACATTCAGTCATTAAAAGAGATAGATTATGAACAAGAATCAAAGGTACTCATGGAAGAAGTCCAAGCTACAGTGAAGGCATTAGCTAAAAGCAAGGCTCCAAGAGTTGAAAGAATGTTTAAAAGAGCTGTGGAATCACTGGAAGTACTTGCTCATAACTGTAGACTAATTTGGAAAGAATTACCTGGCCAATGGATGGGAAGTATTGCAGATCGTAACCATTTTATAGAAAGGTGACCCAACTGTCTGCATAAATTAGAGAACACTATAATTGATATCACTTGCAAGCAAATTTTTGCTGAAGATAATTTAACAATTATTTCAGGAGTAAATTGACAGGGAGCTTCCAGTAATTCAGGCTGAATTCAGAAGAGAATGTGGAACAAGGAATATCATTGCTGAGGCAGATGGATCTTGGCTGAAAGCTGGGAATAATGGAAAGATATTTACTTGTGTTTAATTGACATGTGTGGATCATAACAAACCTTAGATAGCTTTGGGAGGAATGAGAAATACAGAACACTTTGTTGTTCTACTGCAGGACCTGTAAAGGGATCAAGACATAGCTGTGCAAAC
>NW_022111373.1:64716329-64738654 GCF_000313985.2 Echinops telfairi
GGTCATACCCAATGAGGCCACTGTGTGGGCATGGACTTCTCCTGAGAATTCTGGGAAATCTGGTTTTTCCTCCTTGGAGGCAGGAGACATTTCTGCCTCTGCTCACTCCCTGGGAGACATTGCAGCTGAATAAGACACGTGAAACTATGTGTCTTGTTCAGCCTGCAGCTGGAGAAGCCACACGGACCTACTCTGAAGCCTGAGACACCACATAGAGACCTCTGCCAGCGCTGAGAAGTTTACAAAGCCACTGGATCCAAAGACTTTCTACTCACTGGCCTGTGATCATCCTGCATTCGGCATCATTGCATGTGTTTCATGAGTGTGAAGAGGACTTTATAGATTGATATCAGACATATGGCTAACATTGGATTTATGGGCTTGGACTAGACTGGGTTGGGATATTTTCTGGATATACATTTACTCTTTGATATATGTCTCTCTCTTACGTATATATGAGTGTCCTGAATTTGTTTCTCTAGTCAACCTAGACTAACACACATCCTAAGAAAATTGGAGAAAAAATATCACCCAGCAAATGAATTTGACCATGTGGGTCATAACAAAATATGGACAGCCTTGGAAAATCTGAGAATTCCAGAGCACTAACGGAGAAGTGGTGGAGATTGGCAGCATTCTCTTTATTAAGTCAGGAATAGTTATCAGTGTCTAACACTTCTCAAACATGAGAACTGATTTAGAAAACTTATTCTTGCAACTTTATTTCTCTAGAACTGCTTTCAACACTAAAAGGTTCAGCAGTCATGCCACAGTTCTAGGCCATCGCTAGTGTCTCTAAGCCCTTCTCTGTCCCCACGGAGCATAACATGGCACCTTGTCTTCTCACAACATCTCACAGAAACCTTCCTGGCTCTCTTCACCTTTCTGCTTGTGCTAATTTGGAGAGAGTGCGGGATCCTTTCAGACATAACTTGTTTTGTCTCAAAAGCTTAGTTTTGTGGGGGTCCTTAGTTCTGCCTCTGACTTTCTTCACCTTCTCCTGTGGCAGCACACCCCTCTGTCTCTTCCTCTCTTTAGCTCTACCCTTTATTGCTTTCGGCTAGTGTTTCTTCACTGTCTTCCAATTTCCCCGCACCCTGCCCCCTTTACTCTCTTTGCAATCTAAACACCCTGGCAGGTTGTTAATGCTAATAAAACCTGTTAATTGAAATCCACTCTCTGGATCTGCTTTCTTTTCACTCCCATTCTAACAAGCACTTAACAGATTAGGTTCTCTGAAGATATAAAATAATTGAGTTTTTGAAATTGTATATGTTCTGAGATATTTATCTCAAAGAAATTATAAATATAAATTAAGGGAGTGGAAAGTTCCAAATATGATATCAGACTGGATATTTAACTGCTGGAGCTGATAAACCCAAAACAGACAGGTCAGAGGTCAAACGGCTGCAGAAGCAAATGAATGCAAGGTCAGCAGGAAGATGGAAAGCTAGTGACAGAGAATAGGTGTTCAGATGACATGCCAGGTAAGGGTCCGGGCCTAGCAGAAAACATGCGAGTTTTACCAGTGCCCACAGTATTAAGAGCAGGCCACATCCAGAGGATTGATTGACTTTGCATAACATATCTCCATCAAGTGATTACATGTATCAGATCTCATGACTAGGGATGACTTCATCATAACTGACACGCCTCTGTGGATCAAGATCCAGCAAAGTGTACACACAACCTAATATATCACAATCTTTTTGCTTAACAGATAATATTACTCACTGCTATTTTAATCTGCGTCCAGGGTATGTGACCCTTCAAAATATTTAATATTCAAAGTGTAGTTCAGTTAGAGATATAGCAGTGGAAAATTTGTTTTTTACAAAGTAAAACTACATTTTAAAATTATTTGCTATATTGTTTTATATTCTCAATATCACATTTTTTTACTAAGCAGGAATTTATTTTGAAAATGAAACATTAAAATTATGTCAACAAACCACCAAATAATACTCAAAAGTTTGGAGACATAGAACAGTAATTATATGTGGATATAATGTGTAGAAATTAGTATCTACTTAGTATTACTCATATCTAAAAACAGAAAAAACTGTTTTGTAATTTGAGATCTTACTACCCTGTTTTCCCAAAAATAAGACAATGTCTTGTATTAATTTTTGCTCCCAAAGACGCTCTAGGTCTTATTTTCAGGGGATGTCTTATTTTTCCATGAAGAATAATAGGGTACATATTTATTGTTGGACCATAAAAAGGAAATTTATTACCTGTATACAGTACAGTAGTAGTTGTCATCACAAACCAGCATAACCAGACAAACTGTGAATCCTACAATATCAAGAATTTCTTGTTACTACCATTATTTCCATGGACAACAATTTATGGTACATTTACTCATTTATTAAATGACAGTCATGTCATCATCTTCTGGAACATCGTCATAACAATCCAAACCCTTATTTTAGGGGAGGTCTTATTTTGGGAGGGGGGATGCCTTATATTTCAGTCAGAGGCAAAACTGTAAATAGGTCTTATTTTAGGGGGATGTCTTACTTTTGGGGAAACAGGGTACTAAAATCATACAATTATTATGTAGATTAAAATGTAGATGTAATAATGAATAAATAATGATTAATATAGATGTAATAAAGAAAATAATGATATAGGAAATATAATTAGATTCATGAACTATTCCAGATATAATTGATAATATTGATTATTACAAAAATATGATCTTGTTTTAATGTAAAATACATATTAAGGTCTGAATCATTTTTAAAGTGAAGTACTTCCTGCAAAACCAGAAATTTTCACAGTCACATCGTTTGCTGTACCATTTTGACAAATTCAGAAAGCAAACATTGATATAATCATTATTTTTGAATTCTTGTCATGTTATAAGATATATCAAATTAAAATTAAAACTTATTTTGTTCTTTAAGAATTTGAAAATGTTCATATGCTAAAGAACACTATATCTAGAAATGGAAAAGACTATCAGTTTGTCCCAGTTGTGTTTGTATACATAATTTGAGCATCTTTTCTGAGTGACATTCTTAGCCAGAGGAAATTTTTATGAATATCGTTATAAAAACACACTAAGCATTATATTTCTCTTTAAAATACACATTGTGTAAATACAAACTTTTGTTGGAAGAAAAAAAATTGTTCTATTGCCAGATCCTAAAACAAAACTTTCTACAAATATAGTTCCTTCTATTAATCACCTTAAGTGCACTATTACATCACTTTGTAGCAAAATTTCCTTTATGAGATAATAGTATTTTAGCATCATTCTTCCATAGCTGTAAATTCTGGAAGCTTCCTAGACCTATTGAAATAGCATGCTAGGATTACTGTGTTACACAATTCAGATGAGTGAATATAACAGCATATGAGTTTGATGGTTGTTAGATTAGAGAAGTGGTTCTCAACCTGTGGGTACTGACCCCTTTGGAGGTCAAATGACCCTTTCACAGGGGTCACCTGATTCATAACAGTAGCAAAATTACACTTATGAAGTAGCAATGAAAATAGTTTTATGATTGGAGTGTGGTTAGGAAGGTTGAGAACCATTGGATTAGAGGCCCAAAATCTGTTTCAAATTTTAATTACATGATTCAATTCTCAATGTGGTACTGGTGTGGTTAGGAAGGTTGAGAACCATTGGATTAGAGACCCAAAATCTGTTTCAAATTTTAATTACACGATTCAATTCTCAATGTGGTACTTTAAATTTTGGCCATAGTTTTATAATTATGTTTAAGGAACTTAATAATAAATGTTTATTAAGATTTCACAGAGTTTTGTATACACATATAACTTTTAATAAAACATCCATAAACATACCATAAATAATGCCATTAATTTTTTATATTTGAAACCTTTCAAGAATTTTGATATAGCATCATGTGTTGTGTCAAAACCCTCAGTCTCATGTGATTTAGTGATTTTACTACTCATATTTATTGCTATTAGCTTGATGTCCACTCAGAGCAGCAGCAGATAAAACTTCCCCTGTCAGTTTAGGAGACTAACTGTCTCGCTCGTGCTTTTTCCAAATCATTTTATTAGGAACTAATCCAGACATCATACTGTTCTCTAGTTTAGCCACATCAAGAATATTGTACAAATGTGTACAATGTCCATCAAAATCCATTTCAAAACATTGTCTTCATTCTTGAACTCCATGATATCAGCTCCCTTTCCCCCACCCTCACCCTCCCCCATTGTACCTTGCGGGAACTCGAATTCTAATTGTTGTCCCCATAGGTTCACTACTCCAAGGTTTCATTAGTCACAAAATAGAAAAACATAACAAAGATTCAAGAAGGCTATCCACAATGACAATAGGCATCAGATATAAACCCAGTATTAAGGAAAACACAGAAAATATTGAAAACCAGATCAAGTCCAAAGAGTATCTGAGAGGAGTTAGAGTAACAAGGTTTTAACCATTCAAGTAAGGTTTATAATTTTAATCTGCTCCAGCCATCCCTCCAATACTCTATGCTAGTTAACCAGTTTATTTCAATCCCTCAGTTAGGGTTAGAGGAAAATCACTGGAGGCTGTTTCCTGTGTCGATATTGCAAATGTTTTGGAGGGCTTCCTCTGTCATCCATAGCCTTCTGCACACCAAAATCTCACAATGTAAACTCTGGTACTATTCCCTTCCACAGTTTTGGACTATATCATTTACAGTTCCTGGGTCACAGATGTTGGTGTGCTTCTTCCATGTGGACTAACTAGTTAGATGGTCTCTTGCTTGGAAACAAGCCTTTAAGGCATTCTCTTCTCACCTTCTCCCTGCCCTCCTGGTATTGCTACTCACATTTCTGTTCCTCAGGGGTTTATCTGACCTGGATTCCATGTGTCATGAGCTCTTATCTGTACCAGTGTGCATTCTTCAGTCTAGCCAGAATTGAAAGGTAGGACTGAGGTCATGATAGTGGAAAGTGAGGAAGCTTCAAAAAACTAGAGGAATATTGTGTGTTTCATCGGTGCTATACTGCTCCCTGATTGACTGGTCCCTTCCTTGTGAACCTTCTGTGAAGGGGTGCCCTATTGTCTACAAATGGGCTTTGGGTTTCTGCTTCGACCCCCTCATTCTCAACAATATGTTTATTTATTTACTTATTGTTTGGGGTCTTCTGGTGTCTTTTGCC
Organism: Echinops telfairi; assembly: GCF_000313985.2. Taxonomy (NCBI): domain Eukaryota; kingdom Metazoa; phylum Chordata; class Mammalia; order Afrosoricida; family Tenrecidae; genus Echinops; species Echinops telfairi. Next base: position 64,721,466 of record NW_022111373.1, read on the forward strand.
TGATTCCGTCGACTCCTCATGAAGGAACAGGCTAAATAGGCTCGTGTGCTTCTTCCATGTGGGCTTGTTGCTTCTTGTCACTCGTTGCCACAGTACTAATTTTCAAAACACTGTTGAGAGAGGAGATTGAAACAATGTATCCTAGCTACATATCTCAATATTTGAATTATTCATTTGTACAGAATAAATCCTTATGTGGCTGGATGCTACACATACACAAACAATGGATGTTTGTTGTCAGGTAAAATTTATGATAATATTCACTAATGATAACAATATTACATCTACTAAGTAAAGCATTTTAATACAGCAAGGAGAGTATTGGTCTCCTAAGGCAATACTGTTCCACCTACCTACAGTTCAATATTCTTGGTATAGCTGTCTTCTACTTCTTCATACACCATATAATTTCAGTCTCAAGTTCTCAGGTCTGTTTGAGGTAAAATCTAGTTCACCTAGTGACGTTTCCACATCAGATCCCTATGGTATGGCCTTTGGATCATATTATGTGCCTTGAAAATTCAGTATTCAATGCCCCAGTATTCTAAGGTGCTTGACCTTGATCCCCAGGGGGTTTGCAGAAACTCAGACCAATGTGGCTTATTAGGTACATATTACCAGGGTTACTCCCCCCTTAAAGTCCTTAAAGTATTGTTAGTAATTTCCCTCCCACTAGGAAGTCGGTCTTACCCCAGTTTCAACCAACAGCTATGCATTTGTCTTCTTCCTCACTTTTATGCTCTGCTTCTTCTCTCCTGACTTGATTTTCCTATCATTTCCTATCATCCCTCTGCTAGGAATGTCTGTTGCTATGGTTAGACCCAGTCACAGCTTTGCATGATAGCCACTAAGCCATCCTCCTCCTTCCCTCTCCCTTGACAATCTGCTTCCAGCTGACACGAGGACCCCTTTGACAAAGTGACCTGTGAGATACACCCCAGAGAACATGGTGCATGACTAATTGGCACCAGTCAGGCTCTCTACACACTATCTGGCAGCCCTGGCTGTCAGATTATATTTCCTGCAAGCCCAAGACTGCACCCATCCTTTTACTTGTCCCTACAGCATTGGCTTCCGAAAGGATTCACCCTTTTGTGATTGACTAATTTCATTCAGCGGAATGATTTCTTGATACCATCATGTCGTGAGGTTTTTCATGATTTCATTGCTACTTTTGAGAGATGCATATTATTCCATTTGGTATATACCAAAGATGCTTTTCATCCATTCTTCTACTGATGAGGACTTAAGTTGTTTCAAACTTCTTGCTATTGTGAACTGTGCTGCAATGAACATGAAAGAGCATATATCTGTTCATGATCTGTCTCTTAGTTCTTTGGGGCTTGTGGTAGTCACCTAATCTGGTGTCAATTAGATGATTAAGATTGTAGGTGTGGAGTCTAGGCTGTCAATCTGGAGATAGGCAATGAGGCTTCTGTGTGGGCATGGCCATCTCCTGAGAATTCTGGGAAATCTGGTGCTTCCTCCTTGGAGGGAGAAGACACCTCTCTCTCTCTCTCTGCTACTCTCTGGGAGACTTTGCAGACGACAAGCCACTTGCACACAACCAGAGCTCGAAAGCAGGAGAAGCCACAGAGAGACCCCTGCCAGCACTGAGATGCTTCCAACGCCACTGCACCCAAAGACTTTCTACCCACCAGCTTGTGATCGTCCTGCATTTGGCTTGATTGCAGGTGTTTCATGAGTCTGAAGAGGACTTTATAGATTGGCATCAGACATATGGGCTAATATCAGAGTTATGGCCTTGGACTGGATTGGGTTGGGATGTTTTTTCAATGTTCAATTCCTCTTGTATATAAACCTCTCCCTTATATACATATGTGTGTCCATGGATTTGTTTCTCTAGTCTACCCAGACTTACACAGGGTATATACCCAGCACTGGTATTGGGTCATATGCTTTTCCTATTGCCATCTGTTTTGGGAATCACCATATTGTTTTCACCTTGGTTGTATGTATTTACAGACTCACCAGCTGTGTATAAGAGTTCCAACCTCTCCATACTCACTCCAAAATTAGTTGTTCTCCGTTTTCTTTGGGTTTTATACAGGGCATTTAGTTATGGGCATTAGATGGTATCTCATTGTTGCTTTGACTTGCATTTCACGAATGGCTAGTGAAGGGAGAACATTTTCTCATGTGTTTGTCATTTGGGAATCAACCTTGTCAAATGTCTGTTCAGGTGCTTTGCCCACCTTTTAAGAGCATTATTTGTTCCTGATTCTTGTAGTTTGCTATATTCTGTGTATTTTAGTAATCAGTCCTCTGTCCATTATGCCATCAATAAATATATTTTACCAATCTGTGGGCTCTTTTTTTATTCATTTAATGGAATCTTTTGATGTGCACAATTGTTTTATTTTATTTTTTCACAATTATTTTATTTTTAATAAGTCCCATTCACCTATTTTGTTTCCCACTACATGTACTTCCTTTGTTATATCTGGCAGCCGGTGTATGCTCTGCAATAGGGAACCTTAAATCTATCCCAGTTTCTCATTGCTGATCTTATTAGCTTTGGGTTTCACATTTAGGTCTTTGATACGCCTTGAGTTCACTTTTGTGCATGGGGTGAGGTAGGGGTCTTCTTTCAATCTTCTGCAGATGGATATCCACTTTTCTAGCATGGTTTATTGAAGAGGGCATCCTCTTCTCATTTAATTGTTGGAAGGTCTTTGCCAACAATTAGTTGTCTCTATGCAGAGGTTTGTATTTCTGGATTTTCTGTCCTATTCCATTGGTCTATGGATATGTCATTACTAGTACCAGGCTGTTTTGACAACTATGGCTGTGTAGGAGGTTTTGAGGTAAGGTAGTACAAGACCTCCTAATTTGTTCTTCTTTTGAGACTGTAACACTTTATGGTAAAAGAAAGTCCTGTCTTCCCCAACAGAGCAATTGATGGCTTCAGGCTTCTTACATGGTAGATTGCAACCCAATGCGTAACCACTGGGCCACCAAAACTTGATATGACAAGTAAAATACATCTTTCTGAAAATTTCAAAATCTCAGCAGTCTCCCCAAATCTTACACAGAAGCAAGAATAAGATTGATTTCAAATATGTGAGTTTCCTATGATTATTAAACTTCTAAAGTTGCAAAATTATTAAAGTATCAATTGGTTCCCTTTGTGCAGACTCTACTAAATAACAGTCAGAAAAAGTTTGACTAGAAGAATTAAAAAATAATTAAGAAAGAGTGATAGATCCAGTGTGAGAAAAGATAGATAGAAAGATTCTTGCAAAGTTCTTCACATGCATATAGATGAGAGCATTTTGAGGCCAAAGTATTTGCTAAAAATTGAAAATACTGAATCACATTCAATCTCAATTTCAGTCACTATTATATCAATAGTAATTCAATGTTGTTGTTTTTTTCCTACCAGTTTCTGAACTACAAATAGAGGTTCTTCACTGATGGAAGATATAGATCTTCCCACTCTTGGCTTATTTTTATGGTCTCCTCAAACTTCTTTTAAAATACTTGATCTACTTAAGATAACATTTTAGTTGGCTTCTCTGTAGAACACATAAATTTTATTTTAAAAGCTTATATTTACATTTGTATGAAAAGGAAAGAGTCTAGAATATTCAAAAATATTTTTAAAACAACTAAATTGAAGATTTCACACATCAATTGAACGAGCTGTTGGCTAAAATATGTGCTCAAAGTAAGAAGCAGTAGAACAGAGAGGCCAGAAATGCACCATCACACATATTGCCATATAACATTTAAATTTTGCCTGTCATTGAATGAGGAAATCCTATTTTTTAAAACAAAATTTCTGTGAAAAAAGTCATAATGAACCATAACCTATCTCTCACACTTACTGAAATTATTAAATAAAATATACTTAACACTTAAGTGAAAAATTAAAATCATGAAACTTCTACAAGAAATCATAGGAGAAAATATGGATGTTAGTGAACCGGTGTAAGAATATATAGATATTAGATTCAAATCATAATAAATAGGAGAAATCATCATAGAAAAATCTGATTTTTTTGGTAAAAGAAACTAAGAGATTTCAAAAGTCATAATTTGGGAGAAAACACATTTTTGGAAATTACTTTTCTAAAAAAAAGGGCCTGTGGTCATTATATGTAAAGAAAATGCAAATCTCAACTGTAAAACAACTTAATTGTAATAGGCTAATAATGATTCTTTTGAAAAGACTTTCTCAACTAAAATATTAGAAATGGAAAATAAAAATAAAAACTGATTTTGAGTATTAATAATTATAGAACTTATCATGAAAATCACTATTAAGTGTTACTAGACAACCATTATAATATAACTTAAGGCAAAAAATAAAGACAATACATCTAAATCCTGGAAAAATATATAACTAATGGAATTTTACCCTACTGATGGAAATGTTAAGTGGTACTGGCACTTTGGAAAACTGTTTGGGCCGTGTCTTATAAAGTTACGCATGTGTTGTAAGATTAATTCTTACTCTTTCTCCGGTGGAGTCTCTGAGGAGTTCAAAGCATCAATTTCTTAACATCCAAAATTTTCCTCATTGCATCAACCAAGATTCTGAAGATGAGGCCTGAATCTACCACTGTATCTAAGTATCCCACCCCTAGTTATCATCCTAGAAAAAGGAAACTTTATATTTCTAATAAATCTACTATAACTTCTATAGCAACTCCATTCATAATTGCATAATTGGAAAAACTGAGTGTCCTTCATCTGTTGTATGGATAAATGAAATATAGTACATTCATATACTGGAATAATGCACAGCAATGCAATTTAAAATCTACTTAGCCATACTAAAATATGCATAACACTCAAATTAGTTTTGATAAACAAAAGAAGAGAGGCACAAATGGCTAACTATGGCATGATTCCATTTATAAAATTGTGTGATTCAATGTTAAACTTTACACTTTAGCGAAGAAAAGAGACCAGTGGTGGCGAGAGTTGGTTGGTGGAAGAGCAGGTGTCTTTTTTATTACAATTGTTCTTTTTACATGCTGGCATGTTGCTTCCAACTCACAGCAATCCTATGTACAATGAAGGAAACATTCCATTGTATCAGGCCAGTATCACAACTGTTGCTTTGTGTGATCCCATGGTTTCGGTCACTGTGTCAGTCCATTCTTGAGGGTTTCCTATTTTTAGATGACATTTTCTTTACCTGGTAGAAGCAAGCAAGTCAAGTCTGGGTTGGTTCCAAGCTCAAGGGTCAAATGCTAGCATGCAAGCATCTTCCAATTTGTGTAGTTGTAGATGATGATGAACCCCAAATAAGCTTAAAGACCGCATGCTGGTGGTTGCAAAAGTGAATGAATCCAAAGTCAGGAGGTTAAATTTGTGACAAATGAATCCTATGCCTGCAAGTCAGATGTCAGGCTGCTGAGGACTCTTAGGGATGACAATCAATAACAGGAAGTCAATGAGCCAGATACTGAATTCAGACCTAGCAGAAGGCAAACAAGTGTTCCATACCACCAACTTATATTGGAAGGCATACCCATAAGGAAACCTCCTTTCCAATGATTACACCCAGGTATGTGACCTGAGTAAGGATACTGTGTCCCACACTAGTCATCTTATAACTGATTAATTCCTCCTAATACACACCATTATGTTAGATCATATCCAGAGAATTTACTAGATCTTAAGTGCCAAACAACTGAGATTCCAGGTTCAGCCAAGTTGGCACAAATCCTCATCACACCCTAGACTTAGTGTGTGATATTTTAACATATTTTAACATATCGCATGTATGACTTATATGATGTAGTCATTTCTAAGATAAGGTTCAATTTTAATTGATTATATGAACAGAAACTAATGATGCACAATATCCACCGTGGGTGTTTCCATTAATAAAACAGGTAAGAAATACATGCACACAATAAACTTTAAAAAATAACTTCAACTTTTCTTTAGTTCATCATCATTTAGTTGTTGAAGGTTTGTTGGATTTTATATAAGAGGAATCAGAGAAGTCGTATCTTTTCCTTGGGTGTTACGTGTTCAAAGGATAGTGTTGGGATATAGAATTTGTTCTTTCTCAAATACTGAGCTCATATTGCACACCAGTGGACCACCCATCCTACAGTTAAGGTGCAGACTTCTATATAATTGAAGCAAAATCACTGAATCTCTCTTCCCAAATATTTTTAAATTTGAATTTAAAATTTTACGAGAACATCTCAAAACACAAGATAATCAATCTTCCATAAAATTCAAAAGTGTCTCTTATGTTGAAAGAAAAGTTAAAATAATAGCTTCAGTGATGCAATTTAATCTTTTTACACATGTCAAGTTGGTGCTCGTAAGTACATTATGTTGTGAAAAGGCTCATTAAAACAGAGAGAGAGAGAGAGGAAGGTTACTATCTCTTTGTTTTATCTTATTTGTTTTTATTCAGTGAAAGATACATAAAACAGGAAAAATACACAACTAGAGTCATTTCATCCTGATAAAAATAATGCCTGTAAGATTTCACTTAGAATCAGGGAATGGGCTACACCCACAGTAATTTGTCCATGAGAATCTGATGCAACACCTAAAACAAGGGCAAATCCTTGAGCTCCATATTCAATAAAACCTTGGGAAAGAAACCCAAGTGAGCTTCTGTGGACATCTGATTTCACTCTTTGAAATGTGTGACAAAGAATAGCTCACCCATAAGTTTGGTGAGATTACTTTATCTTATTAGTCATTGTTTCCCCTCAAAAGACACGTTCAAAGCCTAAACATTGCCACCTATGAATATGATCTCAATGGACAATCATGGTGGTGGTTCGGTTAGTTAAACTGATATGAAGTCATAGGAGGTGTCTCTACATGAGAAGAGAGGATACAAAGTCTACGACAAATAGAGGAGAGGGACATCTCCAGGAGAAGGCGCACCATGGATTGTGGATCACCACTAAAAGATGGGAGGGGGGCAAGGAAAATAAACTCCTCTGACATACTTCAAAAAGACTCAAAATAAAATTTTGCTGTTTTAAGCTAAGAAGCCCTGATGGTATAGCAGGTTATGTGTTGGGCTGCTAAATCAAAGGTCAACAGTTCAAAACCATTAGCCATTCTGCAGCAGACAGATGAGGTTTTCTGCTCCCATAGAGATTTACAGCTCTTGGAAGAATGGGGCAGTTTTACTATATCCTGTTAGGTTGCGATGAGTCAGAATTAACTCAATCGCAGTGAGTTTGATCCGGTTTAATGTGTGGTACATTTTAACTGCAGCCATAAATAAAAATAATAGTTTAGAATTAGAGATATGTGAGTATGGAATAAGCTGCAAAGGAAAAAAAGCTAAATATTAGGTAAGTGTAAATGGATGCTCAGGACTGAGCTGCCCATGTGAGGAATAAACAGTAAGTAGTTAAAGAAAATTGGAAAATTAAACAAATACATATCATCAAAAAACGAAGAAGAAAAAGAGAGAATGGGAGGGAAAGAAGAAAAAAGAGAGAAAAGTCATAGGTAAAATGGCATAGCATAAAATGATTCATGGAGACACTAAGTCCTTGGGTGTTACAAACATTTTTGTTCAAATAATAGCCTAAGGACTAACAGTTGGAACACATCCAGTGACCTAGTGACAGAAAAGTGCAGGAATCATCTTAATGAAAACTACATCCAAAAAATCCTATGGAGCACTTTTATTTCATAACATATTGGTTTCCACAACTTAGAATCCACTTTGCTGCCATACGGGTTAGGTAGTTACATGGCTAATCAAGAAAAATCAAAACTCAAGTGATAAATAATAAGAGTAGATTCATTTGCAGTCTTCTCAAAAAACTAATTGAATTCAAACAGAGGAAAGCACAGCAGTGACACGCTTTGTAACTCCACATTGTCTATTGCATGAGAAGTGCTCTCAGTGGGAATTAAAGTTTGATTCCTCTTTATACCAATTTAAAATTAAATTGTATAAATATGTAGCCATAGTTCATTTAGTCAGTTTAATGAATGATACCAGTATGCCTTTAGAGGTTCCTGTGATATCAGAAAATGTAGTTGTCATATACGATGTGGATCATAACAATGCAATCAATATGTAAAGCAACATGGAAGCTCACTTACTAAGTAAGAATTTGCTGGTGGTGATTTTCATTGAGATAATCATCCAACTTAGCACAGTAAAACAGTCAGTATATCAATTTGTTTTCTAAAATGAAGATATGTAAAAATTATGGAATAGTTCTAAAATTATTATGAAAAATGGTAAATAGAACCCAGTAATCCTCGTGTTCACATTAAACATTAGTAGGGATTTGATATAATATGTATTATTTGCTACAATAAAACATTATAGAAAAAGTACATATAGAAAAAACAAAAGTTTTTTATCTTAATTTGGAATTACAGTAACTATTAATTACTAAATTAATCATTAAATTTATGAACCTTTTTTTTGCTCATCATGTCAGTCAACAGACGATTTTATGGTGTATGCACTGTGAAGCACACAAAGATGTGAGGAGATATCTCTGGAGTTAGAGAAATATAAAGGTTCTAAGTATCTGTAAAAATTCTAGCCTGTCATATCTTTATAAACTTGGTTGATTGTGTTCACATAGCTCAGGCATAAATAAAAATTGTTCATATTTACAAAGTATATAAAATCATTTCTTACTTTACTTATCAAAAATATAAGCAGGTGAACATTATCCAAAGTCAAATGTCAAATATTCCTTACATAGTGAACATATAAAAAGAATTCTTAGAATAATGAAAACATACACAAGCATAGTTAATTACAGGAAAAAAATGAGTTATTATTAAATAAATCCATATGTCATGCAATTTGAATAAACATATTAATATGCTTTATGCAATTTAACAAAAATATTCCAAAATCAATTTCAGTAATAAGTCCATGAATTAACAACACAAGAATGCCATACGACTTTGAATGTATCTAAATAAGTCTCGATGCAAGGGCTCTTACTCCTCAATATTAGATCTACCACCTTATTTTTCTTAATATTTAGCCTTTGTATTTTTCAAATTATCATTTTCCACCAACTCTCTCTCTCTGTTGTTTCCTCTCCAATCATCACCAGGATAGTTACTTTAATATCTATACTACAAACCTAATCTACTAACAGATGTAATACACCAATAATTATACCATGCCCCTGATCCTATTGCAAATATAATGCATTCCATATTTTTTCTGCTACTTACATGTGTCACTAAACTACCGCCTTGCACCTTTAAATTAAAACCCAGTCTTACCCCGTTATTCCTTTAACATGCAGATCATGATGCATTTCCACCTATATTTTCCATAATCAGTTAATTTTTTAAGTTATTTCTTGAAATACAGTATTTTACATATGGTATCTTGCAAAAGTTGGTGATGAGTGGGCATATTTTATCGATTTTTATAGATCCTTTATTCTTAAATCCTGGAAATATGTGTACATAAATAGAAACTTACCCCAAGCCTTGGTCTATGAAATATAATACATTTTTATGCGCACTATTATTCTTTTTCTGAAATATTCAAGCTTTCTGGGGTTGTCACTAAATAGGAATGATCATACTAACACCTATTTTGTGTGTGATATTAATAGCCTAGCCCAGCAAATAAAGACTAAAAGAGATGCTAGCTGAATAGTGCAGGGGATCTCCATAAATACTATGAATATCTTAGTTCTAGACAATTAAAACTATAATTTTTTGAAAAGGGATAAAACACATTAAGAGTCTGTAGACAATGCATTCTCTCAGAAGGCTTATCTGGTTTGACCAGATATTCAATTTATGATCTTAGCAAAGCCATTGCTTTAATATTGATTTCTAGCTTGTTCAACAATAGGTATTACTAGGTTACCATTTAAAAATCCTGGAATAATTTATTTTTGTGCAATATAAAATTTTAATGAGAGTCTGAAAAAATGCCATGTAAAATCTTATCTTAAACATAATCTTTAAAATGCTCAGGATCGCTTGCATAACTCATTACATTTATTACCAAGCGGCCAAGATAAGGCATACAAGTAATACCACATTGCATTTATTTAGAACTGGAGAACAATAATTAATTAGTACCATTACAATGACAGTTTAATGGTTAGAGTCCATATCTCTGGACTTAAGGCTTGTAGCTTGAAAGCGAGGTCTCAGAAGGAAGGTTTGCGCACAGGCTGACTTTAGTGGAAGTATCTCATAACAGGGGTGTGAGGTCAGTGGCAGCTGAGAGACTCACAGTGAGCTCTCAATGTGCAGAGAGTGTAATAAAATAAAGGTCCTTTTGCCATTTCCTTCCCTCGGGGAGTGAGCCACAATTCTTGGTTTCTATGTGAAATTCTTGTCTTCACAGATTACAGACCAGAGAAGAATATGTGTTGTTTTCTCTCCAGCGTTAAAAAGGACAAGGTGGTGCATCTTTTATTCATAGTTGAAGAGTAATCTCAAAGTATGTCTCAAGACTAGTTTCAAAAAATTAACAGTAATGTTTTATTTCATCATAATATTCAGCATTAAAGTTAACCTAAAAATTTTTACCACATTCTTTACACAATTCTGTTTTACTAGTTTAAGTTCAGAAATTCTCTCTTTTAAAATCATATTTTAAATAATGTATGCACATATGATCATTAAAGGTACACCATAAAAATGTCATATATAATGACTAGTATAGAATTTCAATTGCTTTGAGAATATTGCAAAAAGCATGCAGGGGGAAAATTGACAAAAAAGGTACATACAATCGGATTAAAATGATACATCTTCTTTTGGGCAATAGCCTCATATGCATATGTTTGTTTTTTTATTTTGATGGAGGATATATATTCTAGGTTATGAATAGCAACATGTTTCCTAAGAAATCTGAAAGAGTACGATTGAAATTATGGACTAACAAAAGTGGACGTGCTATTCAAGTTTTCCCTAACAAAACAAATCAGAGTGCTTACAAAAACATTTATTAAAACGAAGTTTCTGTATTTGGGCATGGACAAATTCTGAGCAGATAGATAATTTTTTTTAAATGGGATGTATGTATGGATTGTGATGAGAATTGCACAAGCCCCCAATAAAATAATTAAAAAATAAATGGGATGATTGCCTTAGTCTTATTTATCTTAATACATGCTATAAAATTATGACCATCAACTTCATTAAAATATCAAACCTATAACAGAAATAGCCATTATAAATTAGAAATCAAGTATTCTGAAAAATGGGGTTTCCTTTGAATTGATTCAGATTTATAGGCACAGATAATTTAGCAGCTTCTCAAGAAATTGAATTAATGGTCTAAAGAAATATATACTGATTCACTTTATGAAATGGGCTTACATTCTTTAAATATGAAAGTGAATAAAAAATTCAGGAAATCATGAGTTTGGAAAATTATTGACTGGAATGCGGAATTCTTATTTGTTGCGCTTCCCTCTCACCCTCTTGCAATCATACATGGGCTTCTCCTTGTAAGACAACTAAAACACCTGGTTAGTATCAGAGTCTCAGATATATTCTGTGTAGTGATAAAATATTGCACTGGTTTGACCTTTTCAATATTCTGCACTTTAATTGGCTGTCCATTCTACATCATCCCTATAGGTTAGTGTGCAAGCAAGAGACAATTCCATGAGGAGCCAATTGAGTCAGAGAACATTGAAAAGGTCAAAACTGTATAGTGAATCATATAATTGACTGGATGTATGAGGCATTAAAATTCTACCATCTCATTCTTATGACAAAGACTATAATGAAAAAGAAAATGGCATCATATAAATCTATTTATATGACAATCATTGTTCTGAAAATTGAGAACATATTGTAAAAGTTTCCAGCTATGATTTTTTAAATCACATTATTTGGTATCCCTCAAATTTTATAGTAAAGTTAAGTTACTCAAAATCTAACATAAAAGTCACTAGATTTGGATGGCTAACAATGGATATTCAGTCTAACATGGAATGACAAATTATCCTCATTTTAACTAGGTCAGTATTTATAAAGAAATAGACCTGGAGATCCAGTGGTTAAAGCACATGGATGTTAACCATAGGTCAGAGGTTCCAATCCACCAGCCACTTCAAGGGAGAAAGACGTGGCAGTCAGTTTCTCTAGAGATTTACATCTTTAGGAGCTGTGTGGAGTGTAGTTCTACTCTGTCCTATGCCATGGCTATGAATCAGATTTGATTTGGTGGCAACTGGTATATATCCAAAAAGCTAGAGTGGCAATCGTAGAATACAGAATTTACAGATCATATAGGACTCACTGAAATTATTGTTAAAATTTAGCAAAAACTTACAAACATAATGAATAGGCCTTCAAATTAAGATGAGAAGGTTCACTTCATTCACAAAGTAACCATGAACAGTAAACCTCAGATACAGAAGGCTCTAAGATAAAGTCCCAGATCCAACCCTTTTTGTAAATCGTTTTCCTCTAGTTCTTATGTGACACTCAAGAAAGACAGATTCAGTCAATGCATTGCCTGGAGTCCGGATTTTAAATATTCCTTCTTATCATTCTAACTACTTTGGACTTACATATCTAGAGATGGTCAACTAGAAGAGACTAAAATCATTTTCAAAAATTATGAAAAATATGTATACATACACTGTTTTGCATATTAGCATAATATGGAGGGAAAATGTCAAGGTCACAATTTGTTCTTACAGAAAAATGAGATTTTGATGGGATCTGTGTTTGTAAAATCATTTTTGAGAGTGGACATATGTCATACTATCAATAATCCCATGTGTATTTAGAGTTGTCAGTGTCTTTTATTAATTTCTTTTATGATGCTGTATCATTTGTTACTAAAATTGTTTGGTTAGAGAATTTGACATAAAATAGATAACAGTACGTAAATATTTTTAATTTCATGAAAACATGCTCTCAATTTAACCATACAAATTTATCGAGATTATATAGTAGCTTTCAGGCTTTTCCTTCGATCAGAATCACATAAAGAATTTTATTTATTTACATTACAGATGTTATAGCTCAACTTCCTGTGGAAAATGCAGACATAAATTTAGAAAAGCTTAGGGATCATTACCTTTCTCCATAAGAAAATAATGTTCCAGACCTTAAATATCCCCATGTTAGACCTATAAATATAGCCTTATATTCCAATAAGTTGGTCATATATGTTTGATACATATTCTTTTGACAATTAAAACTATCCCTTTAAAAGGATTCTCATGTTCTTAATCATTATTAACATTTACTTAGTTATGAGATATTAATTCCACTGAGTTGGGAAATTCTGGAACATCAGTTAATCTCTATTTAAAACTAATTTTCCCAAGATTGTTCCTCACTCTCTGCAGCCTCCCGACACTTGTAAGTAGTAAAACAGCAGTGGTTCTTGCAAATTGTCCAGGATTTGTGGAGGAGAAAGTTCTTCCAGTGGTATCTCTGTCCTCTTGTTCATACCTCCAAAGTACTGTCAGAGTACTGTTGAGATGAAGCTTAATGGTGTCTGTGATTGAGTTAGCAGACATTTCCTGGGGACTATCTTGGTGAATTCTGAATAACTTGCTTATTTCTTATCTAAGTATGTACTCAAAGTGCAGGCTACCTATCTGGCTAATAATTGATGATGACAGTAAACAGGGAACCCAAGGAGCACCACCAAAATCAGACCCCAAACCTCAGTCTAAACCTCAACTGGTCCCTAAAGGGAAGGACATGACAGCAAGGAGATGAACAGATAGCAACAGTTACACGGCAGCAAAGAAAATAGACACATTTACATACTGTCTAGTGTCTAGTGCATGAGCTGAAAAATTGGTTGTAAACTTAACAGATTGGGCTTTCCCTTGTATGAAAATACAAGGTATGTAAATGACATAGAAACAGATCATAATCTTTTAGCAACTAGGCCTATCTATAACTTTAAAAAATAACACCAAAATAGACTACGTGGTCTGACAAAGCAAAATAATAATTTTTACTAAAAGCATTCAAAAAATTACTGCTCCAGCATGTAAAGCCATTTGGAAGAGAAAATTCCTTAAAAATATATAGTTAGGTGGTTTTGAGAATATAAAGATAATTAAGATTAAACCGTGGCATTTACACTAATAATTTAGGTTAAAGACCAATGTCTTTTTTTATCTTGGAGCCCACTAAGTTCTCCGGGTTAGAACTCTGGTCACAGAATGTTACAGATTGGGCTTCAATCTTCAATGCGAGCAGTCGGAAACCACAGCCCCTCAACTGGAGAAAGGCTACTCCCTTGAAGAGGTACCGCCTCGGAAACCCACAGGGACAGCTCCACTCTGTTCTACAGGGTCCTTTTCTGTCGGCATCGATGCACTGGCTGTTAGATTTTTACTTTTGTTTTTTGAATTATTCTAACTATATAAAAGAGTTCATGGAAAATAAAATATGCCAATATGTGCCATCAAAGAATATTAAACACAACTAAAATTATTTTTAAAGAGATAGTGTGAAGGAGAGAGTGAAAGAGAGCAAAATACAGAAGGTAAGGAGAGGAATAAAAGAACTATAATAAAAATAAGAACTTTGCCAGCAAGTTCTCTTTTTGATGTCTCTAATGGGAGGGCAGAAGAAGGTCGAGACAGGGTATTAAATAGCAACTGATAACGATTCCTTAACACACACACACACACACACACACACACAAATCATTGCTATTGTGTCCATTCTGATTCATTGACCCAAAGGACAGGGTAGAAAGGCTCCTGAGGGTTTAACTCTTCATGGGAGAGTTAAGTCTCATCTTTCTCCCTCAGAGCTGCTACTGGGTCCTATCTGTTTGGGGCTAGCAGCCCAATGCGCACCTCCAGTCAAATCAAAAGCCACCTCCCTCCTAAGAGCAGTAGATCCTCGTAATGTTTGAGAAATTTTAGACAAAATTCTGTTTTTCTCACAATATTTTACTTTCTACTACTTGCCTAAATCCACTATATCAACAAAATCATTTTTATTGATGAGTTTGCAATTGAGTTTAAGATACAGTAGGTTCATGCTGGGATCATGGAGTAACTGTGCCCTGAGGTTTATATGCATTCTAAGCAAACATATCCAAGGTCATACAATCTGTTATAATACATGAGTTTTGAGATATGAATTTCTCAAGCATATTGTTGAAATGGAAAAATAGACAAATCGTGGGAAAAGAAATTCACAAAAAAATAAACACGATCCAAATAGAGTTAAAAATAAGTTTATTTCAGTAAAAGCTAAATGAATACTTTAGAAAAATAATAATATTGCTAAAGTGTCGATTATATTGATAACAGTTCTTTGTTTATTATTGATAATGAACACATACAAGCATCATTATCATTATATGTGCATTAATGACAAAATACATAAAAACTTTATCAACAAAATAGAAATGTTCTCAGTCTGTGCACATTGTACACAGGGGTCCCTGGGTGTTAAAAATTTTATTTTGACAAAGAAAACTGTCCATATTTCATAAACTTCTTAACTGACAGAAAAGACATTGGATACTGGAAATGATTATTAAATTCTGTTGAATTTAAAGGAGTGATGATGGCATAGACGCTATGCCATAGAGGGTCACATGTTTGGCTGCTAACTACAAAGCTTGTTGCTCAAGCTCACCAGCCTTTCTGTGAGAGAAAGCTAAGTTTTCTTGCTACCATAAATCATTACGGCATCAGAAACCTAGAGAGGCAGGTTTCAAGGTAATTATGGAATGTTGTTGCTAGTTGTTTGTTGCCTTGAGTTGCTTCCAACTCATAGAGACCCTATGTGCAACACTGCCTGCTCCTGTGCCGTCCACACAAATGTTCTTACATTAGAGCCATTGTTGTGGTCACCAGGACAATCAATCTTGCTAAGGGCCTAGCTCTTTGTCACTACCCATCTACTTTACCAAGCACAATGTTCGCCTCCAGGGACAGGACTCTCCTTACAACATGTCCCAAATATATCAGACAAAGTCTCTCCATTCTGGCCTCCAAGAAACACTCAGGCTTCAGTTCTTCCAAGACAGATGGCTTGGTTTTTGTTTGTCCAATCCATGGTGCTTTCAATATTCTTCACCAGCACCATAACTTAAGCACATTGCTTCTATGGTCTTCCTTACTTAAATTATGGATTCGTGGTCTTTTTAATCATTATATCTGTATAATGCAGAGTATGCAAACATTACTTAATACAAATTCTGAGCAGGCAAAAAAATTAATAATCAAATGAGATATATTTAACCATGTAGAGTTAGTACCTTAACAAAAACTGATGTATTATAGGTTCTCTTGATCTATTGATGGTCAAAAAGCTTATGCTCCACTACTGACCGAAGAGTTGGTGATCAAAATTCATCCAGGAGTCCCACAAAAGAAAGACCTGGGTGGTGACATGAGATTCTTAATGTGGCCATTCTATCTATATTTCTTTTAACTCACATCCAGTAAAAGGACAGAAGCAGGTAAATGTGACTCTAACTCAGAGACTGGACAGAGTTTTGTTGTTTGTTTTTTATTTTTATTTACTTTTTCATTTTTTTAGGATATTTTATGTTTCAAGGATGAGAATGAGAACTCCCAGGCTCTATAAATCATTATTTCAATGAAAATAAAATTTTATCCAAGTTTTAGTCACACACAACAGTCAGTTTTCACAACCTTATTTTCTTATTCTTGCTGGATTAATTTTTACTAGTTTTTTCATTTTCTTTTTCTTTTTTCTAAATTTAATCATTTTATTGGGGGATATTACAGCACTTAAAATAACCCATACATACATCCATTGTGTCAAGTACATTTGTGTATATGTTGCCATCATCCTTTTCAAAATATTTTATTTCTACTTGATCAACTCATTTTTCCCCTCCCTCCTATACACTCCCTCCCTCATGAAAACCTGGTATTTTATAAATTATTTTTATTTTCATATCTTATACTGATCACTGTCTCTCTTCACCCACTTTTCTGTTGTCCATCCCCCTGGGAGGGGGTTATATATTGAAAATTGTGATCTGACACACTCTGTCCACACACACTTTCCCCCTACCCTCATGGAATTGCTACTCTCATTATTGGTTCTGAGAGTTTTATCTGTCCTGGATTCCCTGTGTTGTAAGATCTTTATCTGTACCAGTGTACATGCTCTGATCTAGCCAGATTTGTAAGGTAGAATTGGGGTCATGATAGTGGAGGGCAAGTGGCAGGTGGACATTGGGCCTCCTCACGCGCACTCCCCTAATACAAGAG
>NW_022111373.1:64739709-64747685 GCF_000313985.2 Echinops telfairi
TTTTGGGAATGATGAGGGCAACAAATGTATAGATGTGCTCTACACAATTGATCTATGTATGAGCCCCAATAAATTTAAAAAAGAAAGAAAGAAAGAAGAAAATGTTCTAAAAATTATTGTGGTGATGATTGTAAAACTCTTTATAATATGATTTAAACTGTTGAATTGTATATGGATTATATGCCAATAAAACTCTTTTTGAAAAATAAAAAAAATTTTAAAAAAGAACTAGAGGAATGCACCCTGCTTGGCTCATCCTTTCTTTGTGGCCTGTTTGTGAGGGGATGTCCAATTGCCTACTGATGTCTCTTGGGTCTCCACTCTGCCCATCCCATCATTTGCATCTATGGACTGGACAGTTTTATAAGTCTTCCAGACAAAGAATGAACCACTTCAGAAGCAGGAATGCAGAGAATCCTATGACATCTAAGATTGAAAAACTAGTCGAGGAATGGGCGTGAGACTCCTGCCTGATGTTGCAGAGCCTAAAGAAGCAGCAGAATTGAGATCATGCGACCGACCAGAGGAAAAGCACACAGTTCATGCGACAGAGCAGTGGCTAAGCTGAGTGCCTTTGGGCAGAAGACTGGCTTGCAGAATGGGATGTCCTTTGAGCACTTTGTACCATTTGCCGGAACAAGATAGAGGTCAAGGGATTACATGATTGAGAGGCTGAAACTAGAGAGAGAGATGCCTGCCAGCATGTCTCAGAAGAGGTTCTTGGAACAAAAGAACCATATGCTTAATGTTTTCAGATCCTAATTGTAATCTTTATAACTTCCCTAGTAGGTCCCTGTCATTATAATTTTCTCTGAGTTCTCTGTGGCACTGTAATGGATTGTTGAACCAAGCAGCAAAGTATTGAGGAATTGTTTGTCAGATTAAAGATGATAAGACGGTGGACACATACTTGGTTTCTACTTTGTGCAATCGGCCTTACAGTGGTGTGAACTTGCATTCTGTAAGATTGCAATCTCATGGTGTATAGTTTTACTCTAAAATACTTGAGCTGTTTCTGATTTAGAAGCATTCAACTGCCACTAGTTTAATAGAATCAGGAAGTAGAGAAAGGAAAGACCTTACTCTAGGAAAGATACCATCTAGTATCAGGCCATACTGTTGGATAATCCTCGGATTGCTAACCACAAGATTGGGCATTTGTTGAACACGCTGGCTTCAGCAAGGAAGAGAGTTAAGGCTACATGCACCCAGAAGGATTTATAGTCTCAGAACTCTATATAGAGTCAGAATACTGTGTGCCTGGCCCAAGTCATGATATTCTCTATTATATCATATGAACCTGAAAGCGGGACATTGAATAAGGAAGAGTGATGAAGAATCAATCCATTTGAATTGTGGTTCTGGAGAAAGTACCATGCACTGCTCAAAGGACAAACTGATCAGTATTGGAAGAAGGAAGGCCAGAGTGCTCCTTAGAGGCAAGGCTGGTGAGATTTCTTCTTGCATGCTTTGTATATATTGTCAGGAGAAAAAAGTCCCTGGATAAGGACACAAGTTTTGTGTGGAAGAAAATAGTGCATTCCAGAGAAATGCTCACTTGTGTTTTATGGGTATGCCAGGGCATTCTACTCTATAGAGCATAACAAATTATGACAACCTTGAGAAGAATGAAAATTCCAGAATTCTTCATTGTGCTCAGACATAGATTAAAAAGCAGTTCTAGAAAGAAAAGAAGGGAATAATTCATGGTTTAATATCAGGAAAGGAGTATGTATCCTCCCAGCATACTTATTTAATCTGTATGCTGAGCAAAGAGTCAGAGAAGCTGCCTTAAATTATGAAGAATGTGGCATCAAGATTGAAGGAAAGCTTATTAATAAACTGACATTCAGATAACGCAACCTTGCTTGCTGGAGTGAGGAGGTCTTGAAACACTTGCAGATGAAGATCAAGTTTTGCAGCCTTCACGATGGATTTCAACTCAATGTAAAGAATAGCAAAATCTTGAAATGGAGGAAAGGTTGAAACTGTTAAGGATTTTGTCTTGCTTTGATCCACAATCATGGCTCATGAAAGCAGAAATCAAGACATAAAATGAAGAATTACATTAGGCAAATTGACTACACAAGACCTCTTTAGAGTATTGAAAAGCAAGGAAGGTTACTTTGAGGACTAAGGTTCCCCTGACATGTTATTTTCAATGACCTCATATGCATGTGAGTGAGTAAGACCAGTGAAGAATCTATTCGTTTGTATTGTGGTATTGCAGAAGAATATTGAAAGTATCAAGGACTGCAAAAGGACAAACCAATCTGTTTCAGAAATGGTATGGCCAGAGTTCTCCTTAGAGGCAATAGCGAGCCTTTGTCTTGCATAATTTAGACATGTTGTCTGGAGAAACCAGTCCCTGGAGAAAGACATCATGTTTGGTGAAGTAGAAGGGCATAGGAGAAGGGGAAAGCGCTCAATGGGGGCTTCAACAATTGGCCCTGTGGCTCAGTATGGCACAATGGACTTAAGCAAAGGAACAATTGTGCGAATGGTGCAGGACAGAGCTGTATTTCATTCTGGATGCTACGGGTCATAACCAACTCGATGGCACATAACAACACCAGCAAACATAAATAACCACTGCTAGAGGGGGAATAATAACTGCCTGTATCTCTCCTAGGATGTCAATCTTTATGTATTCCATTTTATTTCTGACCATTTCCAATTTTCCTAAAATCACAATTGGCACCTTCCATATTATGACTATTAATAGATGTTTGAAGTTGCTTCTTCTCATTTTGAGTCATGTGCCATTAGTGAATGAAAGTTCAGAAGGCTTGTTCTATCAATGTGATTATTTTAGACTCCACTTTAAAAAGGTAACTCGTCTTTAGTCATATTTTGAATCCCTTCCAACAGGAGGGACTCATCTTCTGATTATATCTGACAATGTTCCCTTGTTGTTTACAAGGTTTTTATTATTAACTGATGAAAACTTTTGGGGATTACCATGGCTATATTTATATTTTCACTGAAACCCTGAATGGTTGGTCATTGAAAACTTTTAGAAAAGCAGAGAAACATTGTCTGATATAGCAAAGCCTCTATGCTAGAGTCAAGCATTTTCAAAACTGTAATTTATGTAGTATTAACTCTATAAATTTGAGAAACTGTTAAAATATTTCCTTAAGAAGAAATACGATAAACAGTATCTTTGTAATTTTTAAATTTTCAGAGAAATAGCTTTAATAATTCTGAAACGACTGTCTAACGCAGTCAGATAGTTTGATGTGTTGGGTTGGTTGTTTCTTTTTTCAGAATTCTGACACATTTTTCTACTGTCTCAGGCATTCTTTGGTCTGATAAATGAGAAAACATACTGTTACATATAAACTACTGGGGTACAGTGTTCAGCCGGTTGACTAGAGAAACAAATCTGTAAAAATGCATTTATGTATAAGAAAGCTTTACCCTTTATCAAGGAGTAATTATACATCCAGAAAGCATCCCAGCCCACTCCAGATCAAGTCCATAAGTCCAAAACTAGTCCATACGTCCCTCTTCCGACTCATGCAGCCACATGCAACAATGCAGAATGCAGGAAGATCACAGGCCAGTGGGTACAAAATTGTGTGGATCCAATGGCATTGGCCACATTACATGGCTCACAGGTTTCAAAGTGCCTCATCAGCAGGAATGTAAAAGCAGAGAGAGAGAGAGAGACCAGCTTCTAGAGAGCCATTTATCTCGGTCATACATACAAAAGATGTCATCAAGCTAAGACCTGACTGACAGGTTAAACTCTACCCATATCTTTTACAGTGTCATGTTGACACACATGCATACACACACACAAACCCAAAAAATGAACTTTCATAAATGTAAAAGGTTTTTGTATGCACATAGGAAGTCTATGAATTTGATGTTGTGAAGTGAAATTCTTTAATATAGTTCTTCTATCTATAGCCTGTGTACATTTACTATAGTGAATAGGTTGGGGAATAGTAAGAATGTACAGAGGACTCTTATGTAGGCATTCTCAGCCATTCTGTGAGCAAGAACAGAGGAATTCCATGATCAAGAATGAAAAGTTACCATAGAATGCATAGGCGATTGTGGGAAACAAAGATTTCACCCAAGTCCTCTTCCAAAAATATATGTTAGATTTAGGACACTGCTTGCAGCTAATAGTAAATGATTGTCAAGTCGCCAGACAACATCTGGGCCCACAACAGGTAGGGCCTCCTCCCTGCTGTTAAGGACAATGGTCTACTTCTCCCTAAAGGTTTGTGACAATTGGTTTGGCCCCTGTACTTAGGGTTTACACCCTACTGATAATGGTTTCCACAGAGAGCCAGAGAACAGGTCAAACCTGCTTAGTGACATCCAAAGTTAGGCTGCCATCCTGAATCTAGGACCCACCCATCTTGTCACATGTACACCCCCAATCCCTCATCTTCCTATTGCGTGTGTATCCCTAGATTGTCCCCCTCTCATTGCTGCATATCCTATGGTGCAACCCCTTCCTGTGACATATGTCTTCACCTGTAATTAGTGGGTTTGCATGCCCCCCAAAGATATATAAGCCTTGGTTAGCAATAAAGATGCCCCTTGGTCTCTTGTTGGCTCCCTCTCCTCTCCAGTCCTCTCTCCCCAGTTCCCTTTCCCCTTGTCCTCCTTCTCCCACCTCTCTCTCCTGCTCTCTGGACTCCCATCTCCACATGAACCACCAAGCGAGGCTGAGGTGAACATACTACCATGAAATGTGTCTGACTCCATTATTTAAATCTCTTCTATCTCTCATACTCTAAATGACTTTATTATAATCTTTATATATTTTTTAACCATACAATTGCGCCTATCGAACCCACAATTAGTTTGGGAGGCTGGCCATTCCCCCACAGGCGATCACTAACTGAAGTGACTGAGGCAGCAGTAGCCCCAGAAGCAACAACATCTAGGCCGTGGAAAAGAGCAAAGTAATCATGCTGACACCCTGAGATGGAACCGTGAACGTTCTTGCCTGTGGAACAAAGCAGGTGTCAAGTGGGCACTTGGCTGAAAGGCTAAGGACCAAAGAGAGAAGAAGTGCTGCTGTGGACAAAACATTGTAAATCCATGGGTTCTGATTCTGACTTGTGGTAACCTTGTAACTTCCCCCAAAGAAATAATAAAAATAACTCTGAGTATTGAAAAGTATCTTTTGATCTCTTTATTGCTGAATTCTCTGTGATTATTGTAAGTAGGCATAGAACTCAGAAGAGAAGTAGGACACATTGGGTGTCAGAATATAATGAAGTTGATTAGGGAATGGAAGTATATCTGACCACGGCCTCATCTGAATCATCCTTGGGCTCTTGTGATTTTCAACTCTCTTTTCTCTATTATAAAGCCAGAGGAGCTTAGACATGGCCGCCATGCCATTTTCTCACATGCTGATATAGTAATAAGACAGAACAGATCTCTTTAAGCTCTAAACTAATAACTATTTTAGTTAAGAAAATGGTTACTCCTAAAAATGTTTTGATTTTTTTGATTCTAAAGAGTAGTTCAGTTCTAGTGAACAACACTTAATTTGATGTTAAAAGGAATTATTTAATATTAAATTACATGCATTAGTTTAAAAACTTCATAAAATGAATGCAGACATGCTCAAATTTCAATGCTAAATAAGCAGCTGTAAATATGATGCTATTATTGTAGATTGCCAAATAAACCTTTTTTTTTTCTACTTACAAGGACATTTGATGATCTGTTAGCAATTCCCTAGAGAAAAGAATGAGAAATGTAGAAAATATACTAACAGATCAAAAAAGGTTGCTTCATTTCATTCTACAGGAATTAAACATTTATTTAAATCAAATACTTAATTCCAATATAATTTTATGATTCTGATGCTGGTATATCCAGCCCTGAAATTAATCAGGGCCACATCAAAAAGATCAAATAAAAAGCTTTATTGGAGAGGGTGGGCAGGAGTCAGCTAGCACTCAATATTGTTGGGCCCAAACAGTACTCAAATGCTTGGTTTCTAAAGCAACAAACCAAGAACCGGTGGGATAACTTTTTTGTGTCCAATCACTTGCAAACGCTGACTTGGGGGATGGACCAGCTAGGGAACTTCTTGCTGGTACCCATTATGAGCATGGTCCGCAGCCTGCCAACAATTTGAATCTGGTGGTTCTTGGCAGGGAGAACCAATGTGAAAATACCACGCTTAAGCAATTGGAAAACACAGCAGTGAGAGTCAGCACGTAAGGAAATGAATGCAGAGTACTTTAGCCAAAGTATGCAGGCATTAGGGTGTGGCCGTACAGCCAGTCATTGATGATTTCAGAGTCACATAGGACAAGGTGACTGAGGTTGGGGGGGGTGGTGACAAGGGGTGCAATACAAATTAGAAGTGGGAAAGTACAGAAGCTAAGTTCAACTGGTAATAAATATCAGGGTATTTCAATGCATAAGTTCCTGAGATGATAGACATTTAAGGAAGCAGAAAGTTTCATCTTTTTCCAAGAGTTACTGATGTGTTTGACCCACCAACCTTGGAGTTAGCATAATGCCAACTCTGTGTGCGTGTGTGTGTGTGTGTGTGTGTGTGTGTGTGTGTGTGTGTGTAGAGAGAGAGAAAGAGATGAGTTTGGTTGTTGTTAGGTGTTGTCAAACTGATTCTGACTCAAAACAACTCTTTGTTTAACAGAAGGAAGTTCAGCCCAATCCTGTGTTATCCTCTCAGTTATCATCAAGCTGGTGGCCATGGTTACAGTTACTGTGTCAATCCATCTGGTCCAAGGTCACTTTCTCTTTGCTGCCCCTTTATTTACATAATCAAGTATGATGCCCTTCTCCAGAAACTGGTCTCTCCCTGAACATATGACAAAGTACTTGAGAAAAACTATCTTTATCATTTCCTTTTGTCTCTACTTTTCCCGAGATATATTTGTTTGTGCTTCTCTAAGTCCATGGTACTTTCAATGTACTTTGACAGCATTGCCATTCAAATGCTTTAGTTCTTCTTTAATCTTCCTTAATTAAACTCCAACTTTCACATGCATATGAGGCAATTGAAAATACCATGGCTTGGCTCAAGTGCCATTTATTCTTTAAAGTAACATCTTTGTATTCCAACACTTCAAAGAGGCCTTATGCTGCAGATACAGTGCTTTGTTTGATGTTTTGACTGCTGCTTCCATGTACATTGATTCTGAATCCAAACAAGAGGAAACTTTTGACAACCTCAATGAGGTCTTCATTTCTTATAACGTTACCTATTGGGTCACTGTGAGGACTTGGAGTTGGTATAAACACTGACTCCTTGATTTTCATCACCAAGTGGTTCCAGTTCCCCTCCCATTCAGCAAGCAAGGTTGTGTCATCTGTTAAAAAGCTTTCCTCAGCTGTTGAGAGCACCCTCTTCTTTATATAATCCAGGTTCCCTGATTAATTATTTGCTCAGCATAGAGTGTATATAAGTATGCGAGAGAATACAACCCTGATATGCACCCTTCCTAATTTTGAACTATGAAGAATTCCCTTGCTTTGTTTCCACCAATGGCTATTAATCCGTAAACAGTTTCCACAATAACATAATAAAATGTTCTTGATTTCCCATTGGTCTCAATGCTATCCACAGTTCTTTCATGATCCATAGAGTTTAATGCTTTAGCATAGGCAATAAAACACAAGTAAACATCTATTTTATTATTATTCTTTACTTTCAGCCAAGATCCATCTCAACATCAGGAATGATATCCCTTATTAAACATCATCTTCTGATTCTGGCCTGAACCTCTGGAAATTCCCTTTATTTGGATGGAATAGCAGTGATATTTTTCTATAATTTGCACATTCTGCTGCATCATCTTTCTTTGAGATGGATGCAAATCTACATGTCT
This sequence comes from Echinops telfairi, assembly GCF_000313985.2. Classification (NCBI taxonomy): domain Eukaryota; kingdom Metazoa; phylum Chordata; class Mammalia; order Afrosoricida; family Tenrecidae; genus Echinops; species Echinops telfairi. The sequence continues at coordinate 64,747,557 of NW_022111373.1, forward strand.
CCCTGTCAGCTGGCCAGGGAGCTGTTTTCCAAATTTGTCTTCAGCGGTTGTGTCAGGAAGGTGAGCATCATAGAATGTCAATTTACTAGAAGAAAGTATTCTTGCATTGAGGGAGTACTTGAGTGGAGG
>NW_022111373.1:64748184-64752827 GCF_000313985.2 Echinops telfairi
AGGCATCATCAGAACAAAAAATCTTACCATAGCGAATGAGGGGTGTGTGTGTGTGTAGAATGGAGACCCAAGGCCCATTTTTAGGCCATTGGGGATCCCCTTGCAGAGGGGTCTCAGGGAGGAGATGAGCCAGACAGGGTGCGATGTAGCAATGATCAAAACTACAACTTTCTTCTAGTTCCTAAATGCTTCTTACCCCCTTCCCCCCACACCCCCACTCCACTATCATGATCTGAATTCTACCTGGCAAGTCTGGCTAGACCAGAGAGTGTACACTGGTACAGATAGGAACTGGAAACACAGGGAATGGAGGTGGAAACACAGGGAATCCAGGGCGGATGATCCCTTCAGGACCAGTGGTATGAGTGGCGATACTGGGAGTATAGAGGGAGAGTGGGTTGGAAAGGGGTAACTGATTACATGGATCTACATTTGACCTCCTCCCTGGGGGACGGACAACAGAAAAGTGGGTGAAGGTAGACGTCAGAAAGGGAAAGATATGATAAAATAATTTATAAATTATTAAGGGTTTATGAGGGAGAGGGGCGTGTAGAAGTAGGGGAAAAAATGAGGACCTGATGCCTGGGGCTTAAGTGGAGAGCAAATGTTTTGAGAATGATGAGGGCAATGAATGCACAAATGTGCTTTACAGAATTGATGTATGTATAGATTGTGATAAGAGTTGTATGAGCCCCTAATCAAATGATTTTAAAAAAAAGGTATGCTGAGCTTGTTCTTCTTTTGGAGTTCTAGCTCTAGGTCATTATACATTTCATTACATTATTTTATTATACTTGTTCCCCTGTCTATGGTGTTGTCTTCTCACTTCTTGAGCTGCCCTTTAGAATTTTCTATTCATTTTGTGGACTTCATAATTTTTTCCATGTGTCTTAGCTCCTCTATGATTCAGAGCAAAATTCAGAGCCTCTTCTGATATCCACTTTGATCTTTTATTTATTTCTTAATGTTTAAATAACCTTTTGCTTTCTTCATGAATTATATTCTTGGTGTCTTCTCATAGCTCATCTAGTCTTCTGTCATTAGTGTTCATTGCCTTTAATTTGTTCTTAAAATGTCTCTAAATTCAGGTTACATATACTTAAGGTTATATTTTGCCTGCCATGACTAGCTTTAATTTTCTTCTGCTTTAAGCTGAACTTACATATGAGCATTTGATGACTTATTCCTCAAGATAACATCCTTGTCCTCCTCATTGTGGATTTTAATTCCCTAGTTTTTCCCCTGTCTATAGTGTTGTTTTCTCACTGCTCCCTTCCCCCTCATCCCCTACCCCTACCCCCAAGTCCCTCCAGAACCATCAGTCCAGTTGCTTTATCTTTGAGCTTGCTTCTTATCATTTCTTATACAGGTAAGCAAAACCAACAATAACGGAGGCAAAAAAAATGAAGGCAAAACTGAATGAAAAGAGACAAAAGATAATAATAACCTGGCAATGGAGCATAGATAATTCCAGGTCTGCCAGCTGACTTTTGACTCTCTCCCCCCATCCTGGGGGAATTCTGAGAACTGCTTCTCCAAGCTGGAAGTCCATTTTGGGGTCCCTCAGGGGCTTTGTTTCTTTGCACTGATCTTGTTACTGTTATGTTCCCTTATTGGTTTGCTTCACTGTGGAAAGTTGGAGTAAGGGAAATCTAGCTGAGAGGAATTACTGAGAGGCATAAAAGCAAGCATGATAGTGGGGCAAGAGGAAGGCAAAAAGAAACAAAGTAAAGATCTAGGAAGCAAAGCTCTGGATAAAGATATAAGCATAGGTGTTGTGTTAGTCTGGGTTGACTAGAGAAACAAGTGCATGGACACTCATCTGTGTATAAAAACAGGTTCATATTCAAGAGCATTTGAATATTGAGAAAACATCCCAGCTCAGCCCAGAGTAAGTCCATAAATCTGATATATGAGCCCATATTCCTGATACCAATATATAAAGGTCTCTTCAGAATCACAAAACACATGCAATGGCGCCAAATTCAGGAAGATCACAGGCCAGTGGGTTGAAAGTCCAGTGGATCCAGTGGCATTTTAAGCATCTCAGCACTGGCAGAGGGCTCCATATGGTTTCTCTGGCTCCATAGGTCTGACTCCATCAACCTCTCTCCATGTGTCTTCTCCACAGGGATATCTTGCAGGAATCAGCATGTGTCCCTCCTCCAAAGAGATATTTATCTCCTTAGTGCCTCCAAAGGAGGTCATCAAGCTGTGACCTTATTGACAGGCCAAACTTCACCCTTTCACTCATAAGTCTCAAATTGACAATAGATTATGTAACTACCACAGGTGAGTACATATGCAAATACATTAATTAATAAACATAGAGGTATTTGCATATTTATATATGTTTATATGGCAGTACAATGAAGTAGTGGACAGACTTTAGCTCAAACCCTGCCTCAAGGGAAGTACACTTTATTATAACAACCTGGTATTTTGTCATGCTCACCCTCCCAGCACAATCGCTAAAGACAAAATCTATGCATAAGCAAATATGGTGAAGAAAGTGGATGGTGTACAGCTACCAAAAGATATAGCATCTGGAGTCTTAAAGACTTGAAATTAAACAAGCAGCCATCTAGCAGAGAAGCAACAAGCCCATGTGGATGATGCACACCATGGGGTGTGAACCGGATCAGGTAACAGGTAACAAAAGACCTAAAACAAATAAGCAAACAAACAAAACCATAGTGTTGAGAGTGAGGCGGGTCAGAACAGAGACCCCAACCCTTCTGCATACAATGGGACATCATCTCACAGAAGGGTAGCAAAGAAGGGATGAGTTAACCAGGGTGCAGTAGAGGACCGATGAAACACACGATATTCCTCTGGTTCCTGAGGCTTCCTCATCCCCCACTATCAGGACCCCAGTCATGCCTTTCACTAGTGACTAAGCCTGAGCATGTGTATAGGTACAGTTGGGGGAAGATGGCCTGGATCTCCGAGGAGATTGGTGAGTGGGGAGAGTTGGAGGCAAAGCAGGGGTACCAAATTTGTCTGTTTGATTCACAAGACCATTCAGAGCATCTTTTGGACCCAGAAGTGGACTCCCACCCATAGCCAGGGCTCCATGCGAACACCTGTGGTTTCTTGTGCGGAGCTCCATGCACCTATTCTCCAAGGATCAGCACCACAGGGCAGCCAGGTGCACAGCAGAGGCAGCGCCTGCCTTGGTGCTCTGCGCAAAACCGCGGATCAGTAACCCCCACCCCGCCTCAGGGAGCCTGAGGTCCATGCGTGTGCTCCAACTGGAATACCCCTCTAATCCCTGCATATTTGGGCCCAACCTGGGCACCCCTCGTGGTCCAGCAGTCCAGATCCCCCCCTTCTTCCGGGAGGCACACTCCCGGCACCACAGCCAGGTGGAAAGCAGAGACTGAGGTCCTGCCTTTGGGCTCCCCGCAAACCGCCAATAAGACCTGCCTGCACGCTCAGAAGTCTCAACCCAGAGGAGCCCACCCTGTCACTGGGCTCCTTATAGATCCACAAGTCAGCCCCCTCCCTGGGCCTTCCCCCCACCTGCTCCCCTATATATGTGCATGGCCGTGCGTGCATGGGGACAGACACACACGCCCGCAGAGATTCCCATCTTGCGACACTACTTCAGGCCTGCCAGGCAGAGGACTCAAGTCTGGTAGCACTTTCTGCAGCTTCAGCATAGGAACCCAAGCCTTTGCGGGTTTCTCACTGCATTCTCCCTTCTCCCTGCCCACTCTGTCTCACCCTTTAGACTCCAAGTGGTGCATCTGCACACCAGTCGCGGCCCCCTCCCACCTGTATACCTGAGGGAAGTGCCCATAGCCAGAAACAGATAACCCAATCCCCAATCCATCCCCTAAATACACTCCCCTGCACTGGGGCCAATACTTTCTATCAGACCGCAGCTTGCACAGCTGCAAACAGCCCCTAAGGAGACCTGAAGGTGGCTGGAGCACAAACCATAGAGAAGGCGAGAGGGAATCCCAAGCAAGACAAAGGTGAAACACAACCCCTCAAGGCAGTTGGCTCAAGGCAGCCAGCTGAAACACCAACCTACCAAAGAGAGCCCAGGGCTCTGAGAAACCCGGGAAAATGGCACCAAGTGCCAACAAATCGAACAAAAACAGCAAGCTGCTTCTACAATTTCAAAAAGAAAAGATAAACAAAATCCAATGCGAGAGGATGACCTGTACGTAACAACAGTCATAGAAAAGGCAGAGGTTGATCTCCCACAGAAAGAAATCTTCAGAATGCTGCTTGGAGCCATACAGGACATGAGGGAAGCATTAGAGAAAAAGGATGAAATGATAGAAGAAATAAAGGCTATGCACCAAAGGGAAATATAGGAGTCAAAGGGCGAGATAACAAAAACTAATAGCAAACTCATGAACTTCCCCGAGAATGGAGGAGAAAGAGAACTGCACCCGTGACCTAGAGGATTCACAAGCAGAAATTAATAAACGTGAGAAAAAGTCTAACAAATCCATCAGAGAAGCTGAAGAAAACCTCACGCTATGAGAAGGAACAACATCAGAATTATCGGATGGCCGGAGGCATGCACAAGGAAACCAACATCCAAAATAGTGATGGAATGCTTGGAGTAAAACTTCCCTAACTTAATGAAAGAAAACCAGGCAACTATCCAGGAGGCCGAAATA
>NW_022111373.1:64753597-64755360 GCF_000313985.2 Echinops telfairi
AGGGGTTGCACCTAATCTCGGATAAAATTGACCTTCAATTGCAAACCATAAAAAGAGATAAGGATGGACACTATATAATGCTCAAGGGAGCATTACATAAAGAACCAATGAACAATCTAATCATTAATCACCAAATAAGTGTCCAGCAGAATATGTCAAGCAAACACTTCAAAGGATGAAAAAAAAAAATCACAGCCTCAACAATTATAGTAGGTGACTTTAATACACTGCTCTCTGAGAAAGACAGATCACTCAGAAAGAAATTCAGCAAGGAGACCAAAGATCTAAACACTACAATTAGGCAATTTGACCTGATAGTTATCTACAGAGCTCTCCACCCAAACAAAATACCATTCACATTTTATTCTAGCCCACATGGTACATTTACAAAAATAGATCACATACTTGGGCATAAGTCGAATCTGCATAAATTCAAGCACATTGATATCATACAAACCTCTCTCTCTTACCACTGTGCCATAAGATTAGAAATAAACCAAAAGAAGATAAAGATAGTAAGGGCAAACCATTAGAGAATGAATAACTCTCTATTGCAAAAAGGAGAGCATACTGGCTCAGATCAAAATGAAATTAGGAAATTTCTAGAAACCAGCGAGAATGAAAACACGATATAACAAAACTTATGGGACACAGCAAAGGCAGTCATAAGAGGAAGTCTAATAGCATTACATGCACACATAAAGAAAGAGGAGAGGCTTATGATTGGTACACTGACACAAAATTTACAAAACTAGAACAGAGTCAGCAAGAAAATTCAACTAGCAAAAAAAAAGAAAAGATAAAATAAGAATTAGATCTGAGATTCAGGAGAGAGAAAATAAGAAAACTATGAAAACAATTAATGCTGCTAAAAGTTGGTTCTTTGAATGGATAAATCGAATCGACAAACCTCTCAGGAATTTGACCAAAGAAAGGAAGGAATGCATTTCAATAGCAAGGATGAGAGATGAAAGAGGGAATGTTACAATGGACCATAGTGAAATCAAAAGGATAATTACACAGTACTATGAAGAACTGTACATCAGTGAATTAAAAAAAACTTGGAAGACATAGATGAATTCTTGGAAAAACAATCCCTTCCTAGATAATCCTCAATGGCCATCAAGAACCTCAACAGACTCATATCAATAGAAGAAATAGACATGGCTATCAAAGAATTACCAACCAAGAAGACTCGAGGACCAGATGGATACAAGGGTGAATTTTATCAAGCATTCAGGGAAGAACTGACACCAATACTACACAAACTCTTACAGACCATAGAAAAATATGGCAGACTCCCAAATTCCTTCTATGAAGCTAGTATAACTCTGATACCTAAACCGGGCAAGGATCCCACAAGAATTGAGAACTACAGACCAATTTCCCCAATGAATATCAATGCAAAAATCCTTAACACAATACTAGCCAAAATAATACAAAAATATATAAAACAGATAATTCACCATGACCAAATGGGATCCATACCAGGGATGCAGGGATGGTTCAACATACAAAAGACCATAAGTATTATTTGTTACATTGAAACGAAAAAATATAAGAACCACATGATAATATCATAGATGCACAAAAAGCATTCGACAACATCCAACACCAATTCATGTTTCAGGCTTTCAAGAAGATAGGAATGGAAGGAAAATTCCTCAATACAATACAAGCTATATATGAAAAACCAGCAACAAATGTGGTAGTCAACGGAGAAAAGATGAGATCAATTCTTCTGAAAAAGGGGACTAGACAAG
>NW_022111373.1:64757079-64758959 GCF_000313985.2 Echinops telfairi
TGGAGGAAATTATGCTAAGTGAAGTAAGCCAAACACAAAAGGACAAGTACTACATGAGTCCGCTGAGGTAAGCTAAAAAAAAAATTCAAAAGGGCATAGGGAAGAAGATGCTGTATATATACATCTCGGGAGTGAGGTCCAGGTAATATGGCAGGGGCCAGACTAAACCCAGGGATACATATGGGATACATACGGAAGCCCATTAAAAGGTAGGAGGGAAAAAGGTATGGGTAGCCGAGGGAACAGGGCACTAACCCACACAGGAGGAGGGTGTTGATTGTGTCTTCACAGGGAAAGAGGGACCAGACTTCAACTCGGAGCACCAAGACAGGAACGCAACACACTGACATGAAGCAGGGGACTGATGGAGGGACCTGAGGGGCCGGCCCCATTATCAACTGGGTGCATGGCACCAGCCTCTCCCAGGGGGAATTCACTTCAGAGGACAGCATGGAAGCTGCAGCTAGGGAAGAGGGGATGGGGGACTGGTCCAGTTGGAGCGCATGGGAGCCAATGGGGGGCATGGGGAAGAAAAGTAAAGAGTGGAGCACATCTTGGCTCGCAGAGTCCTGGGGACAATGTGCCTGTTCAGAACAGCGATGCATGGAGATGACCAAGGGGCCAGACCCACCACGCAACACAGCGTTCCTCATTGACCCATCGGACCACTGAGGACAGCACTGGAGACACACGGTGGGAATTGTGCTTGCCATGAGCTCACCACACCAAATGCTAGCCTCTGGGGGCATGCATCAGAGCAGTTGGGGGGAAGCAGAGCGATGAGGTCCCCAGGGATAGAGGCAGTGCCAGGGCATGGCACCCCATCAGACTTGACTGAAAAGCACACGTGAAGGAAAACAGACATGAAATATTCATATGGTTATATATGTATGCATGTGTGTGTTGTTGTTGTTGTTGTAGCCATTGTTTTACTTTATGTTGTTGCTTCGTTGCACTCAGTCTTGTGATGGTACATAGCATGTCTACCTGGAAGGGATAGGCAGAATAAACAAGCCAGAAGAGAGAACAACAGGATGACATTTTTGGGGAACATGGGGGTAGGGGAAGTGGGAGAAAGGAAGAGGGTTCAATAAGCACAGGGACAAGGGAACAACAAGTGATCCAAAATAAACATCAAGGAGGGCGTGGGAGGCCTGGCAGGGCTAGATCAAGGGCAATGTTACCAAGAGGAATTCCTAAATCCCAAATGAAGGCAGAACATAATAGTGGGACAAGAGGAAAGTACAAAGAAATAGAGGAAAGAACTAGGAGGCAAAGGGTAGTCATAGAGATTTAAATACAGGCATATAAAGATGTAAATATATTTATATATGATGAGGGGGAAATAGATCTGTGTACATATATTTTTAAGTTGAATATTAAGAAAACAGATGGACAGTGGACCCCTGCACAAGTACTCCCTCAACACAAGAACACTTTGTTCTAACAATTCAGCAGTCTGAGATGCTCACTTGCCTGGCATGATTGCTGAAGAAAATAGGTGCACAAGAAAATGTGGTGAAGAAAGTGGCTGGTGCTCGGCTACCAAAAGATATAACACTTGAAGCTGCTGAAAACAGTGGGTGTGCAAACAAATGTGGTGAAGAAAGCTGATGGTGCCCAGCTACCAAAAGATATAGCACCTGAAGTCTTAAAGACCCGAAGATAAACAAGCAGCCATCTAGCTTAGAGACAACAAAACCCACATGGAAGAAGCACACCAGCCTGTCCCCACTTGATTGCTGAGGACAAAGCGGGTGCATTAGCAAATGTGGTGAAGAAAGCAGATGGTGCCCGGCTATCAAATGATATAGCATCTGGGTTCTTAAAGGCTTGAAGACAAACAGGTGGCCATCTAGCTAAGAAACAACAAAGCCCGA
>NW_022111373.1:64760342-64788389 GCF_000313985.2 Echinops telfairi
CAATGCATCAGTTGATCTTTTGGCTGCTCCTTCCATGAGCGTTGACTGTGGATCTAATCAAGATGAAATCCTTGATAATGTCAAATTTTCCTCCATTTATCAGGAAGCTAATCATTGGTTTAGGTGTGAGGATTTGGTCTTCTTTACATTGAGTTGTAACACATACTGAAGGCTGCAATCCTTAATCTTTATCAGCAAGTGTTTCAAGTCCAACTCATTTCCAGCAAGCAAGGTTGTGCAATCTGCATATTGCAGTTTGTTAATAAGCCTTCTTCCAATCTCAATGCTGCATTCTTCTTCATATAATCAAGTTTCTCTGATTATTTTCTCATCTTTCAGATCGAATACGGTATGGTGAGAGGCTACAACCATGATGCAAACCTTTCTTGTATTCCAGCTAGACCTTGAAATGTTCTTTGTGACCATTAATGTTGCAATGTCATTCCTTTTGCATCTTTCATTCCTGGCATTTGTAAACTATAGGATTTTCTGGTTCAAAATGGTTAATGTCAGACAATGGCTCATCACTATTTATTTGACATATTATTCCTTCTTCTTACTCTGTCCTTAGTCGGGAAGTTGTTCTAATGTCTATTCTCATTGAGCGACACTGTTAGTATTTGAAATACCAGTGACAAAGCTTCTGGCATGACAGCAGCACACAAACCTATTCATTAAGCAAACTGACAGCTATATGATGGAGATGAATATGATATAGACATTGGTCTGTATTTTAACTGAAGTGATATTTTAGAAAACAATCCTGTTCATTTAATGGGAAAAAAACTGGGATAGTCAGAAATTATATTATATTAAACAAGTTGCTTTTTTGGTCAATTCTGACTCATAGTAAAGTTACAGACAGATTAGAACTAGCTTTTCAAACGCTGGAATCTCTGTGAAATTTGATTGTTATATCTTTTTCCCGCTGAACAGTTGGTAGGTTCAAAGGGATACATTAAATAACAGTGAGATTTTTAACCATGACACCAATTGAACTCCGTTCCATTCTATTGTTAAGTGCCACTGAGTTGGCCTCAACTTATAGCAGACCTATGTATGACTGTAAGAAACATATTGATTGTGTTCTAGTCTCAAAATTATTGATATTTGAGTTCATTGGTGTAGCCATTGAGCCAATTCATCCAGCTGAGATTTTCTTTATTTTTGCTGACTGTAAATTGTAACAAATACTCTGGTCATTTTCAAACACTGGTCTCTTCTGAAAACATTCTCTTTGGACTAATAATAATCATGACTCCTTGTTATGCTATAATGTCTCCTCCGTAGCTTGAACCATCAAAAATGTGATCTCTCTACGTGCATTGGACATTTTAATAACATTATATTCTCACTCCATTTCATTTCTTTTGACATGAATAAGGAAACAAAAGTGAACGAAAAACAATTATAGAAAAGGTGATACTCAGATGAGTTTTGAGGGCCCATTTCAATTTTCGGAATGTGTGGCAAATAAATCATTTTTTCTATGCCTCTTCCTTTGTACTCAACAATAATCCTTTCCCCAAGACAAGGTAAGCCCGACAAAGTTAAATATGAAGTTTTACAGGCTTTATTCCTCAAGGTTTTACACAATCTTTTGGTTTGATTTGTATTATTGTTGATAGTATGTGTTATGGATTAAATTATGCCACTCCAATCCCCAGAAGGAAAGTAAAAATGTGTTGCTATTAAGGTTTCTATTTATACTTGTACTGATTTAGTCCAAGAAAAATCTATTTAAACATGTCATCTCTCAGAGTGGATAACTGCAGACAGACTTTCTTAGAAAAACACTTGTCTTAGTTTTGTGAGAATCACTTCAAAAAATTTAAAACATCCAATCAAAGCAGTGGCTTCTGAGGAAATCTACTGGGCCATCCAAATTCAAGGTAGAGAGATCAACTCAGATGGTAATGCTACATACGTTTGATATTCTAAAGGGAAAAATCTTAATAGATTTTCTTGAAAGACACAGGAAGCTCATAGGAGCTCAAACTTTAAAAAAAAATGTGTTTCGGAGAACAGAACTCCGTTGGTAGGAGAAAGGTCAGCAAACTTGAGACACAGTTTTTGGTTTTGGTTTTTGTTTGCCCTTGAGACTAAGCACTTGTTCTTTCTTCCAGAGAAGCACGTGTTGTCCTAGGAGAATTTTATTGAGAAATCTTAACCCATCATCCCAAAGCCCTGGTCTTGCCACTTCAGTCATCTTGTTAGTCCCAAACTCAAAGAATATTTAAAAGTAATATGCTTGGAATATCTCAATGATGTCAAAATGGTTATTTTGAGTTCCTTTACATGCAAGTGTGCAGCAAGCTTTAGGGAAAGTTTAGAGATATGGTAACACAACCTCTAGAATTACATAGACTTACATGAAGGATACAGTAGCTTCACATTTTTATATTCCTATTTAATAAACATTTCTATAATATTTTAGCTATGCTACTTTTGAGAGTGTTATAAATCTTAACCCCTAAATTTTGGAAGTAATTTCATTTGGGAATAGGATTTTATTTACAATGTTGATGTGACCATATTAAAGTATGTTTTAATCAATACTTTGAGATTAAAAAAAATGTCAGAAGCAAACCAAGTCACACACACACACACACACACACACACACATCTATTGCTAGAGAGTCAATCAGATCTGCAGTGATCCTCTAGGACAGAGTAGAAATGCACCTTTTTGGTTCAGTTTAATGGGGGCAGCCAGTCTCAACTTTCTCCCATGGAATGACTGTTTCAAACCACTGACTCTGGCTACCAGATTAATGAGTAAATGCCACCAGTGTTCCTAAATAAAGGCAAAATATATATACCGCATTGATATCTCCAAGTAATACCTAGAAGAATGACAGATATCTGTTATTAGAGTTTTGAAAGCCTTCCTCCACAGTTACTGCTGTGAACCCTCACTTCAAGCCTACAAAACTCCGAGGAAATAAATTTATTTTTAAAGTTACCCACTTGTGGTATTTCTCTTATAGCAGTACTAAGAAAATTTGCATTTCCTTTATCTTTCTTTCACTAGTTACCATATGAGTTTAGATATTCTCAAATTTAGTAATCTATTTTCACTAGGTTGATTATATTTTGTAATCTTGATATTCTCATTTACCCAGTGGTTAGCTATAGAATGATATATCTTAGTACAATTTTTAAAATATACTTATCAGTGATCATCTACTATGACAAGAATTTCACATTTCTAAAGATACTTATCATTCTAAATATACTTCACCGTTTCAGTTTTAACGATAACTGTGTATTTGTTTTGATTAAATATAGCAAGATAATCTCATTTTACTGTTATGTGAAAAGAGGGGAAAACTGAATAGCAGCACCCACCATGAACAGTTTCAAACTTTTAATGTGAAGTCACTTGAGAAGTAGATGCAATCAGATAAGTGTAACTGACTTCTTTAGACAGATAGCAGTTCCAGAACACAGTTTATTTCTTACCTACCCAACTGTTACAGACATCTCTTTGTAGAAAATATTTCTTTCCACCTCTTAATTAAAGTAAATTACTTATATTGATATATTATTTTGATATGCATAATCAAATACTATTAGATATTATGATCCATGTGCCTAAAGGGCTCATAGAAAGGTTTATAACTAGATACCAGTTATATAAATCAAATTACTCACTGTCCTTTTGTCAATTCCAATTCATGTCAAGCCTATATAGGGTTTTGGAGCCTGTAAATTTTTGCAGGAGTAAATATCCTCATCTCTCTCCCATGCAACATCTAGTGGATTTGAACTGACAACTTTTCAATTAATAATCCAACATGTACTGAGAGGTCCAATTATATAGGTAAATAATATATACACTATATACTTGGAAATTAGAGAAGTTTTCCTGAAACACTTAATTTGGTTTCAATGGATTAAAATTTATAGATCTCAAAGTGAACTGACAAGCTTTTGAAAAATATCATTGTGCACTTTGATATTAGCCCTAACATTATGAAGACACACTAAATTTCCATCATTTCAGAAAGGACCCCATGTCAACCAATCCTGATCATCTTGCTTCTCTAAGGAAACAAAACAAAACAAAACACAGTTCTTATTTCTAGCACAAGGGATACCTTCCTAGAAATTCATACAAAGGTAAACACAGATCCATTATGTACTCTTTGGAGTTGGCCTTCTACCAAATATTTTAGCTTCATACACACACAAATACACACGTGTGGTGTGTGTGTGACAGAGTGAATAAGTGAGCCATGATGGTGTAGTGGATATAGATAGATAGATAGATAGATAGATAGATAGATAGATAGATAGATAGATAGATAGATAGATAGATAGAAAAACAGATAGAGAGCGCACTAGTGGCCTTGTGGTTAAGCATTGGGCTGCTAACCACAAGGTTAGCATTTTGAAAATAGCAGCTTCTCCCAAGAAGAAAGATGAGCAGTCTACTCCCACAAATACTTAGTCTTAGAAATCCACAGGGGAATATTTCCTCTGTCCTATAGGTTTGTTGTGGGTTGGAAAATTAACTCTATGGCAATAAATTTGGTTTTATGTGTATATTTGGTGTCATATAACTATATAACTATATTCATATATAGTTATATAATGTGACTATTGAAGTGATACTCTGTCACACAGGTATTTATGGGAGATGAAACCCAGAACCCATCATCAATAGTAAGCAGCCGTCGAATTACTCATTCTGTAGGTGGTTGTTAAGGAACTCTGATGGAGTCATTCCTTAGTTTGCTTACCTGGTTACCTCAAGATCAGGGGCTTTGAATCCACCATCCGCTCTATGGGAAAAGGATGAGACTTTTGTCCCCATAAAGATTTAGTCTTGGAAAGCCACGGGTGCAAATCTACTCTATCCTCGAGGGTCATTTTGAGTCAGAGTTGACTCAGTGACAGTACGTGAGAGTAGTTGTCATTTACTGTCCAGTTGGTTCAAACAAATGGCTACACTTCTTTTTCACTGCTCCATTAAAAAATAATCATACTATTATCAAACTTTTAAAATTGCTATAGTATAATAAAAGTATGTTTAAAGTAAGGTAGTATAATTCTTCCAGTATTATCATTTTGTACAGAAGATTATTTGGGGGATAAAGACTTCAAAATTTCAAAATCTTGCCTAGACATTAGTACGCTGAAACCCATTGCATGGCACTGTGAATTTTGGATACATCCCAACTTAGTATGTTGTTCTTGCATTTTACTGGACAGTGTTGTGATTCATATAGTTCACATTGGCACATTTTCAGAAGTAGATCACCAGATCTTTCATACTATTCTATTTTAGTCTGGAAATTCTGATGAAACTTGCCTACTTGGGAACACTGTACTGATATTAGAAAAACCACTACACAACTTCCAGCATTAGAGCAAAATGCAAGTTGTAAACTGACAGATGGGTGTTGGAGTCATAGGGTAGGTGTAGGTTCAACTTCATTAGAAAATGCCTATTTAGTTTTGAGAGTTATATAATTTTATACTTCAACTGGTGTTGCACAGGTGTGTCTACATTGGTTAAGTCAGTATTTTGTAATCACCCTTCTGATTATTACGTAATGGTATCTCATTATAGTTTTAACTTGCAGCTCTCTGAAGGCTAAAGATGTTGAGGAACTTTTTGTAGATACTTATCTATCATTTGTAGTGTAATCTGTAGTCTCAAGTGTCTTTATTTTTATTGCTTTTCTTTTTTAATTACTGAGTTTCAGGGATTCTGTATCTATATTGGATAAAGGTTTTAGCTAGATACATATATTTTGACTATCTTCTCTATAAAGCTTATCTGTTCATTTTCTAGATAGTTATTTCATGTGCAGAAGCATTTTCTTGTTGCCAAAATATAATTAGCCATTTAAAAATAGTTTTTTTCTTTGCTATGTTTTGGAAAAATTGCCATCCTATTTATGAAGATTATAAAAAAGTCTTCAAAAATTATTAATTTTAGTTTATATATTTAGGTCTGATATCTATTTCAAATTAGTTTTCATGTATGTCTAGAGATAACATTGATTAACTTTTTCATATGGATACGATGTTTTCTGAAGACTTCGTGATATAGTGGTTGTAGTAGTTACATAATCTGTTGTCAATGTGAGGCTTAAGAGTGAAGGTGGAGTTTAACCTGTCAATGAAGTCACAGCTTGATGACCTCATTTGAAGCTGCTAATGAGATAAATAGCCTGCTGGAGGCAGGACACACTCACTTCCTGAGAGATATTCCTGTGGACAAGACACATGGAACTACGCTAGAACCCTGGAGCCGAAGGTGCCACCAGCACTGAGATCCTTCTACCGCCACTGGATCCACACTGGCCCATGATCTTCCTGCATTTGGCTTCATTGCATGTGGTTCTTGAGTCTGAAGAGGAATTTATAGATTGGTATCAATATTGGACTACTATTGATCAATATAGGAGCTAATATTGAACTTATGGACTTGATCTGGACTGGGCAGGACTGTTTTCTCAATATTCGATTGCCCTTGTATCTAAAGCTCTTTCTTACACACATAGGAGTGTCTATGAATTTGTTTCTCTAGACTACCCAGATTAACACAGTGGTTATGCATTGATCGGCTTACAGCAAGGTCAGCAGTTTGAAGGCACCAGCTGCTCAGCTGAAGAGTGATGGGGTTTTCTATTTCTGTAAAGAGATACAGCATCAGAAATTCACAGGGCAATTCAATCCTGTCCTACAGGGCCGCCTTGACCTAGAATCAACATGATAGCACTGACTTTCTGTTTTTTGTTTGTTTGTTTATGATGTTTTACTTGCAATCTTTGTCTAAAGGAATTTTTACACTATTGAATTGTTTTAATGCCCTTGATAAAAATTGGTACAAATAAAAGCTTTCAACACATGGAATCTAGGATAGATTGGCCCCTCAGGAACACTAGTGGGAGTAGCAATACTTTGCAGGGAGGGGGAAGACAGGAGGTGATGTGGGGAGGGGGAGGAAGGGGGAACCCGGGCCAAGTTTGGACCTATACCCCCCAGGGAGACACATAACAGAAATTTGGTTGAAGGGAGACAATGGATGGTGTAAGATATAAAATAAAATACTATATAATTGGTCAAGGTTTCATGAGGGTGAGAAGGTGGGGGAGGGAGAGGTAAAAAGAGGAGCAGATATCAGGGGCTCAAGTAGAAAGAAAATGTTTTGGAAATGATGATGGAAACATATATATAAGTGTGCTTAATACAATTGAATGATGGATTATTATAAGACTTGTAAATGCCCTCCCAATAACGCAATTAATAAAATAAATAATTGACCGATTAATTGCTGGCCTCTTTTAGTGTCTTACTTTTGTTTTACTGATTTTTTTTAAACTTACCCTATTATCAACTTTGTTAATTCCTGCAGTTTAAGATTATGTTCTAGAATGAGGTAGTATATGTATAATTTTTCCAACATTATCTTTCTTTTTTGAAGATTATTTCTGAGATAAAGACTTCAGATTTTCCATATATGAATATCAACCAGTTTTTGGCTTTCAAAAGAGTTACCTTTGCCCTTAAATGTCAAAGCTGTGTACAATTTTCTTAGTAATGATATTTTGTTACCCTTTTAATGATCCAAAACTATGTCCTCATTTTATTCTCTTAGTAATCCCCCACCTTCTTTTTGTCTTAACAAGAAGGTTGAAGGGTGGTGGCACGTCTGAGCTTCAGCTTTTTGGAATTGTCCCTGGGCTAATGTTGAGTTCTATCCACCCCCTCTTGAAATTTGAGTAGGTCAGAAACCACTTTTTTGCCATTCTTACACTAGATATGACATTTAAAAGATTCCAATGATATTTGTGCACATATCCAATCCTATACACAATAAACCACCTCTTTATCCCCTCCAACTCCATCCTAACTATCTCATTTATTGTTAATAACTAAATTCCTAGGAGTTTAAGTATAACTTGGGGCTTTGTAAGTTAAATAAGAAAATATAATCATGGCAGTAATTATATCACAAAGGACTATAATACATTCAATGATTCATTCCAGAAAGCACAAACATGTATTTAATCCATTATTTCCTTTCCCTCTTCTCAAATTTAAAAGTTACCATTTCTTTATATTTGAACTGTAAAATCTGTAATTTAATGCAATTTCTGCTGCTGCCTTCTAGCAGCGAAGATCAAAATTTATCATGTTGATTATTTGAACAGTTTTTGCCTACGTCTACTGCTTGGACACACAAGTACACTCTCCTCAGGTGACAAACATGCATTAAAATGTACAACCTAAAGTCACGATTAAATCCTCAACTAAAATAGGTTTTCAATTCAATTAAAAATGTTCTCCTTATTATGCCTCTCCAAAGTATAAAATAATATGGCTCATATCTAATTCTCAAATTCATTTCTTAAAATGCTGAGCTCTAACCCACCAGATCATGAAGTTCATCAACCACATTAAAGCTTCTCCAGGCATCAGCCAATTTATACACTATGTCTTCCTTTTGAAATACTTTGTGTATACTTTCTCTATGCATAGTTACTTCTCATACATAGGGTTCAGCTTAAATGTGACTTATTTTGAGATATGTATAAGAACCAATCTCCCTAAATTAGTTCTTCACACCATCTCGTATATTTTTTCCAATCAATTTTTCCTTAATTTTATTTCTTGTTAAGAGTAACATAATTGCAAATGTTTTATTTTATTTTATATGTTTTTATACAAAGTAAACTCTATGATAATAATATGTATTTCTATATTTTACATGATACTGTGATACAACAGTTTTTGGTAGATATTTGTTGACTGCTGATCAAAATGATATCTTACAAAGATCTCATTAATTTGATTCATCTTATAAAAAATCATTCTTTTGATTCCATGGATCTCTCATGAAATAAATGCAAATCAGTTTAAGAAGAAAACTTAAAAATCATTTCATCAAGCATCTTTCTCTACTGATATTCTCTGTAAAATACTTATATCTGAATGTTAGTTGAATGTTTTACTTTGAGATTAGCAGTGAGATTCTCGTGTACATGAATAAAAGCAGAAACAGAATGAGTTTCCCTAAGAATAGATGACATATTGTTCGAAGTTGAGAGGTACAGGGCAGAGAAAATCAGTTTGATGTTGTGCTTAGTAATTTGTCTCCACCCTACTTTCACCCCCTATTGCCAGTGCCTTTAAAATTTCTCAGTGCTCTGGAAAACAGCATAAGGAATTAAGAAAACAAAGAAATTAATTAAAAAGTATTAATTAAATAATAATTTAAATGATGACTCCTTATACAAAGACAACTTACTTACATTTGGAATTGGCTCATTGTTTAAGTGATATAAGGTGAAATTCTTTTTGTCATTCATTGTTAGATCAAGAGCCATGCCTTCCAAGTTAGAGAAAACCTCAACTCTCACAGTCTTTGGTCATGCTGCTTCATGAAAAGAGCTACCCTCCCCCCAAAAAAGACACGGGGCACAGCCAATGCAGAGGGTTACCCTCAAGGACTCAGCAACCCCCATGTTTTCACGCCTCTAAGCCCTCACAATTCACAACCCACCCCCAGTCTCCAGTTCCACGAAACTGCAGAAGTCTTTGGTTTGGGGGCTTTCTCTACATAGAGATAGTTCCTCTGTCTACACACGTTCTCAACTAGTGATTAACTTGTGACTGTTAACTTGCCTGTGGTTTCTCTGACAACTGATAGATAGCTCAGCACAGCCTCCTTGCTCTCTCTAATTTAGCTCACCTCCCAACACCTTGAATACTAGCACTAGTTGCATAAAGGTTGCAGTTTTTTCTAGTTAATTTTGAAATATAAAATAATACCACTATTCAGTTAGTGTTTTTATTGTTTTCTGATATCATTAATTACAATGTGGTTTTCTGTTATGAAAATCTTATGTTGACTCATCACACATATCATTACATATATCCCTAGTAGTATTCTAGAGCAGTTGAAACATATTTGAACAGGTAGGAATATAAAATTTACTGATTTGCCTCTGGCAATATGTGTTTAATACAGATTTTGCTATCAAAATATCCAAAGTAGAAATCAATACCTTTTCCCCCCTTTTTTCTCTTTTAATCATTTTATTGGGGGCTCATACAACTCTTATCACAATCCATACATACATTCATTGTGTCAAGCACATTTGTACATTTGTTGCCATCATCATTTTCAAAACATTTTCTTACTACTTGAACCCTTGGTATCAGCTCCTCATTTTTCCCCTCACTCTGTCCCTCATGAAACCTTTATAATTTATAAATTATTATTGTTTTCCCATGTCTTGCACTGTCTAATGTCTCCCTTTACCCCTGAATCTATTGTCCATTTTCCTGGGAGGGGGTTATAGATAGGTCAATGTGATTGGTTTCCTCTTTCTACCCCCACCTTCCCCTTCCCCTCCTGGTATGGCTACTCTCAATATTGGTCCCGAGGAGTTTATATGTCCTGTATTCCCTGTGTTTCCAGCTCTTATCTGTACCCATGTACATGCTCTGGTCTAGCCAGATTTGCAAGGTGGAATTAGGGTCATGATAGTGGGGGTGAGTAAGCATTAAAGAACCAGAGGAAAGGTGGCCTGACTGGCCCGTCTTCTCCCCAAGACCCTTCTGTAAGGGGATGTCCAATTTCCTAGAGATTGGCTTTGGGCCTCCACTTCGCACTCCTCCACCATTCACATTGACATGATTTTTTTGTTCTAGGTCTTTGATGCCTGATACCTGATCCCATCAACACCTCACGATCACACAAGCTGGTGTGCTTCTTCCATGTGGGTTTTGTTGTTTCTCAGCTAGATGGCTGCTTGTTTATCTTCAAGCCTTTAAGCCACCATACACTATATCTTTTGATAGCCGGGCACCATCAGCTTTCTTCACCACATTTGCTTATGCACCTGCCTGTCTTCTGCAATCATGTTGGGAAAGTGAGCATCTCAGAATGCTGGATTATTAGAACAAAGTATTCTTGTGTTGAGGGAGTACTTGAGTAGAGACACATTGTTAATCTGCTTCCTTAATATTAAGCCTATAAATATATGCACATAGATCTAATTCCCCATCATTCATATATATATATATATATATATACACACACACACCTGTATTTAGATCTCTATAAATGCCCTTTGTCTCCTAGTTCTTTCCTCTACTTACTTTCATTTTCCTCTTTTCCCACTATCATGTTCAGCCTTCATTTGGGTTTCAGTAATTCCTCTCGGATACATTGCTCTTGATTAAGACATACCAGACCTCCTACACCCTCCTTGCCATCAATTTTCAGTCACTTATTGTTCCCTTATCCCTGGGTTTGTTAACACCCACTTCTTTTCCCCTGCCTCTCCCTCTCTCCCATGTGCCCTCAGAACTGTTGTCCTTTTGTTACCACCTCCAGCTTGTTTATCTCTCTTATTTTATCTAGATAGACATGCAGATATAATAATATACACAAACACAAGACCAAGCAAAACAAAGCAACAATAGAAAATAAAACAATAACTCCAAAAAATAACAACAAAACAAAAAGCAAAAAAAAAAAGCCAACAGCAACAAAAGCCTATAAATAGTCCAAGGTCTATTTGTTGACCTTAAGAATGTTTTCCAGTGGAGTCTGATGGGGTGCCATACCCTGGCTCCACAGTTTATATTTGGTGGTCCCTGGTGACTTCATTGCTCTGCTCCCCTTGCTGTCCTGTTGCACGCCGTTAGTGTTTTGCCTTGCCATGGTGGGGTCAGATCGGATAAAATTCCCACAGTGTGTCTCCAGTGTTGTCATCGGTAGTGCTATGGGACAGTGAGGGACATTGTGTCTCCTGGTGGGGCATGCCCTATGGTCCTCTCTGTGCATTGACTGCTCTGAGCGGAAATATTGTCCTCAGGGCTTTGTGGGCCAGGATGTGCTTCATTCTGTGTCCCTCCTCTTCATTTGCTCCTGTGTGCTCTGATCAGAAACGTCCCTCTCTCTGAGCTGTAGCTTCAGTGCTGTCCTCTGAAATAAATTCATCTGGGGGCAGGAGATGCTTTTCACCTAGTTGGTAATGGGGCCGGCCCCTCAGGCCTCTCTATTGGTTTCCTGCTTCATTCCACTGTGTTGCGTTCTCCTCTTAGAGCACAGGGTTGAAGTCTGGTCCCCCTTTCCCTGTGGAGATATAAACAACACCTTCCCCTTGGGTGGATCAGTGTCCTGTTCCCCTGGCTACCCATGCCTTTTTTCTTTCCCCCCATTGCTTTTTAGTTGGCTACCATATGTATCCCTGGGTTTAGTCTGGCTCCTGCTATATTACCTGGACCTCACCTCAGGAATATATGTATACAGTAGCTTCTTCGCTATGTCCCTTTTGCATTTTTCAGCTTACCTCGGTGGACCCATGTTATACTTGTCCTTTAGTGCTTGGCTTACTTCGCTTAGCATAATTTCCTCCACTTCTTCCCATGTGATGAGGTGCTTCATGCATTCATCACTGCTTTTTAGGGATGCATAATACTCCATTGTATGTATGTACCACAGTCTTTTAATCAATTCGTCTGTCGATGGAAATTTGGGAATACCCATTTTTTCTATTATCAACACTAGAAACTCATGTCACAAAGGTAAAGTCTTCAGTCTATAGCCAGAAAGTTGGTGGTTCAAATCTATAGTAGTTCTGTGAGAGGAAGACCCAGTGATCTGCTCCCACAGAGATTACATCCTTGAATGTCCTATGGGGCCATTCTACTCTGTCACATGGGATTGCTGTGAGCTAAAAATTGATCCATTGATACCTAATAACATGTCAGAAATACATTTAATCTTTGTTAAACTATCAAAGTTTTCTTTGAGCTAAGAATTTTTCTTGGATCTAATATCTTTAAATGTTTACTGGTAAATGATAGGGTTTAGATATTTATTTTCAATGTAATACATTTTAATATTAAAATCATATTAAAATATTTCTCATATTGTTTGATTGTAACTTTATTGAAATAAAATACTAATTCCTTTTATTTTTGGTTAGAACACCTTATTTATATTCGTCATTCTATCTTGAAAATGAGTATAAAAATTCCCTTCCTTTTCAAACATACTGGTAATTGTTAGGTATTTGAGAAATATTTTAACAATGCAAATGCTGAAGCACAGCAATAAAGTGTTTCAAGTACTATAAATAAATATGTGTAGGATGCATTTTTCTCTCTTAGTCATAACTGCCTGTCTAAACCAAAAACAATAATTGATTTAATAAATTTTATAAATGACATTTTTAGAACCATGTCAACTGAAGGAAATGATAATGACATCTGTTTGCTTGTTTGATTGAATTAGTTAGTATAATATGAAACTATTTAAATCAGAATTTTCTTATGTATAATATCTGCATACATCTGTCTATCTTTGAATGTGTTTGCTGCAGAGATAAACAAAATAGATAGCAGAAGAAAATAATCCATGGTGCATGGTAAATTAATTTTCCTTGTGTTATGTTGTCTATATTTAAAATGTTTTAATATGACAAGAATAGCATGCCTTTGCCAAGATAAGAGGCATTGTGTATTTTTTGAGCATATGAATATAGAGTTGTGGATATTATCTGAAAAAGAACTCTATTTTCACAATCTACTGCTGTGCCAGAGAAAGTATTTTCTAATAAGTCCAAATGAGTCAAAACTCAATGTTTTACAATATTATTGCTTTTACACACATTTTACCATAAACATAATTTGATTATGAATTGTTATATGTTGAATTTTAAAATAATAGCAAGAGTGTGTTTACATACAATCCATATAAATTTATTAAATTTAAAT
This sequence comes from Echinops telfairi, assembly GCF_000313985.2. NCBI lineage: Eukaryota > Metazoa > Chordata > Mammalia > Afrosoricida > Tenrecidae > Echinops > Echinops telfairi. The sequence continues at coordinate 64,774,101 of NW_022111373.1, forward strand.
GTCTATAAATGTTATAATAGAAGCATATCTATTTGCATATACACTCTGTTAAATAATTATTTTTAATAAGCACAGATATATAAACAGCAATAATACATGTCATAAATACTTCAAAAAATAAATCACACTTTTATAAAGCAAGTTATTGTTATTCTACCTTATCTATCCCAATTTCTGTATTTTTTTGTAGGAAGTATTATTCTAAGTGCATATCAAGTGAATTTAGTTTGCTGATATTGTTACATCAAATTTTATTTCACTTAATCAGAAATGAGCAATGATTACTCCAAAGAGCATAAGTCACATGTTTTATGACATCTCTGATGATAAGAAGAGGAATTCATTATGGCCAGATCTCCAGAAACGGTACTGGCTGAGTGCTAATGACTACAAGTAAAAATGTTTCTCACAACAGGCTACATTTACGTCTTCACAATTTTTTATAAAGTTGTTTATCTGTTTAAACTAGTTCATGTGTCAAGCACATTCAGTCAGTTTCAACGTTTCTTTTCCTCCATTTATCACCGCTCAGAACAGCACTCTCCATGCGACAGGTAAGGAATCAGAAAGGGTTTCAGGCTGAGACCCTTCTTCTTTTTATTGTATTAAAAATAATCTTCCACTTATTTATTTTGGTTTTTCTTTTAGTTGTGGAAAATAGCACATACAAAGAAATATACTGTACACATGGTTGCATGGCCTTTCATTTCAGAGCAGTCTCAGTAGCCAGGTAAACCGCATGTAAATGGTTCTTCCTCCTCCTCCTCCTCCTCTTCCCCTTCCTTTTCCTCACCCACCCTTTGGTCTTTCCTAATTACTTTTGTTTGAAGTCTTTTTGCTTGCTTTTTTTAGCTTGTTTTGGAGTTTGTTTTGTTCTGTTTTTGCCATAGGGGCTTGGGAATTGTTTGTGTTCTCAAAAGCAAATGCAGTTTACCATTTCTATCATTGAAACAAATTCAAGAAATTGTATTTGTTTTCAAATGGTAGAGGGTATTATTTATTATTGTGACCAGGCACTAAGAATACCATCAATCAATTTGCCATACTATAGCAGCTTACATATTACTGCAATGCTGGAAGCTATGCCACAGGTTTTTTAAATACCAGCAAGATCACCCACAGAGAACAGGTTTCAGCAGAGCTTTGGACAAGAAAACTAGAGAAAATGAAGGTATGGTATACCTAGGAAAAATTAGTCATTGAAAATATTTTGAATGACAGCAGAGCATTGTCTGATATCTGCCAGAAGATGAAGCCCTCATTTTGAAAACACTCAAAATACAAGTGAAGAAGAGTTGCCTCTTTCAAAACAGAATCAACTGTGATGATTAGTATGGAGTAAAGCTGAGGGACTTTCATTTGCTGATGTGGCATGACTCAAAATTAGAAGAAACAGCTGCAAACTTCAATTAGTAAAATGATCATAAAGTAAATGGAATATGAATCTAGGAAAATTAGAACTCAAGAATAAAATGGAATACTGAATAACTGATTTGCTATTGTAAATAGTTAAGATATAAGGCATTTCATTAATTTCTTATACAATTATGCTCCTTTTCCTCTACAACTCCTAACTTGTTCAATCCTTGAAGATTTGTTGAAAAAAGATAAATCTTCACAAATGGAACAATAAAGAACAACACATTAAAATTAAATTAATAATTGTTCATAATGTTAATGCCTCCTTCAAATAAAAAATTAAAAGTAAAGACATGCATACGTTCAAATGGACATATATGTCGTGTAATAATCTATTAATCTATTTTTTGAAAGTTCAAAAGCAAGTGTATATTACTAGTGAGAGCATTGGTTTTCCTCTGGGGAGAAAGGTAGATGTACTGAATTATGCAAACAAAAGAACATTTTGGAAAGCTTCAGCTATTCCTACTAGAGGTTTTAAAATTTTCTAATTCAGTAAATTGACTCAATAATTTTTATATGTTTGAGTGTTTAAATTCATTTGGGAAATTAAGAAAACTGAGTTTCTATTAAGATTGTGTATTATTCTGGAAAACTAGTGTTTTGTCAAAATATGTACTAATGGAACAATATATAGCAATTATGTGCTTTCAGATAAAATCAGTAATGTCTATTCAAAATATTATAAACAGACATTTAAACAAATCATGAATTAAGCCAAGAAAATTTAAAACAAGTTGAATTTATATTAAATAAGTAGGTTAAATGCTAAAATAAGTAGGATGTTCAAATTTATTTAAATGCTATATAATTTTACTAATGCAACAATTTTAACATATTGTTAGCTTAAAAATGTAGATCTCCCCATGACAAATTTAATAGTTATGAAAGTTAATTTTTGCAGATTCCAGGCATAAGACTCATTATTTCCTTTGCAAAATCTCTTTAAAGGCACTGCACTGGGAATTCTAAGATCACTGTTGTTCTTCCAATACAGCATATTGGTTGTTCACTTAGCATAGAAAGGTTCATGACACATTGCAACACATAAAACTGAAAGCACTTAAACATTAGGGAGTTGAAATTATAAAACAATTAAAGTGGATATAAACATGTGCCACATTAAAACAAAAGCACTATAGAGACATCTTCAGCAAGTCAGTATTATCACTGGTGTATAAAATGTTAAGTCAGAATAGGTCTGTGTGAAATATGGATTCTGATCATTAAGTCCCATTTGGAAATTATGTTAACCAGACCATGCAATAAAGAAAACAGAGCATTGATGATAGTATATGAATTATTAATGGAGTAATTGTGAGAGTTCTAGTTGGTTAACCCAAGTATATATAAGAAGTGTGGAAGAAAATAATAGAAATTGAAGTATATTATCAAGGGTAATTTAAAATAAAACATTAAACTAATAATATGAGAGAACAAAGGTAATTTTTACAGTACATCTCCAGAATATTCTGTTGCTGCTCTTGCTGTTTATTACATTTCTTAATTACTGAATGCATTAGCCAGAAATAATGCTCCAGGTATTGAAGGAAAATTTGAAATGTTTGAACTAGATGATGAATCACTGGAAGCACTGACTCATTTTGCCAAGAAATTCGGATGACAGCGGCGTGACCAGTGACTGGGAGACTTCCAAGTCCTGTACTCATGCCAAGGAAAGATGACCCACAGAATGCCCAAATTATAGAACAGTATGAGTGTTCTACATTGTTTTCTTGCAAGTAAAATTTTGCTGAAGATCATACATCAATACATCAACCAGGAGGTGCCAGAGATTCAGAGTGGATTCAGAAGAATCTGTGGGACAATAGAGGTCATCGCTGATGTCATATGACTCTTGACTGAAAGCAGAGAACACCAGTAAGACGTTTACTTGTGTTTCATTGACTATGTAAAGAAATTAAAATTTTTTTAATTAAAAGAAAAGAAAAGAAATCCAACTGTGTGGATCATAAGCAAGTATGGATAGCCTTGAGAGAAACAGAAATTCCAGAAAACTTTATTGTGCTGAAGTAGAACATGTACATGGATCAAGAGGCAGTTTTGTGAGAAGAATAAGGGACTAGTGTGTGGTTTACTATCAAGAAAAGTGTGCATCAAGCTTTTATCCACTCACCATACTATTTCAAACTGCATGCAGAGCAAGTCATCAGAGAAGCTGCATTATATGAAAAGGAGTAGGCATCAGGATTGGAGGTAGGCTTATAAACAACCTGCTATATGCAAATGACACAGCCTTGTTTGCTGAAAATAAGAGAACTTTAAGCACTTGCTGATGAATCAAGGCTTGCAGCCTTCAATATGAATTACAACTAAATGTCAAAAAAACCAAAATCCACAATTGGACCAATAGGTAACATTATGATAAATGGAGAAAATATCAATTTGTCAAGGATTTTGTCTTACTTGGATACACAATCAATGCTTATGGAAGGAGCAGTCAATAGATCAAAAGACACGTTGCATTAGGTAAATCTGCTGCAGAAGACCACTTTAGAGTATTGAAAAGCAAGCATATTACTTTGAGGACCAAGGTAGGTCTGACCCAAGCTTTAGTACTTGGCATTGACTCATGCATTTGAAAGCTGTACACTGAATGAGGAAGACCAAAGAATAATCAATGCTTATGAATTGCGGTATAGTAGAACAATACTGAAAATCCCATCAACTGATCAAGTGAAAAACATATGCCTTGGAGGAAGCATAGCCAGAGGGCTTCTTTAAAGCAAGGAGGACAAGACTTCTCACATACTTTGGACAAGGCCCTGGAGAGGGACATCATACCTGGTAAAGTAGAGCAGAAGGGAAAAAGAGTAAGACCCTCAACCAGATGGATTGAGCATCGGAACAATTGTGAGAATAGCCAAGGATGTGGCTGTTTCACTGTGTTGTGCATAGGGTCATTTTGGGAAGGAATCATCTCAATAGCACATAACAAAAACAACAGACCAAAATGTGTCTTTATTCCTCATTGGTATCTTCAAGTTACCAAACAATATATATTTTGATAGCCGGACACCATCAGCTTTCTTCACCACATTATCTTATGCATTTGTGACATTTGGCACAAAATGCTTATGCCATTTTGTCTTCAGTGATTGTGTCAGAGGGTGGGCATTACAGAATGGCAGGTTGTTAGAACAAAGTGTTCTTGCATTGAGGTAAGGCTTGAGCAGAGGCCCAAAGTTCACCTACTTCCTCAATATATTGCCCTATAACTATATGTGCATAGGCCAGTATCTCTGTTTTTATGAATTAATATGTTTACATAAGTGCACACCTATGTTTATACCTCTACCCATTGCTTTGCTTTCTAGATCTTTTCTCTGTTTCCTTTTACCTTCCTCCTGCCCCACTATCATGCTCACCCTTCTTCTGCCTGTTAGTAATTCCTCTCAACTAGATTACTGTTGCTTCAACATCTCCAGGATCTCTACATCCTTCTCATTGTTGATTTCAATTCCCTAGTTGTTCCCCTGCTTATGGCATTGCTTGCCCACCACGCCTTTCCCTGGCCTCCTCCTCTCCCCAAGTCTCTCAGGCACCATCGGTCCCCTTGTTTTTCCCGCGGGTTTGCTTCCCATGCCTACCTTATATAAATAGGCAAAACAACAATAACAGAAACAAAATGAAAAGAAACCAATGGGTGAATGCATCATAAGTATCAGGGTATTTAAATGAATATTGTTCAATGATGGAAAAAGAGATAGTGCAAAGATTAAACATATTGTGAAATTTTCCTTCTTTTTGAGATACATGTGATATCGCTACACATATTTAGTACCATTGAGTAAATTCTAATTCATCATGACCCCATGACAGGGTTTTCTTTGCTGCAACAGCTAATTTCTTAAGTGATGAGCCATGAGCTATGACATTATACAGTAATTAATAATCTGAGAATATACTACCTATTAAAATTCTATTTTTTTTATCATGGAGAAACTCAAGTATAGGGAGGTTTATAGGGCCGGCTGCAAGCAAAGTCAAGTTAACCCCACCCCCAGCCCCACCTCTACCCCTCAGATGTTTGTGGTACAGGTTAGGGAGAGAGCCTTCTCTGTCATGCCCATACAGATGCAAACCAAGAAGGAAAAAGACAGAGTAAAGAGCTAGATGACATACGGGCACACTAAGCCCCGAGGTTGGCATCCCTGAAACGGCTAAGGCACAGAGAGGACTGTAGGGCTGACAACAGGTCGAAACATGATGTCCCCTCACTGGAGCATGCCACGATAGAGGACAATATTGGGGACACACAGTGGAGAGTGAATCCAAACTGATCACCCCCACAGTGTGGCTAACCAAAAACGGAACATAACAGATAAGCAATGGGAGCAAAGCAAAGCTACAAAACCCCTAAGGAGACCAGGCTGGAAGGGGCCATTCCCAGAACCCCCAGGACTGGTGGGGAGAAAGTCATAAAGGTCAGCCATACTTACCTGGAAATATGTATGCTTTTTAAATTAATTTTTTTGCTAGTTTGTTTCCCTTTTTATTTAATATTTTGTTTTCTTTTAATTTTGTGTCTGGCTATCAAAATATATAGTGTTTGGGTCTTAAAGGCTTGAAGGTAAACAAGCGGCCATCTAGCAGAGAAACAACAAGCCTACATGGAAGAAGCACACCAGCCTGTGCAATCACAAGGTGTCGAAGAAATCAAGTTGCAGGCACCAGAAGACCCAAAACAAACAAACAAAACATATTGTTGAGAACAAGGGGGTGTTGGAGCAGAAACCCAAAAACCATCTGTAGACAATTGGATATCCCCTCACAGACAGGTCATAAGGAAGGGATGAGTCAACCAGTATAGCAGTATAGCACTGACGAAACACAACATTCCTCTGTTTTTTTGAGGCTTCCTCATCCTCCCCTATTATGACCCCAGTCCTGCCTTTTAGTTTTGGCTAGACTAGAGCATGTACACTGGTGCAGATAAGAGCTCATGACACACGGTAACCAGGTCAGATAACCCCCCAGAAATAGAAATGAGAACAATGATACCAGGAGGGTAGGGATAAGATGGGTGGATGAGGGGAGGAAGGGAAACTAATTGCAATGATGGACGCAAAACCCCACCCCCACCCCAGGGGATTGAACAGCAGAAACATGGGTGAAGGGAGACAATAGTTGATGTAAGATCTGAGAACAATAATAATTTATAATCTATCAAGGGGTCATGAATGTGGGAAGGAGTGGAGGGAAGGGGAAAAAAGAGCTGATATCAAGGGCTGAAATTGTAAGTAAATGTTTACAAAATGATGATGGTAAATATTTCTAAATATGCTTGAAACAGTTGATGTATGGAATGTTATAAGAGCTGTATGATCCCCCAATAAAGTGATATTTTAAAAAATGAACAAATGAATCTAATGAAGAGTTGCTAGTTCAAGGATTTATAGACATATCTTTAAAATGATAATGTGTTCAGTGTTTAACATAGCTATATTCCCTCTCCATCTTTGTCTGAATCTCTGTTGCTATCTCTTTCAGTGTTTTCAGTTTACTTTAATAAATCACCTTCAAATGCCCATCTAAGTTTAAGAACACATTTGTAAACATGCACACACACATTGGTATGAGCTTTCTTATTTGTAAGTTATCACTTAGGTTCCTGTTTATTCATGCTACTATTACTTTCTTGGTGAAATATTCAAAATGTGAAAAAGTCAAATATTTATAAAAAAATGAAAAGTTCAATGAACTGAAATTAAGCAAGTTTTTGAAAAATAAGCTAAACATGATGCAGGAAATTGAGAAAGCACTTATGACTTGGGTTACATTTTGATATAGGGAGAAAAAGGAAGTACAGAACATGTTTTCCTTAGAGTAAAGTGGACAGAAATATGTAAGTCTGACTGTTTATCCAATTTTTTAGGATTGTGGAGCCATCTGTAAGTGAATTATAGAAGCCTCCTTCATTTTTCAGTCAACCAGAGAGTCATTTAGTTTTATAGCTTTCTCCCTGAAGGTGGTAAAGCTCACAGGGCACCTTATAATCCAATTATATTTTAAGTACCCTAATAATTTTAATTACATAAGGCAGATAAGTACTGTTCTTGAATTTCTATGAGATGTACTTGAATAATAATGGTTTTAAGTTTTCAGCCCTACTCTTTCTTGAACTATTTTAAGTATTAGAGAACATAAACCCTTTTGTTCAGCTCATTGCAAATTCTAAGATAGATAGAGGTGTCCCTCAACTGAGCAATATTATTCAGGAAATTCTGTCAAATACAGTCTAATCCATAATATAATATCTAGTAACTATGACAAGCACTATTATTAAATACTATTATTTAAATATTTATTATTATTTGAATATTAAATAATAAATATTATTTAATATTTATTAAATAATAATAGTATTGTAATAATTTTAGTAATTTAATATTTTCTATATGCTTCACATTTATAAATTAATTAAAATACTCTTTCCTTTTCCAAGCCTGAAATTAATACACATTTTAGACAATTTTCCCAATATCACATGCTCAGTAAAATAGATAGCTAGAATTTAAACTGGAAATCTGGGACTAATGTCTGTACTCTCACCTATGCAATGAAATATAGCCAGGAAGAGAAATGAAAAAAGGAAAACATTTCATAAAGGCCCAGTGATAATGGCATGCATGGAGGATGAAGACTACGATGACAGTGAACATGAGAAAATGAAAGTATGTGATAGTAGATGAGGTGATGGAATAAGTGAGACAATAACCGTTGAACATATCAGGCTAGAGGAATATAATGTCTGGGTAGAGATACATAATAAAAAATATATAATGCTCATGTGAACTCAAGAAAGATATTAAGGTAAAATTTATGGTATTTCAAAAGATTTATGGTATAATGGAATTAAAAAATAATTAAAATTTTCACAAACTCTCTGAAGCTCCCTTAATTAAGAAATGGATGACACAATGTAAGCTTAAATTAAGGCTATCACGCAAAGCATAGAAACCAATACGAAGGAGAATAATGAAGACTGTAATAGTCCCGGCTCTTTCCTATTTTTCTTCAATGAACAGGAAATGTTAGTCAATCCGTTTATACATGTCATTTTATAATATGACTAAGTTATATCTTTAGTGATAAAAAGGGTAAAATAAGTACATTTTTAATTCTAAAATTCTTTCTTATGCATTTTAATACACTCTAGTAAATGTAACTTACAACTGATTGAGAATACGTTTTTTTTACCAAATAAGACTTTTATAATTTGATCCTTTGCCTATTAAAAATCAAATCAGGCAAAATAAGGCTTTCATCTGTGAAGAACTACAGGAAAAAAAAGACAACTGAACACTCAGGGCCTAACAAATGGATGAAATGGTGTAAAAATATTTATGGAGAGAGATAAAAATGTAGCATAGAGAACTGTTATTGAGAGTCACATCTAGTGAACTTACTAAAGAGCAATGTTGAAGCAAAAATGATGTTTTGTTGCATAGTTGCATTCATAGCGTTAGTTTCTTAGGGGAATCTAGGATGTGTGACTACAGAGACTCATTTTGTGTATAAGGATATGGTATTTTATTTAGGTATTATTTGAAATAACAAAGTGTTCATGTAAACCAAGAAAAGGATAGTTTGATAAAATCAGGAGGAGAATATAAGTACCACGTAAATAGTTTAAAGAAAACAAAATCGGTTGCTGCGTAGTCAACTGGCTCATGACCAGCTCGTGTGTCTGAGTTGAACCAGACTTCGTGGAGTTTCAGAAGCAGGTAGTCAAGCTCTCCCCCATTGGCATCTGTGAGTGAACTCAAGCCACCACATATTGTTTAGCAGCTGAACATGGTAACCATTGGCATCACCATATCAATCATATGGGATTGATCCAGTTCGCTTCTCCTTCCAATAGATGAACTGACAAAATGGGTTCAACAATGAGCTCAAATAATGTGAGCATGCTAAAAGATCAGGCATTCTGATGTATAGAGGTTGCTATGAGTCTGAACCACTGACACAACACTACCTATCATCTAACATCAACTCTAATACATCCAAAATTGGAGCCTCGGAAGAAAAATTGAAAGTATCAAGTTAGCTACAAAGTTAGTCATTTCCATTGGGATATTTAAAAATATATATACCTTCTTACTGTTCACACGGTGGCAAAACCAAAATAGCAAGATTGCTTTGCACAAATAAAATGTAACCATAAGATGTGGTATTCAGTAGTTTTTACTGACTAAATTGTCAAAGTATGTAAACAATTTGTTTCACAGTAATTTATGCATTAGCAGGTGTATCTGCTCTCTACCACGTTGACATTCAGATAGAAAATATTTGTTGATTCATGTTCAAGACTGTTCTGCCTTATAATCAGATACTTCTAATTCTGTTTATGAATTTTTAAATCATCTGGTTCAACTACATACATAGGTATATAAGACAAATATCTGAATGCCTGAGGTCTAGTGCTACGTAGTCAATTGGCCCTCTCAGTGATTCTCCCTTATTTTATGTGTTATAATGCTGGACTCTGTGCCTGTGCCTACAGTCTCATTTTGGAGGGAGGTCTCTGCTATGCTAATAGACAGGTTAAAGTGAAATTAAGTCCTGATGTTAGTAGGAGTGGCCCAAGTGCTATGCGTCATTCATTTGGGTTTGGTTAATGAAAGACAGAAACCACACCTCCACTGAAGTCTTTCATCTATTTATAACAGCACCCTGGGACCAAGAGAGGGAGCGCTGCTGGCTGAGTGATGCTTACCAAAAGATCAGCAGTTTGAGACTACCAGCCACTCCTCAGAGGAAAGATGAGGCTTTTTACTCCCTTGAGGAATTACAGTCCTGAAAGCCCACAAGATCAGTTTTACACTATCCTTTAGGGTTGCTTTGAGTTAGAATTGACTCAAAGGTAGTGATTTTGGAGTTTGGGAGGTACATGGAAGGAAATTCCAAGACCATCAGAAGAAGAGTAGGGTTGAGATCACTGTCTGAAGTGGTAGCAACTAAGACCAGAGGCACCAGGAATTGAGGAAAGGAATCAGAGCAATGGTGTCAATCTAAGAACAGAAGCCCAAGGCAAAGAAACCATAAGACAGAACAGAGGAACTATGCCAAGACTATGAAACTGTGGCAGAGGCAAAGGGACCATACGGCTGAGAGGCTGAGGACTAGAGGGAGACTTGGCTGCTGGTTGAGCACAAGTTGTTGTGGATCAATGACATTATCCTTAATACTTACCAACCCAGGCTTGTGATAAGCTGTGAGCTCCCCTAATACATTCCTTTAATGGTGAGTCTCGTCTGTGTTTTCTGTGTGAACATTGCAACAAAGAATTGAATTTACCATAAGCATAGAGTGTCCTGGGAGGAAATGTTGGTGTCAGAATGGGAGAATGGAGGCTGATGGCACACCTGATGTCTGCCTCCCTGCAACAGGGAAGACAGAGGAAGTCAGATATGGTCCCTATGCCTTGTGCACCCCCAGGAATGTGTGCTATTAAATGCTAACTGTTGGCAGCAGGCTTTCAGAGGTCTGAAGCCTCCATAACACAAACATGTTTGTAAAACTGTTAAACTGAAGAGTAGACTTGGCTGAATTGAGGAATTTATCATTCTGATAAAGAGTAATTAAAGGAATTTTTTTGTTTTCTTCAGCACATTGGAGATTGATGGGTTAGAGAGGATGGTGGGGACAGGAAGAACTATTTTTACAGCATACTGGATTCATTTCTCACCAAAGACTTAAAGCACACTAGAAACTTCCTACAGTAGGTTCAGCACAAAAGTTGGTCAGAGCAGAACCCTGTTGGACCCCAATTTTTTAAGAAAACCTTTCAGAAATCAGCATGACTTCTGCTTCATAGAACCTGTAGATATTGAGCGGCTTCCTGAAAGGTTAAAAAATAGTGTTAGAGTCCTGTGCAGGGCTATATTTCAGAAAAGGTGGGTCTCCTACTGTGCAAGGACAGAAAGCTTGCTGAGCGAGTGTCTTTATTACAGCATTTCAATTTTAAAGCAATCTGTATTATGCTTTTGTAAGGCTTCCTTACTTCTCACAAATTACCTAATTCAAAAGCAACTACCAACACAGAATTATTCATTTGCCTTATAAGAAGAAAATAGAAACATAAAATGTAAATATGTATTTATGCATGATTGAGAGTGTTCTTTTTTTTTCGATGGGATTATAGATGTCATCTTGTGTGAGAGATTGCAGGAGCCTGAGAAATCTGTAGTGATAGACGTTTATGTATTTCTGGAATGAAACTTGTCATGCTTTCACAATCTTCTGTGAACTGAATTAATTTTTTATTCTCTAGGCCCATTTTTTCCCAAACAATCGCTTTTCATTACAGAAGAATTGTTTGTTTGCAGAAATGTTTCTTGTGAAGAAGAATCAGAAGAAAAAGGATTAGCTTGTCTTTTCTGACAGTAGGTGAGGTGTGTGTGTGTGTGTGTGTGTGTGTTCAAGATTTAAAAAATTAAGATAACAAACCCTTTAATATCAACAAATGCTCTTTGACAGTACAAGTAGCTACTAATTTCATTATGTATACACAAAATAATAGTAAAATCTGCAACCTGCAACTTAAAGATTAAATTATTAGTAGGTCATTATGGTAGAATTGACAAGAGTGGACCTCACAACAACAACTTGCATTAGACAAGTAGCATCAAACATTGGAGAAAGGAATAGAAAAGAAAGTAATTGCTCATTAGGAAGAAATCACATACATGATTAATAATATAGAATTAGAACTAAAAATATGTCTGTGATTTTTTAATGTGATTGTTGGTAGCTGCCTGTGGGGAAAGCAGAAGGAGACGCTGCCTGCCCCTACAGTAGCCTCACGATCACTGAGAGGTGTGAGACCGTTGTTGTAGGCACTGTGTCCATCCATCTCGTGGGAGATCTTCCTCTTTGACACTGACCCTATTCTTTTCCCAAGCAATATGTGTTTCTACAGGAAAATAAAAATTAAAGCCAAGCAAGTAAAAGTCTTGTCATCCTCAAAGAAAATCAGTTAGTAAGTCAAATAAGTCAAAATCTTGCCATCCTCATCGTTAGGAAGTATTCAGACTTTACATTTTACAACACAAAATTGTTTATGTCTCTGGAAATCCATGTGTGGTAGTGACATAAGCTGGCGTCAATTTGGACCTTGAGAGGATTAAGAGTAAAGGAGTGGAGTCTAGTCTGTCAATCGGGTCATAGCCAATGAGGCCTCTATGTGGGCATGGCCTTCCCCTGAGGATTCTGGGAACTACTGGATATCCTTCTTGGAGGCGGGAGACATACTCTCTGCCTGCTCACTCTCTGAGAGGCACTCAACTGACAAGACACATGGCACTATGCTAATACACCCTGTGCCCTGGAAACTGGTGGAGCCACATGGAAACCCCTGCCAGCGCTGAGATGCTTCTAGCACCACTGGATCAATAAGAATTTGCACCGACTGGCCTGTGACTCGCCTGTGATCTTCCTGAATTTGGTGCCATTTCATGTTTCATGAGTCAGAAGAGGATTTTATAAATTGGTATAGGACATTGGGCTATTGGACTTATGGACATGATCTGGACTGGGCTGGGGTGTTTTATCAATATTCAACTGCTCTTGTATATAAACCTCTTTCTTATACACATATGACTGTCTATGAATTTGTTTCCCTAATCTACCAGACTAACATATCATGATAATTTCAATTTTTTGTCAACACAATAATTCAAATAAATAAATTTGTCACCTTTTCTGAGTCATTTTATAATGTTCGCATGCTTATGAGGTTATGTAAAAATACTATGACGTGGGTTAATCATTCTTATCACTCAAGTTGACACAAAGCTTTTGAATATTTTAATTAAGACACTTGTAACAGATTTTCCCAGGGCAATAAGGTCTTTTGATTTTCATGAGCATTGATTGTTATCCAAGTAAAGTAAAATATTGACAACATAAAGCTTTTCTCCATTTATAATGATGTTGCTTATTAGTCCAATAGTGAGAAATATTGTTTTCTTAATGTTGAAATGTAATCCATATTGAAGGATGTAGTTTTGAATCTCATCAGTAAATGTTTCAAGTATGCTTCATTTTTTGTAAGCAACATTGAGTCATTTGTATATCCTATATTGTTAATGAGTCCTCCTCCAATCCTCATGCTACATTCTTCTCAGGTAGCCTAGCTTTTTGAATTATTTACTCCACCTACTGATTGAATAACTAGGGTGAAAGGATAGGACCCTGGTGCACACCATCCCTGATTTGAAATACTTCAGTATCCTCTTGCTCTGTTGGAACAACTGTATGAAGACAATTAAGCAATTCTGACATTAAATCAATGTCCTATTCCTCAAAATCTTATGCATAATTTTCTGTGACCCATATTTTGACTTACACCAGAAAATAAACATACCAACAGAAACATTAAATTAACTAGATTTATTTTTTAAGCAAATAAATAAATTGTTCTATAATAAAAATATGTAATTTTAACTTCTGAAGAAAACCACCATCAAAACATAGAACTTGATAGTTTTATCATCAGCTGCTTTTAACATTTATTTTATAACCCATGTTAATACTAGATAAGCCAAACTAGACACACCTGCAAATGAAAGTTCAGTTTTTATATAAATTATTCATTTCCTTCTCATGGTGCCTTCTATTGGTAAAAAGTGAAGACTGTATTTATAAAAAATAAAATAATGAAAATATTAGGAGATAATACTGTAAAATAACAGAACTAAATAATACTCAGTTAAATGAAATTGATAAACTATCACTCACTGAAAAATACCAGACATTTGTTATAATTACTTTTTAAAAAATCATTTTATTGGGGGATCATACAACTCTTATCACAATCCATACATACATCCATTGTGTCAA
>NW_022111373.1:64788890-64791889 GCF_000313985.2 Echinops telfairi
TATATATATATATATATATATATATATATATAGTAAGCAGATTATTTTTCATTTGTTAATAGTCTAGTCACACATATAATTGCCTTCTTTCTAATCTCAATTCTTTGGAATTAGTGATAGGATAATCAGTAATTTAAGTATTTTAAAAATAGCTAATTTATGTGATAGAATATTTGCATAATTTAAAAGTAAATTTCTATTTAGTCAAACATATTCTCTTTGATGCTGATCATGTAATATTCATTTTAAATCAAAATCATTTGTTGTTTTTTACAAAATAGTATGAAATGACTGACGCATATAGAATAACCATATAGGACTCTTTCCATATCCCAAGAAGCATTTTGCTATTATTAGTTACCACAGCACAAAATGTATTTCAGCAATTAATTACCAAATCAATTAATTAACTTAAATGATCTTTAGGCAGTTGAATAATTTCTTTTCATTTAGATTGTTTAATTTACTATAAATATCTCAAAGAGATCAGTTATAGAGAATTACAAGTATACCATTATTGGTATACTTATAGTGCAAGTTTAACTCCTTTGCTCTATATGTGTTCGTGTTTGAGAAACAACAGATCCGTTTCAACACATTTCCTTTGCTAGAGATCTGTTTATTTTTCAACCCAACCCTCAAGATTCCCCAAAAATCTTGGAGTCAGGGGCCCAAAAGTAGAACAAAAATAACTATATTTTCCTAAATACTTTTATTGGATATACCTCTATTATTATGATCAAACAATTTTAAAATAAAGTGGTCTATACCACTTAAATGTGGACTCAGCAGCTTAATATCACCTATACCTCTTGCTTTTCTTGATTGACTTACACACTGTGTTTCCTCACACACATACAAATTGATGCTGCTGGTTCACAGAAGGGTGCCTGTATGTCTCTGTGCCTGCAAGATGAGAGATAACAGCTCATCTTGTGAATGAATAAAGGAATATGACATGCATAGAAGTGCAGCGACTAATTAATCAGCACAGACTCTACAGGATGTTGTGCCAACACCCCAGTCTACTGCTTTATCAAAAATGATTCATATTAAAAGTGTTTTTTTAAAGTTGAGGTACAATTTATCTAAAAATTGAAGAGTTCCTCATATATAATATAAAGAACTGGATAAAAATCCATGCTGTTGTTAGGTGTTATTGAGTCCCTATGCACAACAGAACCATACACAATGGCTCCTTTACGTGAACCCATTATTTCAGGCATTGTGTCAATCCATCCTGTTTAGGGCCTGCCTCTTTTTTGCTGTCCCTCTAATTTACCAAGCATGATGTTCTTCTCCTAGAACTGGCCACTCCTACCAATATGTTCAAAGTATGTAAGAAGATGCTGCCTACAACATACTTATTTGTCATGGCACTTCCAACATTCTTCACCAGCAATCTTCAAATGGATTAATTCTTCCTTGGTCTTCCTTATTTAATGTCCAACTTTCACATGCGTATGATGCAATGGAAGAGACCACGGCTTGGGTCAGGAGCACCTTAGTCCTCAAAGTAACATCTTTGTTTTTCAACACTGTAAAAAGAGATTTTGCAGCAGATTTATCCAATGAAGAGTGTCTTTTGACTGCTGCTTCCATGAGCATTGGTTGTGGATCCAAGCCAGACAAAATCCTAGACTTTAATTTTTTCTCTCCATTTATCATGATGTTACCCATTAGTCCAGTTGTGAGGATGTTGGTCTTTTTTACATTGAATTGTAATCCATACTTTCCTTACTTAAGGCTTTAATCCTTGATTTTCATCTGAAAATGTTTCAACACCTCGTCACTTTCAGCAAGCAAGGTTGGGTCATCTGTATATGGCAGATTGTTAATAGCCTTCCTCCAATCCGGATGCAAAACTCCTATCATATAATGCGGCTTCTCTGGTGATTTGCTCAGCCTAAAGACCGAATAAGCATGGTGGTGAGTATACAACCCTGTGTACACCTCACGTGCTTTGAAGGCATGCATTATTCCCTTGTTCTGTTTGCACAACTGATCCATGTACATATTCCACATGAGCAGAATGAAATGTTCTGGTGTTCCTTTCTTCTCAAGGCTATCCATAGGTTGTTAAGATCCACAGAGCCAAGTACTTTGGCATAGTCAACAACACACAAATAAATATATATATTTTAAAAGCATCTTTCTGGTATTCTTTGCTTTCATAGCAGATCCCTCTGGCATCAGATGATATCCCTCCTTCCATTCCCTCTTCTCACTCCAGCCTGAACCTCTGGAAGCTCCCATTATTTGATGATCTTCAGCAAAAATTTGCTTTCATGTGATATCAATGATACTGTTTTATAATTTGGGTATTCTATTGGGTCACATTTCTTTGGATCAGGTACAAATATGAATTTCTTCCAGTCAGTTGGACAAGAAGCTATCATCCAAATTTTCTGGTACTACTTCCAGTAAGTGGAGAAATTAAAATAATTAAACAAGAAGTTTTCTGCCTTAATACCCATTTTATGTATAAACATTTATATATACTGAAAGATTGTTTATTATTTTATAGAATTAATAATTAAATAACCACCACAACAAAAGAGGTACACAAAATTAGATTCTTGTGAAAAAGTGTTTCAAAATATTAATGAAAAATAATAAATAATACAA
This sequence comes from Echinops telfairi, assembly GCF_000313985.2. Lineage (NCBI taxonomy): Eukaryota > Metazoa > Chordata > Mammalia > Afrosoricida > Tenrecidae > Echinops > Echinops telfairi. The sequence goes on from NW_022111373.1 coordinate 64,791,519, forward strand.
GACAAAAACTGTTAAGATGTTTCCATATTGCTTCTTGATTGGCATACTCACAATATTCTCTGTTTTTATCAAGCATCATCTGCTGTGAGATTTATCCTTAACAATCTTTTCCCTGTAGGAGAAGGATCTCATTCCTTTAGAGGTCAGCCAATTAGACAATAGTCATTGTTTTGGATATATTAGGAACTGGTGACTTCTGTAAACATATTATATTAATCTTTGAAAACAACCTTCCATGTAGTTCAGTGTATACTGAACTAATAGATATTGTCCTGGCAATATTTTTAGTTTGTTGAACACTTTCAGCAATTGCATAATTCACTAATAATATCTCTTGAGAATTTGGGGTGTAATGCAAAGCTGAAATATAT
>NW_022111373.1:64791989-64793638 GCF_000313985.2 Echinops telfairi
CCATTATTTGATGATCTTCAGCAAAAATTTGCTTTCATGTGATATCAATGATACTGTTTTATAATTTGGGTATTCTATTGGGTCACATTTCTTTGGATCAGGTACAAATATGAATTTCTTCCAGTCAGTTGGACAAGAAGCTATCATCCAAATTTTCTGGTACTACTTCCAGTAAGTGGAGAAATTAAAATAATTAAACAAGAAGTTTTCTGCCTTAATACCCATTTTATGTATAAACATTTATATATACTGAAAGATTGTTTATTATTTTATAGAATTAATAATTAAATAACCACCACAACAAAAGAGGTACACAAAATTAGATTCTTGTGAAAAAGTGTTTCAAAATATTAATGAAAAATAATAAATAATACAAGACAAAAACTGTTAAGATGTTTCCATATTGCTTCTTGATTGGCATACTCACAATATTCTCTGTTTTTATCAAGCATCATCTGCTGTGAGATTTATCCTTAACAATCTTTTCCCTGTAGGAGAAGGATCTCATTCCTTTAGAGGTCAGCCAATTAGACAATAGTCATTGTTTTGGATATATTAGGAACTGGTGACTTCTGTAAACATATTATATTAATCTTTGAAAACAACCTTCCATGTAGTTCAGTGTATACTGAACTAATAGATATTGTCCTGGCAATATTTTTAGTTTGTTGAACACTTTCAGCAATTGCATAATTCACTAATAATATCTCTTGAGAATTTGGGGTGTAATGCAAAGCTGAAATATATAACAGTGTGTCAGCCTCTGATTGTTTAGTATTTTTCCTCTTTACATTATATGTTTATTTACTGAAATAACAAACACAAAAGAATAAAAATGTAGCATTTCATCAAAAGTATAATGAGTTTTATGAAATGAATAAATAAATATTACAAACATAGTTCTATCTTATTTTTTATACCTATGGCCATAATGAACATTACTACAGGTGCTTAGAATACCCTTTTTCACAGATGAAAATTAAGAAAGAGAAGGTAAACCCCCCCAAGGGGAGGGTACTGTTTATATCTCCACAGGGAAAGAGGGTCGAGAATTCAACCCGGTGCTCCAAGATGTGAATGCAACATACCGGCATAAAGCAGGGCACCAATAGAGAGGTGTGAGGGGCTGGCCGCAATCCCAACTACATAGACAGATGCCCCTCCCCAAAGAAGAATTTACTTCAGAGGACAGCATGGAAGCTCCAGCTCCAGGAGAGGGACATGTCTGATCAGAGCACACAGGAGGAAATGAAGGAGGAGCAAGAAAGAGTGTTGCACATCCTGGCCCAGCAAGCCTTGAGGATGATATTCCCGCTCAGAGCAGCCAAAACACAGAGAGGACCATACAGCCAGCCCCACTACATAACACAACATCTCTCACTGACCCATAGCCCTATAGGGGACAACACTGGAGACACACTGTGAAAATTGCGCCCAATCAGACGCTACCACACCGAGGCAAAACACTAAGGGCATACAACAGAACAGCAAAGGGAATAGAGCAAGGAAGTCCTGAGGGAGTACCAAAAATAGACTTTGGGGACAGGGTGTGGCACTCCATCAGACTCTACCGGAAAACACTCCTAAAGGTCAACAAACAGACCTTGAACTATTTACAGGCTTTTCTCATTTTTTGTTGTTGTTGTTTT
>NW_022111373.1:64793873-64796605 GCF_000313985.2 Echinops telfairi
ATTTATAAATTATCAAGGGTTCAAGTGGGGAAGGAGGTGGAAAATGAGGAGCTAATACCTGGGGCTGAAGTAGAAATGTTTTGAGAATGATGAGGGCAACCAATGTACAAATGTGCAAGACACAATGATATATGTGTGGATTGTGATAAGATGGCGATAAAATGATTTTTAAAAAAGCTTTGATTCCCACATTGAGTAGCTGCCCAGCCACCCAACCTTAGAGAAAACCCTGATTATAAGCACCATTTTCACAACCGGCTTGCCAAACGCAACACAAAATTAGGTAATGGTTCTAGTGAACATCTGTAAATTGGTCAAATTGCTCCACGGCTCCTGTGCTTCGTCAGCTTTGTGAAACATTTCATTCGGTATTCTACCAATTCCTGGAGCCTGGTTTTGGGCAAATGCATTCGAGGCATCTTGGACTTCTTCCCTCACAACCACTGGTACTTGTGCACATACTACCTCCTAAAATGGTGGAATATCGACCATCTCTCTTTGGCACGCAGAGTGTTCTATCCATATTGTTTTGATGCTTCTGACATCAATCAATTTTTCCTATAGAATCTATTTATATTACAACCCAAAGCTTGACTTTTTTTTCTTGAGTTGTTTCCGTTTCATCAGAATTCATAGGATATAAGTAAGCACCCTGGACTGTGAAAAAGACAAACAGATCTGTCTTGGAAGAAGTTAAGACCAGAATGTTCCTTAGAGGTAAAGATATCAAGACTTGTCTAGCTTACTTTCTATATATAGTCAGAGGGGAACAGTCCTTGGAGAAGGACATTATGTTTGGTAAATAGGAAGGTTCTCAATGTGATGGATTGACACAGTGGCTTCAACAGTGGACTCAGGCATAGGAACAATTGTGAGGATGGTGCAGGAATGTGCAGTTTTGTGTCTTGTTGTGCATAGGTTTGTTATGAGTCAGAACTGAGTTGATGGCCCCTAACAACAAAAACAGCAGCACACCAAAGAATACAAAGTATATTAATATGTGTGAAAAGAGGTAGAAGACACTGGGATTTCCAATGATGGGATTTGGACCGAAACAAAACATAAAATTGATTCTACTTGAATAGTTTCTAATAATAAATGAACTTTATTTGATTTTTAAATTAATTTTGACTTTTAGGTTACTTCCTTAAATAAATGACCATTAGTTTGGAAAACATAGATGTGCCCAATCAATGCTACTGAAAATAAAATTTAATGCCTTTGATTTAGAATACTCCTTCTTAAAGATCTGTAGATGTGGCAGGTATTGCAGGAGTGGTTTACACGAAGTCAGTTGTTCCAACTGATAGCAGTGGTTTAAATTGCCTGGCACTATTTTATTCTGTTGTCCTTATGGTTCAAAGGTTTGGAACTAACTCATATTGCACCTAACAAGATCAAACACCCGCTGCCCTTTTAAAGATTCGCAGCCTCAGAAATCCTAGGGAGCAGTGTGCCGCTTCACTCTAGGATCACTTCAGAAGCAACATGTGGACACTGGGTTTTCTGGAATTGTTTTAGGTTTGAAACAGAATTGATAAAAAGTGAAATGAGCCATTGTCTCAATTGTGAAGAGGATTTTATTCAGGCTTACCACGATCTCTCTTATAACAAGCACAAAGCTCACTACTCAAAATTGTATCCCTGATTTATCATTGAAAGAGCTTATTGCTTGTCTTCTATTTTTATTCAGCATTATAGCCTTGCTTTTTCCATCACAAATACAGATTTTTAAAATCATAAGTAGTGTTATTATCCACACATTACTAAAGAATCATTAGATAAGATAGGCTGGATGAACTATCTGGAGGGAAAACAATGGGACAAAGGTTCCAGGGTGACATGGAAAAGGGTGAGGTGGGGGAAAGGAAGTGGTGTTAACAAACCTAGAGACAATGGAACAACAAGTGATCCAAAATCAGTGGCAAGGGGGATGTAAGAGGTCTGGTAGGGCTTGATCATAGGCAATGTAACCTAGAGGAAATACTGAAATCCAAATGAAGGCTGAGCATGATAGTGGGGCAAGAGGAAAGTAAAAGGATATAAAGAACTAGGAGGCAAAGGGCATTTATAGAGGGCTAAATACAGGCATGTACATATGTAAATATATTTACATATGATGATGGGGAAATAGATCTTTGTGCATATATTTACAAGTTTAGTATTAAGGTCACAGATGGGCATTGGGCCTCCATTCAAGTACTCCCTCAAGGTAAGAACACTTTGTTCTATTAAACTGGCATTCCATGATAGGCTGGATGAACAATCTGGAGACATGATCCCTGAAGACAAAGTGGGTACATATGCAAATGTTGTGAAGAAAGCTGATGGTGTCCAGCTATCAAAATATATAGCATCTAGGGTCTTAAAGGGTTGAAGGTAAACAAGGAGCCATCTAGCTCAGAAACAACAAAGCCCACATGGAAGGAGCACCCCAGCCTGTGTGATCACGAGATGTCGAAGGGATTGGGAATCAGGCATCACAGAACAAAAAATCATATCATTGTGAATGAGGGGGAGTGTGGAGTGGGGACCCAAAGCCTATCTGTAGACAAAGGGACATCCCCTAACAGAAGAGTCCCAGGGAGGAGACAAGCCAGTCAGGGTGTAGGATAGCAGCACCAATGAAACATACAACTTTCCTCTAGTTCTTTAATGCTTCCTCCCTGCTCACAATCATGACACAATCATGTGTAATTCTACCTTACACATCTGGCTATACCAGAGGATGT
>NW_022111373.1:64796705-64805852 GCF_000313985.2 Echinops telfairi
TCTTTAGACAATAAGTTGTGTTTTTGTTCTACTTTAACAGCAGATACAATTTTTCTTTTAATTTTTTTCATCCAATTTTTGTATACTGTTTTAGAAGCTTCACTTCCTTTTGACTAAGAAAGTAGAGAGCAAATTTAAAGACAAATTCTTTCATCTATTCAAAAGTTGTGTCCAAATCAGAGACATAACCTTTGCATTTCTCAGTGACCCCTGTGCTCACAGCAGGTGTGTTCCAGATGGACAGTGTGGTGAAGGACATGGACTGGACTAGAATGACAATGTCTCTTCTGCTGTCTCCACAGGGCAGCTTCCAGGAACACCTTATTTAAGTGTGCACTGAAGGCCTGTGCAAACCATAAAGTGCTAGCACTTCTTAAGGAGTGACAGATTATGACACCATTGTTGTCAATAGTAAAATAATCAAATTTTGTGCCAAATAATAATAGACATTTTTGAGTTTTAATTAAAATGCAATCACAACGCACTAATAGAGTAATATGCTTATAAGGATGAACACTCAAATACCCAAATATTGGGTAGATAATTTATGGAGACTCCTCTATTAGTACTGTAAAGGCATAATGCACACAATCACAAGGAGAGATTTCTAATACTCTGTAATATTATATCCAATGTAAGTATTTATATATTTTCCATTTCAAATTGTGATTTTGAGTCAGTCTTATTTTAAAACAATTTAATGAATCCTCAACTCATTGAAATTACTCATTATTCAATTTCAAGTATTTCACTAGAAATATTTTATGTAATTATAATCTATGAGAAATTATAGATTTTTTTACTTGATAATATGTCATGAACATGATTATTTTTCACAGTGACTTACCTATTAACAAAGTCCCTAGGAAGCATATATAGTTAAGTGTCTCAGCATCTATTATGAAGGCTTGAAGGCTTGCGGTTTGAGTTCATCAGAAGAAGGTCTAATGATCCACTTTGGATGTATGAGAGGTACGCCAAAAGAAAATGGATGTTTTACAAAGCTATTTATGTACTTATTTATTTTCAAAATAACCTTATAACCTTCAAAGTACTCTCCACTGTATTTAATACATTTGCCAAACATGCGATTCCATTCTTGGAAATATTTTTCAAATTCATGTATTGGAATGACTGACAGCACCTCCCTCTTTTATTTTTTATCTCTTCTATGTCATCAAATCGCCTTCCTTTCATGTCCCTCTGCATTCACAGAAACAAAAAGAAGTCTCAAGGAGCGAGGTCAGGTGAATAAGATGCATGGGGCAAGAGAAGCATGCTGATTTTTGCTAAAAACTGGTGCACTGAGCTGGCTGCATGAGCAGGTACATTGTTGTGGCAAAGGCAGTCCACCATCTGCCACAAATGAGGCCTTTTTTTGTGGCACATGGTTACTCAATTCTTTCAGAACCTCTAAATAGAAAGCTTGACTAACAGTCTGACCTGGTGGAATGAATGCACTACAAGTGACAATTCCATCCACTTGGGAAGTTGACAAATGTCCAGACGAGTTTTGCCATCAATCAATATTTCACCTTTTTTGAAATAAGAAAACCACTTGAGTTTTTCCCACAGCATTGTCCTTGTAAGCTGTGTTCAATGTCACGACAGGTTCTACGGCATTTTTCCCAAGAAGGAAACGAAATTTCACAGCTGCATGCTGCTCTCAGCCATCACACACACGCACACACACACACACACACACAATGAGGTTCCAGAGAACCTGCTTTTATGAAAAACTTCACTCTGACCAGAGAGCACCTTCCCAGGTGACAGCATGAGGCACACTAACTCAGAGGGAGTTGCTGGATGCTGCCTGGGGGGAAGTGTGCACTACAGAAACTCTGCCCAGAGGAGATTTTTTTCTGGTGTTTTTCTAGGTACCGCCTCATATATCAGCCACGGAAAACACAATGTAGAATAAATCTACTCTGACACACATGGCAGAGTCATAAATCAGTATCAACAATGCAGCAACTGGACAGATTTACACATATAATAATACACACACGGTGCTTCATAAAGATCATGGAATAATGGAATTAAAGACAATGAAATTTTTCTAAAACTTTTTGTATAAACACATCGTTTAAATATATGTAACTGTATGTTTGTGTTTGACAAAATCATATGACATGCCTGCTTTAACACTGTGCTGTTTTTAGGTGCCATTGAATCTGTTCTGACCCATGGCTACCTTATTCACAACCGAAGGAAACAATGCCCAGTCCTGCACCCTTCCCACAATTGCTGGGTCTTCACCTTGGTTTTTGTTTTTGTTTTGCTGTAGCAATATATAATAGCAACCTAATGCCATAAACCCCCCTCCTACCATCAGTGAGTCTTTGCTGAATCATCGCGACCTGCAAAGCATTTTTGAGTCTCTAATTGTTTATTGGAATAGAAAGCCAAGTCTTTGTCCCAGGGAGCTTCTGATCATTTCAAACTGCTGACCATGTGAATCACAGACCAACTCTTAATCACCAACCAACCAGTGTTCTTAAAGGCGGGGAGAAAAATCATATCCTCATCAATGAGGGTGGTGCATGACGGGGACCCAATGCCCATCTCTAGACAACTGGACATACCTTGCAGCGGGGTAGTGGGGAGATGAGTCACTTAGGGTTCAGTATAGCAATAATGAAACCCACAACCTTCCTCTAGTTCTTAAATGCTTCCTCCTCCCAACTACCAGGACCCCAATTCTGCCTTGCAGACCTGGCTGGACCAGATGATGCACAGCGGTATAGATGGGAATAGGAAACACAGGGAATCTAGGACAGATGAACCACTCAGGACCAGGGGTGACAGTGGCAATACCAGGAGGGAAGGGGGCTGTAGAAAGGGGGAATTGATCACAGGGAGCTACATATAACCTCCTCTCTGGGGGATGGGCAGCAGAGGGGTAGGTGAAGGGAGACCCCAGGCAGTGTAATATAAGATATAATAATAATTTATAAATTATCAAGGGTGCGTGGGGAGGGGGGCAGAAGAAGGGAGGGGGGGAGGAAAATGAGCTGACTCCGGGAACCCAAGAGGCACGCGAATTTTGGGAATGATGAGGGCAACAAATGTATAGATGTGCTTTACACAATTGATTTATGTATTGTGATGAATTGTATGAGCCCCAATAAATTGATTAAAAAAACCATAATGCATACCTTAATACAAAATCCATTCATAAGTTTTATTATTTTGATTTTTTATTGTACTACTTTTTTCTAATAAACTCAAAACAAAATCAAGAAAACACTGCAGGTATGGATTATTATTAGTGTGCATGTTGATCACAAAACCCTAGTTCAGCATTGGGCCTCTGACCACAAGGTGAGCTGTTCAAAGACGCTTTTCAGCCCCTATAAAGTTTTATAGCCTTGCGACTCCTGGAGAACAGTTCTCCTCTCTCCTCTGGGGCCGCAAGGAATTGGACCGGACTCCGTGCAGTGGATTTGCGTTATGTTGCTGTCACTGAGTCATTTCTCACTCAGAAGGACCTTAAGCACAACCAAGCAAAAGAATGCCTAGTCCCGTACAACTCTCTTAATTGTAGTTATGTTTGTGTTCATTATGGCAGCTCTGGTGGTAACCTATCTTGTGGAGGGTCTTTCTCACTTTCACTTACACATTACTAATATTGATATCTCTTTATAGAAATTGGTGTCTCCTAAAAATATGTCCAAAGTACATGAGACAAAATATCACTATCCTAGTATCTAAAAAGTATTATGACTATACTGCCTCCAAGACAGATTTGTTTGTTCCTCTAGTGATACATTGCGCTTTCAACATTCCATACCAACACCATATGTCAAATACATCAATATGCAAAATCACATTCCAAGTCTCTCGAGACAAGTTCTTTACCTGTGTAAGGAGCATCCAGGACAACTTAATAGAAGAAGAAGGAAATGGGGCAGTGGTGGAGAAGCATAGGAAATGGCTTCTGAGGTAAGATAACAAGCAATCAGCTCCTGAAATGTATCAGAAGGCATTAATGAGATCTCAGAATTTAATAGGAGACAGAAACAAGCACCTTGAGAGATTTCTGATGAGAATTTTGAGTAATTCCCAAAAAAGAGTTTACATATTTTTGCAGTTCTCTGATTTTTCTCAATTTCTAGCCCAACTAATTGTTAACTTTTAAAGATGCCTCTAGATTGATGATCATAGCACATGCAAACAAAATTAGAAATATGGTAGTATAATTTATAAGATCAGAGAAATATTAGACAATATTTTTCTATTAGCTTAAGTCTGTTTCTCATTTACATATTTAATCCATTTCCTGTAAATATTTTAAACCCACCTTCTAAGTTTTGATTTTTTAATTTGAATGCAAAGCAGGATAATTGGCTCAAGTAAAGGCAGGTTCTTTCAGCAGGCTGTTGGGTTCAAAGATTGACAGAAAAAAAGGCACTACTGGTATAAATCTGGGCAAGTTTATAAGTTTTTTTATGTGTTCTATGCCAGATGCTAACATAATCGTTAATAATAATAATCTGAAAATAATAATAACATGAAATAATCAGACTAATATCTTTCATGAATATCAACATAAACATTCTAAACAAAATAAAGTACTTCCTATAAATGTTACTGAACTAGATATTTCTTTGGGAAATAAAACACACAAAATCTCCTATACTATCCTATGGACAAAATTCTGATAGCTTATAGTATTCTGTATTATAATAGGTTATAGTGTTCCTTTTTTAATATATGAATGAGAGCAGTAGTCATAAAAAGTTGAACAATGTATAGCATGAGGAACCTCTGCTACAAACAATCTGTAAAACATTTAGAAACAAAAACCTCCCTTTGAGGATTAGGATGCTCTTGACTTACCATGGCATTATCTATCACGAGTGTGTGAAAATTTGACAGTTAAAAAGTTAGGTGAAAAGGAATTGATGTTTTTGAATTATGATGTTCTTGAAGAATATGGAGTATAGCACAAACTTCCAGAAGAAGGAACATATCTGTCTGAAGTAGGAAAGCCGGCCTGACCCATAAAGGTACAGATGGAAAGATTTTATCTCATGTAATCTGGATGTGTTAGTGTAGGGCAAGACCAGTCCCTGCAGAAGGACATCATACTTGACTGATCAAGCACAAAAGCCGTGAAAACGTGATGGATTGACTTGATAGTCCAACAATGAGCTCAAACAAAGAAACATCAGACCAGGGGTGTGTGTATGTGCATATATATATATATTTTTTCTGGTTATCAGAGTTTTGAGTTGTTTCTAAATTAGTTTCATTTTAATTAGAATTTTTCATTATTGCATTGATTTCAAGTTTATATAAAAGTAACCAAATCCAAAAATTAAAAAAAAATTAAAAAAATGAAACTCATTTCCATCTGATTCATAACCACCCTATAGGATAGTTTAGGTTTTCTTCTTTGAGTTTGCCAGGCTGTAAATCTTTGGGGGGGAAAACAATAACTTGCTTCTCCTGTGGAGCTGATGATGGATTTAAACAGCTAATCTTATGGTTATGACTCAATGCTTAGCTCAGTACCCCACCAGGGGTCCTAGAATCAGGACCAAACCTTTTGCAATCAAGTCACTGCTGACTCAAAGTGACCCTATAGTGGCCATGTGGGGCAGAGGAGAACTACCCCTTGAGTTTCCAAGACTATGGCTTTAGAAAGCCTCTTCTTTCCCCAGTGGAGCAGTTGATGGTTTCAAACTGCTTACCTCACAATTAGTAGTCCCAAACCTAACCCACTATGCCACTGGGGCTTCTGGTTCCTGGATCAAAACTGCCAAACCTTTCTATTGTATTTTGAGGAGAAACTGCTAAACAACAAAATCTAGTGACTTATCATACATATTAAGGGTTGGAGTACTAATATTTTTTTTATTTCTCTGTTTTATACCCCTATTACAATATTCAACTATCACAGCAAGGAAGCTTGCGGATACAGCTGATATTTCCTTTCTTTCTTTTATTTATTTCTTTGCTTGGCTTTAACTTCCTAGCTGAATTGGTTAACTCACGTTTGAAACGTGATCACTGTCAAGCCTCCCTCCTATTTGCTTTATACATGTATATGTGATCTAATCTCCATTTTTGAACTTTAGGTAAGTTAGCTGAAAGCATTATGGGAATGGTTTAGAGAAAGAAATAAATTCTTCTTAACTTTATATTGTTGTACTTGTGCAATGGAATGGTACAACTCTTTTTCTTTCTGTGCTTAAGGGAGATGATCACATCTTATTTATAATGCAGAGTCAAAAGATGTGAAGAATTCGGATCCTGGATGATATGGAAATATAAAAATAGACAATGCTGAAAAATTACTGTTGTTGTGATGTGTTTGTGCGTAATAATATATCTCCTTTTTTTGTTTGTTTGTTTGTTTGTTTGTTTGTTTTTGTGGGTTTTTTTTACATTTTATTAGGGGCTCATACAACTGTTATCCCAATCCATACACACATCAATTGTGTAAAGTGCATTTGTACATCGTTTCTCAAAACATTTTCTCTCCACTTAAACCCCCGACATTAGGTCCTCATTTTTCCCCTCCTTCCCTGCTCCCCCCTCCCTTATGAGCCCTTGATAGTTTATAAATGGGTATTTTGTCATATCTTGCCCTGTCCGACATCTCCCTTCACCCACTTTACGGTTGTCTGTCCCCCAGGGAGAAGGTCACACACAGTTCCATGTAATCGGTTCCCTCTAATATATCTCCTTTTGTTTAAACAACTTTTAATTAATATTTTTGTCATGTAGAGCTGGAAGCTTTCAAAAACTTAAACTGCAAAATTTACTCTTCTACTATTAGTGTTGTGGCAGTGCACTTGTTTATTTGCATACAAGAAAAAAATCAAGTATATAAGTAAAATACAAATGAGTAATTTAAAAAAACACCTGTGCCACTCCCATTCTATGGCACTCAGCTCCAATAGTTAGTCACATTTTCTGTATGACTTTAACCATTTCTGGAAACAATGCATTGACAAGGAACTGCCAGAGTTCATGCTGGATTCAGAATTGGACATGGAACAAGGGACATCATTGCTGAAGTCAGATAGATCTTGACTCTAAACAGAGAAGACCAGAAATATGTCTATTTGTGTTTCATTGACTATGAAAAGACATTCAACTGTGTGAACCATAATCAACCTCAGATAACCTTGAAAAGAATGGGAATTCTGGAATACTTCACAGTTCATTGTGCTACTTCAGAACTTGTACATGAATTGAGAAGCATTTGTGCAAACAGACCAGGGTAATACGACATGTTTTAAAATCAGAACAGTTGTGCAACAGGGTTGTAGCCTCTCACCATACTTGTTAAATATGCATGGTGAGCAAATCATTAGAGAAGTTGAATTATGAGAATGGGGCACCAGAACTGGAGGAAGGCTTATTAACAACCTGAGATATGCAGATGACACAGCCTTGCTTGATGAAAGTGAGCAGGAATTGAAGCACTTGCTGATGATCAAGAATTGCAGCCTGAAGTATGAGTTAAAATTCAATTTAAAGAAGCCCACAATCCTCACAACTTGGCCATTAGATAACAACATGATATATGGAGAAAAGGTTGAAGTTGTCAAGGATTTTATTTTTACCTGGAGGATCCACAATCAATGTCCATGGAAGCAGCAGTCAAGAGATCAAAAAATAAGTTGTATTGGGTAAATCTGCTACACAAGACCTCTTTAGATTACTGAAGAGCAAGGATGTTACTTTGAGGACTAGGCATATTTGACTCAAGACATAATATCTTCCATTGCATCATATGCATTTGAAAGTTGGACATTGAATAAAGAAGGCCATTGAAGAATAGACACACTGGTGCTGGAGAAAAATATTACAAGTACCATGGGCTGTAAAAGGTACGTACTGATCTGTATTGGAAGATGGAAGGCAAGAATGCTCCCTACGGGCAAGGATGACAAGACCTCTCACATTCTTTGCACAGGTTGTCAGGAGCGACTAGTTCCTAGAGAAGGACATCATGCTTGGTAAACTACAGAAGTTGCGAAAAAGATTGACACAGTGGATTGACCCAGTGGCTGCATCAATGGGCTCAGGCATAAGATCAATTATGAGGATGAAGCAGGACCAGGCAGTTGTGTTCTGTTGAGCATAGGATCACTGTGAGTGGGAGCGCACCCCATGGCACCTAACAACATAGCCATTTCTAAGGGAAATCTAGAGTCTTTAATTTTCAAATAATGCAAAAAATCTAATTCAACATTTTTTAAGGTCTGATCTTTCTAAAGTAATTAGTGATGTTAGACAAATTCCAAATGATTTAATTCCTCACTAAAAAACAAAACAACAGACTCACTGACAGCTTATCAATGCTGATCCATACTTACTCTATAGGACAGGATGAATTTGCCCCTGTGGCTTTCCAAGATGTAATTTATGGGAGTACAAAGCCCCATCTTTCTCCAATGGAGCAGCTGGCCATTTTGAACTGATGATCTTTCATTTAGCAGCCCAGTGCATAACCACTATGCCACCAGTTTTCATATAGATTACCCTTGTTTAATTATGCTTAAGGATGCCTGGTGGCACAGTAGTTATAAATTCAGTTTTGAATGGAAAGACTATTGATTTAACACAGTAGGTCTCTCCGTGAGAGAAATGTGTTAGCCATGCATATAGGTTCATGTCACAGAGCTATCCTGTCTAATTGATAACCGCTCCAAGTGGAAACTAACTCACTGTTATCCACTCAAATTTGACTCATCGTGACCTTATAAGAAGTGCTTCTGTTAGTATCATGAACAAACTCTTTACAGGAGCGGGAAGCCTCATGTTTCTCCTGCAGTGTACCTGGTGGGTTCACACTGCTAACCTGGCATGTAGCCACCCAACATTTACCCACTAAGCTGCTACAGCTCCTTCCCAAGTGGAACACAAAAAGACAATGAGTCATTTACTAGGAACTACTTGAAGAATCCTGGTGGTGTAATGCATCACTCCCTGGGTTACTAACGAACCAAACGTTCAGCAGTCAGAAATGAGCAGTCACATGCTGCGAGAAAGGGGAGGCTTTCTGCTAGTGTAAAAAAGCATGGCCTTTGAAACCTAAAGGGGTTTCTTTATAGCTCAGCTCAGAGATGTAGCACACTCAATGACAGTGAGTTTCTATGCACCAAAGCCAGTTCAGTAGGT
>NW_022111373.1:64806838-64815623 GCF_000313985.2 Echinops telfairi
AAGTTATTAAGGATTACAGCTTTCTTGGATCCATAATCAATGCTCATGGAAGGAGCAGTCAAGAGATCAAGGGTGCCTGGCATTGGTACATCTACTGCACAAAACCTCGTCAAAAGGTTGGAAAGCAAAGATGTTACCTTGAGAACTAAGGTACATCTCACTCAAGCCATGATATTTTCAATTGCCTCATATGCATGTGAAAATTTGACATTGAATAAGGAAGAATAAAGAAAAATTGATGCATTTGAACTCTGGCACTGTTGAAGAATATTGAAAGTACCATGAACTGCCAAAAGAACAAACAGATCTGCTTGGAAGAAGTACAACTAGAATTCTCCTTAGAGGCAAAGATGGAGAGGCTCCATCTCATGTATTCGGGACATGTTATCGTGAGAGACCAGTCCATACAAATAGAAACATTTGGTTAAGTGAAGGGCAGTGAAAATGAGGAAAGCCCTCAATGAGATGAATGAATGGAGTGGCTGTAACGATGCCCGCGGACATAACCAAAACATTGTGATGATGGCACAGACATTGGCTGAGTCTCATTCTTATGCATAAGGCCCTTTCAGTCAGACACCACCTGATGGTCCCTAGCAACACCAGTCTTCGTGGCAGCATGTAGCCCAGCCTTTGTGCTATGCTGTTGCTGGCACGTCACAACATCATTCTTCAGGCTAGCGGTTGAGGTGTAAAAACCTTAAGAGTTGCCAAAATCAACACAATAGCAATGGGTCTATTTCTTCCATTCAACCTAGAACAAAGATATCTTTTTATACCTAGACGTGATAATAACTGAATGACATATGACTACCTCCTTAATAAGCCTCTGTGGAAAGCAAAAATAATTAAGAAATTTTGAAATTAATAAATTAATAATTGAATTACATAAAAGACAGCTGTTTCATGTATTCTACTGCTTTGCAAGGTAATGTACACTTGACTTGCCATGTGGACGGTTTTGTTAAATGTGTTTCTAGAGATTTTCTATTATTTATTTTTAAAAGAAAATAAAATATGATTTGGACTGTTTCCAATGGAAATAGTATCATGAAACATACATTTATTGAAAGAGGCTTTAATTGTATGCTATAATTAATCGAGCTTCTTATATCTCTTTATAGGTTCAATCTGAATAATTTCCTCTTATATTCAATGATTGGCTGACCAAAACAAATGATATCAGAAATATTTACAGAAAAATTCTTTATATTCTGTAAGTTTTTCACTATCAAACATATTATTTATAAATCCATGTTTTTATGCACATATACTGTGTAAATATAACTCATTTGTTATTTATGCTATTGGGAACAGTAGGAAAAATATCCATACCTCCATTTATGATACAGGGGAATTAAGATGATTACTCACTAAAATATCTCCTTAGCTACACTTTTAAATAATGCTGTCACCTTTCTGGGGAAGAAAATATGGAGTCTTCTCATGTTCTAAAACGTAGAAGAACATTGTATGAAACTTACATTAAGAAATCAGGCACCGTTTGAAAGTACTCATTTTTTATTATATCTCATTGTTACAGTTGTAATATGCAAATCATAATTAAGAACATTTCAATATTTCAAATCATGAAAACTATGAAATATTTCTTTAAATCACATAATCACAACTCCTTATAGTTTGACCAGAGAAAGCAAAGTAGATTTGTCACCAGGAATTTGTATCCACAATGGTGTTTAATATTCATAGATAAGTCAAAGGGATAATTCAATGTCATCATAAAACTGCTGAAATTGTTTAAAATTTGCATTTAATCTCCAAAGTGCTCAAACATGACAACATGGGGTAGAGCAAAAATTATGGCTTACGATTTTATAACTTCAAGATAAAATGCATAAAATGTTTAAAAAGTATTCAAATATCTTTAAATACAATCTAATAAATAAAATACTTCTTTTCTGCCACAGAAATATTTTAGCAATATTCTAATATGGCCTTAGCGGTTTAAAATGTTTTGTGGTTATTTGCAGAAAATCTTCACGTTGTTGTTGTTAGGTGCCATCCAAACTGCTCCATCTCATAGTGAAGTGACCTCCTGCAACACAAAATGAAACAACACCGGTCCTGTGCTTCTCTCACAGCTGGTTTTATGTTTGAGCCCATTGCTTAGTCCATGTCTTTGAGGGACTTCCTCCCCCAGCAACTAGTATCTCCTGAAAACATGTCAAAATTAAATAAGATGAATTCTCCCCATCCTTGCCTTGAAAGCGCACTCTGGCTGTATTTCTCCTAATATGCATCCCTTTGTTCTTTTGACAGTCTATGGTACTTCCAATATTCTTCTCCAGCATCTTTAGCCAAGTGGGTGATTTTCTTCTAATTTCCTTATCCATTTTCTAACTTCCATATGGATATAAGGCAGTTGAAAATACCATGGTGTGGGTCATACATAGCTTAGTCCTCAAAGGAACATTTTTGCTTTCACACATTTTTTATTATTATTAAAATATTATTTTATTGGGGGTTCTTACATCTCTTATACAAATCAATACATCAACTCTATCAAGCATATTTGTACATATGTTGCCATCATTATTTTGTAAACATTTACTGTCTATTGAGCCCTTGGTATCAGCTCCTTTTTTTTTTTCATCGCTCTCCACCCCACCCGCGTGACCTTTGATAAATTATAAATTATTATTATTTTCACGGACCACTGTCTCCCTTCCCCCATGGTTTCTTTGTTCATCTCCCTGGGGTGGTGGTGGTGATGGTTACGTGTCAATCATTGCAATCTCTTCCCTCTTCATCCCCTCCTCTCACCACCTTCCACCTACCCTCCTGATATCTCTACTCCCATTCCTGTTCCTGGATTCTGTGTGTTGTGAGTTCTTAACTTTATCTGTACCTGTGCACATGCTCCGGGCTAGCCTGCAGTGAAAGGCAGGACTGGGGACATGATAGAGGGGATGAGGAAGCCTCAAGGAACCAGAGGAACATTGTGTGTTTCATCAGTGTTATAACTGGGACCTGGTTGACTCATCCCTTCCTTGTGACCCTTCTGCGAAAGGATGTCCCATTGTCTACAAATGGGCTTTGGGTCTCTGCTCCAACTCCCCTCATTCTCAGCAATATGTTTTGTTTGTTTCTTTGTTTGTTTTGTGTCTTCTGGTACCTGTTACCTGATTCCTTCAATACCTCATGGTTGCACAGGCTGGTGTGCTTCTTCCATGTGGGCTTGTTGCATCTCAGCTAGATGGCCACTTTAACTTCAAGCCTTTTAAAAACCCAGATGCTATATATTTTTATTACTTGGCACCACCTGCTTTCTTCACTACATTTGCTTATGTACCCATTTTGCCATGTCTGGGACTGTGGGGTAGGGGGTGGGGTGGAGGTGACCATCACAGAATGCCAGGTTATTAGACAAAAGTGTTCTTGCATTGAGGGATGGCATGAACAGAGGACCGAAGTCTGTCCACTACCTCAGTGTATTGCCATAGAAATATATGTACATATGCCAATACCTCTATTTTATGAATCAATGTATTTACATATGTACACACTTTTGCTTATATCACAATCCATAACTTTGCTTCCTAGACCTTCCCTCTGTTTTCTTTTATATTCCTTCTACCCCACCATCACACTTGCCTTTCTTCTGCCTCTTAGTAATTTCTTTCAGATAGATTGCTGTTGCATCAACACCCTCAGAATCTCTATGTGCTCTTCCTTGTTGATTTTGATTCCCTAGTCGTTCCCCTGTCTATGGTGTTGTTTGCTCATTGCTTCCTTCCCCCGCCTCCTTCTGCCACCAAGTCCCTCTGGAAGATTTACCTAATTCACTACATCTTTTGACTTTTTCACTGCTTCTTCCATGATCATGGATTGCAGATCAAAGCAAGATGAAATACTTGATAATTTAAATCTTTTTTTCTGCTTATCATAATGTCCCCTATTGGTCTAGTGGTCAGGATTTTGGTTTGTTTTAACATTGAAATTTAATCTGTACTTTGGGCTGTACTCCTTGATCTTCATCAGCAAGTGCTTCAAGTCCTCATCACTTTTGACAAGCAAGGTTATGCCATCCACATAATGAAGATTGTTAATAAGTCTGTCTTCTGGTTTTTAATAGGCTTCCTCTGATTCTTCTCCAGATGATCTAGCTTGTCTGATGATTTGCCCAGCCTACACATTTTAAATACTCGTGTGTATGGTGAGTGTATGGTGAACCTGAACTAAATCTTTCCTGAATATAAATCATACAGCAGTCCCACCTTTTGGTCACACAACTGCCCCTTGATCTATGTACACGTTCTACATGAGCACAATGCAATGCTTTATTGGTATAGTAACTCTGTGTATTCTTTGCAACTCCTTTTGATGCTTCCTCCATTATTCATTATTTTGTCCATAGAATTTTTCAATGTTGCAATTTGAGCTTTAAATTATCCTTGAGTTCTTTCAGCTAGGTACGATGAGCAAATCCCCCTTTTTGATATCCTAACTGTAGGTCTTCATCAATGTCAGTATCATATTTTACTTTGTCTCCGGGAGATGCCCTATGAACTTCTGTTCAATTATTTGAGGTCATCATTTCTATTTGTCTCACCTTCAATAGGATTAAGAAGATTTTTCAGTGTCTCTTCTGATATCCCGTTTGTTCCACTTGTTCTTTTCTTCCTTTCTTGTCTTTTTCGTGTCCTTTGCTGTCTTCATGAATGATAATCTTGCTATCTTACCATCAGAAGAACTCACCAGTTCTCTGTCATTAGTGTTCAATGTCTCAAACATCTTCTTGAGATGCTCTAGTAATTTGGGCAGGATATACTCAAGGCTGTAATTTGGCTCTGGTGGAATTGCCTTTATTTTACTCAAATTCAAATTGAATTTAGATGGGTGTAAATGATGATCTATTCTACAATTGGCCCTGGGCTTGATTTTAGCACTGATATTGAACTTCTCTGTAGTCAATTTGTTTTTTGTGTATTTCATCTGGAGAATTTCACTTGTATAGTCACCTTCTGTGTTGTTTGAAAATAAAATATTTGAGATAAAAAAGCTGTTTGTCTTGCCAAATCTTATCATATGATTTGAGCTTCATTTCTACCACCAACTATTTCCAACTATTCGTTACTCTTTGTTTACAACTTTTGAATTCCAGTTTTCAATAAATATAAAACCATCTTAATTGCATGTTTGATAAATTTCAGATGAAGATGCTGCTAGAGTTCTTCAATTTCTTCATCAATAGCATTGGTGGTTGATCTTTAAATTTAAATAATATTTTATTGATTGAATTTCCTAGTGTGTGGATAGAGATTATCCTAACATCAAAATCATTGTACTTTTAGATATTGAAATGGTATTTTAATAATGAATGCAATGCCTTTCTTTTGATTATGTCATTCCAGCACAGTAAAACATATGCCTAACGTCTGACTTCAAATTGCTACTACCAGTCCATTTCAGCTCACTAACAATCCGAATATCGATCTTCATGGGCTACATTTCATTTTTTTTCCAATTTTCAAAGATTCATACTTCTTCCAAGTTCAAATTATTAATTGATGTATGCAGCTGCTTCTTTTCATTTTGAGTCATGCCCCATCAGCCAATGAAGCTGAAGACTTTGTTCCTGCAGCCTTCATTCCACCCATGCCATTTTTGCGGATGCTGCTTCAAGAAGTCAGCTCTTCCTCAGCCACATTTTGATTGCTTCTGTCTAGAAGGTCTCATCTCCTGGCACTATATCTAGCAATCTTCTGCTTCTATTCTATAGGTTTTCGGGAACTGACAATGTTTTCAGGCTATCCGTCGTGTTTTCAAGGAGACTTGTTAACATAATGGGTTCCTTACTGGTCCACTATTGGCAAAGTTAAGAGTTCAAAGCCACCAGCCTCTCTTCAGGAGAAACATGAGGCTTTCTACTACCATAAAAAACTTAGTCTCCAAACCCCACAGGTTTGGAGTTATATTCTGTCCCAATGGGCTGCTATGGGTGACTGCCATCTACTTGATGGCAGTGAGTTCATTATTTTAAAATAGATTTTGAGTGGCTCATTCCTCTGAAATAGACAGTCTATTCCTTCTTTGCAGTCTCTTCTTACACTGGTGTTGTGCTGAATTTGCTCACTGTGGGTGATCCTCCTGGTATTGGAAATACCAGTGACATCGTTTTTAGCACTACAGCAACACACAAGCTACCACAGCATGACAAACTTGACAAAGAAATGGTGATATGCTTACTTTCTAAAATTTGAATTTCCTAAATAAAATATAATGCATGTCTTACTTGTTAGTATATAACAATTATGCATTTACTGTTTATCTGTATTTGAGTACTGGACACTGAACAAACCATTAATGAATAAATATTTAAAGATAGATTGCTAGCTGGATTGTCTGGATTCAATTTATTGGGGAGTTCCATTTGGCTTGTTGATACCAAGGAAATGGTTCACAAGGTTGTAAAAGTCGGACAACGTGCTTTTGGCCACAAGGCAGATGAAACTAAGCCAGGTGGGTTAAGATGACAGGCTTCTGATGACACACAGGATCAGCTGGCAAGAGAGCAAGCTGATGGCTCAAGTCCAAAGAACTGACAAATAAAGGATTCACACCCAGTAAAAGCAAGCAAGCTTTTCTATAGTGTCCACTTATAATGTAAGTGAGACACACTTTCAAAGATATTTCATCATGGGAATTCCTAGGTACTGACTGCTAAACTACTGGCGGGTCCTGCCCCAGCCAAGTTGTCACAAAACTTTAACTATCATAGATGTATTGTGATACATGTATCTAATATCACTAAACAATGTATCTAATATCAAAAAAATATCTGGACATTCTCAGAAAGGGACTTTATCTAAATCTCAATGAGATACTATTTTTAAAAATCTGAATATGGTCTTTATGTTAAATTTCAGCAGAGCTGGCAACTACTTCCTTCCAGCCAATATTTTCAAAAAATATTTTTGTTACTTTAAAAGCTATTAACACAAAAATGAAGACACAAACATAAACAGAGTAAAAGGTATGCTATATCTGTATTCACCAGTTAAAGAATACCAATAAAACTACATTTCACACAAAATTGAGAATAATAACAGCAATAAAAACAAAATCAAGATAAAACTATTGAACTTCTCAACAAAAATATAGCACCTACAAGGTAAAGATCAAAATTAGATGTTTAAAATAAGTCATTGTTGCTGTGTTCTGCCTTCTACCCCTGCACTGCTGCGTAGCACAGGTCTACAGCATCCTATGCTAAGTTCCCATAAATATAGGCAAATCTAGATATATATTAGTAAGTTCTACTACCATGAAATGAACAGCTTCATATTTTAAAATCTGAATGTAAATTATTCTTTGATCATTTGTCGAGGAGTAATTCTATAGGTCATCAATTTATGCAACTAAATATCAAGTTCCGTGATTCTTTAAATAAGCCAGTACCATTTCACTATGAATCCCTGAAGTAGCCAACATTTCCAATATTTAATACTATATTTAAACTTTGGTAATCATTATTATATGAATCTTAATTTCTTATTGTGGATTTCATTGAATTTTAAGTTTTGAGTTTTCATGTAATCTGAAGTTTCTGTTTTAGTTTAACTTTTCATCAGGTTCTGATACTTTTCCAGTTCCCAATTGTTTTTCCTGCTGCATTTGTTGATATAGAGAAGTTCCTTCTATATTTCCGATGCTAATTCCTTGCTGGTTTTGTAAATATCAAAGCTCAGGCTGTCATCCCACCTGTTATCTCCCTTAATGTGCCGCATTGGATAGTAATCCACGAATCTTGAGATTTCTCCTTTTATAGCTTTGATTTGGAAACTTAGAAGTACATCTTATCCCCAAATTCACAGACTATTCTAGTCTAAGCAAAGGAAAAATATATAGACTCCCTGTCCCTTCTGCCTTCCATTAAACCTCATATTTTATATGCAGACAGTATTTTTCTATGTACTTGATTGCTCCAGGTGTTCTTTTCACAGGAGCAACCACAGAAATGCAGCAAACAGGTGTCTCTCCAAAACTCAAAATCCTCTGCTTCACATTATGACTTTAATGACCATTCTCAGGAAAGAAAGAAATTTGACAAGAAAAGGCTCCTGTTAGTGGGATAGATCATTGATGTGCTTTCTTTTCTGTTTAAACGAAGTTTTTCTATGAAACATTGTAAGCAGAAGTCAGTAACATTCACTATAAGAATACAAAAATATTTGCTTTCTTCAGTTGTCACCTCAATGTATAATTCAGAAGTTTATATTTTTAAAATACACTTGGCTGTAATTCCATATCTTCAAATGAATATTTCTATTTAGCTATAGAAAATAATGAAAGAAGTACAGACTTGTGATAGAGATTTGTGTCTGAATATTAATTCTTCCACTAACTGAATAATGTTGGACACTTGAACAACATACTTAATGTCTTTGATCCTGAATTTCCCCTACATGAAATGGAATAATATCAACATTGACATGCATGAGAAAAATTATAATACCAATAATTTAGAAATTTTGTTGTCTTTAATAAAGCAATGTAATTTATCCTTAACCAAAAAATAAGCAAACTTATGAATTTATTTTCAGAACGAAAGAAAGTTTTGGAGAAACTATGCAACTATCTATCCAAAACTTGCAGCAGTAGTAGTCATAAAATGAAGAACTCATTCAGATCTATTTTTGTCCAGTCCACACACGCGTGGTTTTAAAACCTCCACTCTTAGCACTCCACATTTCTGTCAATTATTGTAAAACACAGTATTATATAATCACCACGAAAGCTTTCAAACTTGGATTATTGCATT
>NW_022111373.1:64817076-64819658 GCF_000313985.2 Echinops telfairi
CCTTGTCATATATAAATATATTTATATCTTTATTTGCCTGTATTTACATCTCTATGACTACCCTTTGCCTCCTAGTTCTTTCCTCTATTTCTTTGTACTTTCCTCTTGTCCCACTATCATGTTCTGCCTTCATTTGGGTTTTAGGCATTCCTCTAGGTTACATTGCCCTTGATCCAGCCCTGCCAGGCCTCCTGCTCCCTCCTTGACATTGATTTTGGATCACTTGTTTTTCCCTTGTCCCTGTGCTTGTTAACACCCTCTTCCTTTCCCCCGCCTCCCCTACCCCTATCTTCTCTGGATCTGTCATCCTGTTGTTCTCTCTTCTGGCTTGTTTATTCCGCCTATCCCTCCAGGTAGACATGCTATGTACCATCACCAGACTGAATGCAATGAAGCGACAACAGAAAGTAAAACAATGGCTACAACTACAACATACACACATGCATGTTTTTTTATATTTAAATAATGTTGGGATCCAATCAATCATATATATTCAAGAACAATTGGCGGGGGGGTGGGGAGGCTTTAACTTTCATCTTTGAATCTGATTTCTTCTACACCCATTCATTCTGTTGTGTGAATTTTGGTATTCTTAATGCCAGTTATCACATAGCCCACACTTCAAAAATAATTACTATCTATTCCATAACATTCCATGTAATTTCAATTTCTGATTCAGACAATTGTGTTTCCTAAAGACTCATCCCACTCCTTGTATGTCACTTTGTTTTATTGTGGTGATTTGTGTGTTGCTGTGATTCTGGAAGTTATGTCGGTGTTATTTCAAATGCCATCAGGGTCAGCCAACGTGAGCAGGTTTCAGCATAACTTTTAGACAATGACTAGACTCCAAAGTTATTCACATATTCAGCTGCCCAGTCAGAGGAAGTAACCATAAAACCTTACTCATAGCTTAGAAACATCATCAGATACTGAAGCCCTAATGAAAGGCAGCAGAACATTGTCAGAGCAGTGCTGGAGACAGGCCCTTCCGGTTGGAAGATACTCTAAATATGATGGTAGAGGAACTGCTTTCTCAAAGTAAAGTCGACCGTTGGGATGTGAATGGAGTAAAGCCTGTGCGAGTGGAGCATGCAGTCTGCATTTGCTGATGGGACAACACAAATGGTAACGATGCATGTGGACTTCTCCAGATAGAACACACAGAGACCAAATTGACTGTATCTGTGGGAAGAGAAGAGGGAGAAGCTTAAAAACTAGGCAGGGGCTGACTGTGGAACAGACTATTAGTTGCTCGTAGGTAACTTCAGGTTGAAGTTAAAGAAAATTGAAACACATCCACTTGAACTAAAATAAGACCTTGATTCTACCCCACCTGAATTATGAGGACCTATCAAGAACAGATTTGATGCATTTAACACTAATGACAGAAGAGCAGATGAGCTGTGGGAGGATATCAAGAACATCATTCGTGAAGAAAGCAAAAGGCCACTAAAAAGACAAGAAAAAGGGAAGATCAAAATGGATGTCCGAAGAGACTTTGGAATGTGCTCTTCTGAGAGTAACTGAGGCAAATGGAAGAAACAATGACCTCAGAGAGCTGAACAGAAAATTTCAAAGGGCAACTTGATAAGCCAAATTAAAATATTATAATGCCTGTGCACAGCTCGAGAATTAGAGAACTAAAAAGAACAACACATTCAACATACCTTAAATTGAAATAACTCAACAAAATATTAAAGCCTGGAATTGCTTCTGAAATATTGAATGGGAAAAATACAAGACCTCTAAAAGCATGGAAATTACTTTGAGGACCAAAGTGTGCCTGACCCAAGTCATGGTATGTGAAGTTGCCTCCTCTTCATGTGAAAGCTGTACATTGAATAAGGAAGATTGAATACAATTGATGCATTTGAATTGCTGTGGAAGAAAAAGAATATTGAACGCACCATAGATGGCCACAACTATAAATAAATCTGTCTTGGAAAAAGTACAACTACATTGTTCCTTAGAGGCAAGGATGGGGAGACTTTGTTTCATATTCTTTGGCTACATGATCAGGAGAAACCTTTCCCTTCGAAAGATATCATGCTTTGTAAAGTTCAGAAGCAACAGTGAAGAAGAGAGCCCTTAAGGAGAATGTTCAACACAGTGGCTGCAACAATGGGATCAAGCATAGGACCAATTGTGAGGATGGCGCAGGGCTGGGCAGTGTTTTCTCCGTTATGCCTCAAGTTTGTGTGGTTTGAAACAGCCTCTATGGAGCCTTACAACAACAAAAATTAGCTCACTCTTTTGTATTTTATATGCAAATATTTTACTAAGGCTTTATTGAATTATTATATACTTGTACTATATATAACAATAAAAAAAAGCTTTAATGTGTCTAAGCCTGGTAGCATAGTGGTTGTACATTGGGCTTTTAATGGTAAGGTCAGCAGTGGAAATAACCAGCTGCTCTGTAGTGAAAATAAAAGGTTTCGTACTCCTATAAAGAGTAACAGTCTCAGAAATTCACAGGGGCATGTCTATCCTGTCCTAAAAGGCTAGTTTGAGTTCACATCAACTGGATTTTAGGGTGTAGTAACAGTATATATATGTATAATTCTCCCTCAGGTCAC
>NW_022111373.1:64820395-64825582 GCF_000313985.2 Echinops telfairi
TTTACAATAGAGGAAAATTAACTGTCTTCAAAATGAATTCATAGTTTTAACTATTCAGTTTCTTTCATTAGCCTTTTCCACAGCTTTTCATTAGAACAATCTTCTAGCTCTAACTGCAGACAGATTCTTCATTGCCTTTTCAAATGTTCACATCTTCTCCTCATCCCTGTGGGAACTTCACAACACATTTTGGGATGGAATATTGTCCAAAACTTTCTAACTTAAAATGAGAACTGGTTCAAAATACTGGCAAATGAATACCGGCTTCCATCTTTTGACCATTTCGTTATGTGAGCACAGGTATACAAGGAGAATACACACATTACCTGAACCAGTAATAAATAAAACAAAAATATATTTAAAAAACAAGCAGCAGTTGGTAAAAAAACTGACGTTATGAAAAATGCAATATTGATTCTTGATGGTGTCACAAATATTTATATTTTCCTGCCACAACAACCCAAATACAACCAAAAACAGGGGTGAAATTGCTAAAACATAATTATTAAAGCTGATTCTGTTCATATTTAAATAACAATAGGACCAAAACAAGAAAACAAACAAAAATCCACTACATTTTAAAGTTTTTAGACAGGTATAAAAACCAGGACTAGTACATAGGAGATGAATGTAGAAGGAGGTTTGAATCTTTAATGTGCATTTCAATTCCTATCCATCAATCCTATCTTTGTAATCAGTAAATCACTGGACTTGGTGATAACGTATGCATATGGAAAAGGGCTAATTTATTTTTATGAACCCTATTAAAAGGTTGCAGAGAGAAAAAGTAATTAACTATTACTTCCACTCTTATAATAACCATAAACTTATTAAACCTCTCCTCAGTAATATTTGAAGAATACTGATGCAGTCTGTCTTTGAAGATCAAGTTATATTTATCTTGTATGCAAATCCTTAAGAATTTAATCATAATGTGAATTACTTTTTATTCTGATTCTTATTATATTGTCAGAATAAGTTCTAATTCTTAGTTAATCATCTGTGTTTTTTCTTTTCTCTTCATGTCTTTGTTCCTAATTAGCATGGTCTGTCTTCAGTTGTCAGAAGTTTGATGCTCCTGCTTAAAAATATAACTGTATACACAAAGGTGGGAAAAATTTCATTTTGGTAGTTGTATTAGGCTGGAATGACTAGAGAAACAAATTCAGTGATCCTCATCTATGTACAGAAAGAAGGTAACAGGAGGTAATCATATATCAAGAAAGCATTCCACCAGTCGAACTCAAGTCCATACATCTTATACTGATCCATATGTCACCCTTTGACTCACGTAGCCATATGCAATGACACAGAATGTAGGAAGATCATAGGCTAGTGGGTGCAGAGTCATGTGGATCCAAGGTCAGTGGAAACATGACAGGGTACTGGCATGTGAGAGGTCAGTGAGAGAATCCTATCAAATCCAATCCTATCAATCCGATCCTATCAAACAGGAAAGCAAAAGAACAGAGAGAAAGAGAGCAGCCCCCATGGTCTCACACTTTTATACCAAAAGGCTTAATGCCATAAAGGAAGTGTCACCAGGCTGTAACTCCATGGGCAGTTTTGACTCCACCCTTAGCTAGTAGTGTCTAGTAATACAAAGTCATCCAATTACCACAGTGGTGGTGTTAGGTGCCATTAAGATTGCTCTGATTCATAATGAGTCTATACATAATGTATCAAAATACTACCTGGTCCTGTGGCATCCTCACAAATTGTTCTTATGTTTCATCAATTGTGTCAATCCATCTCATTGAGGACCTTCTTTACTTTCACTGACCCTCACTTTAGAAAATATGATGTCCATCTGTATGGACAGGTTTCTCCTGATAATATGTCCATAGTGTGATAGGTAGGTTTATTGTGCCAATATGGCCAATGAACACATGCGGGATTAATTGCAGGGCTAAAAGATAAATGGCTCGGCGAAACTTGCCTTTCTTGTCTCTTGCTCTTTGATCATCGGACCAAGGTTTGGCTGCTTTAGCCTGTTCTCTGCCTCAATTTGCAAGCTATACTACCTGTGGGACACCTAACCCATGGACTGTGTCCAGTAGTTTGAGGTTCCTTCAAGACCTGCTTCGCTGCTGGAGTACACAACGCTTGAGCTAGGGATAGTCAGACCCTGTCATCTGGCTAACTTGGTGACCTGCCTTGCTGTTTGCTGCCTATGGCCAGATAGCCTGAATTGCTTTATAGAGGACTACCCAGCAGCCCTCAAGTATTGAAGGACTTCCAGTGTATTAACTGTCTCATAGAAGTGAGTTATACTGAGCCATTTGTACCACTTTATAGATTAATTGTTTATTCCTTATGATATATATAAATACATAAAATCACATAGTATGTGAGATGAAGTCTCTCTATCCTTGTCTCTAAGGAGCCTTCTGGTTGTACTTTTTCCAAGATAGATCTGTTTGTTCTTTTGGCAGTCCATGGTACTTTGAATAATCTTTGCCAATACCGTAGTTCAATGACATCAATTTTTCTTTGGTCTTCCTTATTCAGTGACTAACTTTATCATGTATATGAGATGATTTAAAGTATCATGGCTTGGGTTATGTGCCACTTAGTCCTCAGAGAAACACCCATGTTTTCCAAAATTTTCATGAGATCTCGTACAGCAGATTTACCCAATGCAAGAAACCTTTGGTGTCTTGACTGCACCTTCCATGAATATTGCTTGCGGAACTAAGCAATATGAAATTCCTAAAAACTTCAATCTTTTCTTTATTTAGCATGATGTCACCTATTGGTCCAGTAGTGAGGATTTTGGTTTTCTTTACATTGAGTTGTAATCTATCCCAAAGGCTGCAATCTTTGATCTTCATCAGCATGTGATTCAAATATTTGTACGTTCTCTATTATTTCAAAATTAAAAAGAAAACAACATTTTACCTTTTATACGTTTGTGGTCTACTCTTATGTTATCTCACATTTTTAAAGTTAAAGGTAAGTTGTTTCTACATTTCTAACTAAATCAAAGATATTTAGTGAGTAGATGAATTTGGAGTTTACAACCAGAATTGAGGAATTGTTGATACCAGTGGCATTTTTGTAAGTGGCTTCAAATTAGTTTTGATTCATACTAATTCCACTCACAATAGAACCAAACATTGCCCGATCCTAAACAATTTTCAAAATCTCCCCTATGTTTGAATTCCTTATTGCCACCATTTTGCCAATCCTTTTTGCTAAGAGTCTTATTCATTGTTGCTTCTTTTGCTGCACCTCTACTTTACAAAGCACTATGTTATTCTCCAGATCACGGATGTTCATAGCAAGTCCAAAGTATAGGCCATCATGTCTTGTCATTTTTGTTTCTAAGTAGAATTCTGGCTGTACTTCTTCAAAAATAGATTTGTTTATTCTTCGGAAAATCAATAGTATTTTCAATAGTCTTCACCATTAACATTATTACAAGTCATCAATTATTCTGTGGTCTTCTTTATTCATTGTGTAGCATATGGAAGTATATGAGGCAATTTAATATACTATGCCATTTGTCAGTCCTCAAAATAATATTTTTGCCATTTAATACATTTAGGAGATTTTTCCAGCAAATATGTCCATTGGAATATGTTGTTCAATTTCTTAATTGGTATTTCCATGGACAGTGATTGTGTTAGTCTGGGTAGACTAGAGAAACAAATTCATAAACATGCACCTGTGTATAAGAAAGAAGTTTATATATAAGTGCAATTGAATATTGAGAAAGCATCCCAGCCATATGTCCGATACCAATCTATAAAGTCCTTTTCAGCCATACGAGATACATTCAATGACACTGAATGCAGGATAGTCACAGGCCAGTGGGTAGAAAGTCTCTGGATCCAGTGGTGTTGTAAGCATCTCAGTGCTGGCAGTGGTCTCTATGTGGCTTCTCCAGCTTCAGAGGTCTGGTTGTGTCCATGTGGCTTGTCTTCTGCCCAGACTATGGTACTTTCTATATAATTCTCCAGTGCCACATTCAAATGTGTCTATTATTCTATGCTCTTCCTTATTCAATGTCAAATTTTCACATGCATATGAGCCAATGGAAAGTACCACAGCTTGGATCAGATTCAATGAAGTCTTTCCTCTTCAATATATGAAGAGGCCTTGTGCAGCAGATTTACCTAATGCAGTGACTCTTTTTATCTCTCGACTTCTGCTTCTCTGAGCATTAATTGCTGAGCCAAGCAAGACAAAATCCTTGACAACTTCAATTCTTTCTCCATTTATCATGATGTTGCCTATTAGTCCAGTTATAAGAATTTTTTCTTCCTTATATTGAGTTGTAATTCATACTAAAAATGAGAATCCTTGATTTTCACCAACAAATATTTCAATTCCTCCTCAGTTTCAGCAAGCAAGGTTGTGACACCTGCATATCGCAGGTTGTTAATAAGCCTTCCTCCAATCTTGGTTTTCTACACTTCGTCATTTAATGCAGCTTCTCTGATGATTTGCTCAGCATACCAATTGAACAAGTATGGTGAGGAGACAACCCTGACACTCACCTTTCCTAATCTGAAACCACGCAGTATTCCCTTGTTCTGTTTGCACAACCTCCTATTGATCCATGTACAAGTTTTAAATGATCACCATGAAGAGTTCTGGAGTTTCACTTCTTCTCAAGGTTGCCCTCAGTGTATTATGATCCACATAGTGGAATGCCTTTTCATGGCCAATGAAACACAAGTAAACAATATCCATCTGACATCAGCAATGGTATCCCTTTTTCCACATTCTCTTCTATTTTGGGCCTGAACTTCTGACAGTTCCCCATCAATGTAGCACTTCAGTATATTGAGTTAGCAAAGTGAGGACATGAAACCACTATTTTAAAAAGTCAAGAAAAATATTTCCATACATAAAGGAACTTTCTTTAATATTTACCAACAGTGGGAGCCACCCCGTGCCTCTAAGTTTGTTGCATTGTGGTGGTGTGCATGTCTCTGTGAATGATATTGAACACTAGGTCACTGCTATTTCAGATACCAGCAAGGTCACCTAAAGTCTTATGAAGAGAAGTGGAAGAATTTGCAGAACAGAATTTTAAGCACAAAGTATAGTGAGAAATACCTGTTGTGTTAAAAAAAATTAAGAAAAAAATAAAAATAACTGCTGAAATCTTGGAAGTTCAAAGCCATTCACAAAGCAGCCCTCAAAGATAGACTTGGCCATCTATTTCAAAAGGCT
>NW_022111373.1:64826041-64827795 GCF_000313985.2 Echinops telfairi
TGGGGGTGAGGAAGGATTAGTTTAGTTTAGTTTTGTTTTTTCTCCTGAGTGTGTGGATAAGAATGAGATGAAAATAATAGAAGGAAGGGGAGGATCGTTTACATAGGCTCCAAGTATAGGCTTTGATACACTCTTTATAATGGAATCAAGTGAATGGTTCAACATCTTTCAATAAATTCAATAGGGATGATAAATATATTAGATGGTTTGCAACACTTTGGAAATATAGAAAAACTCAATTCTATTCGAGGATTTTAAAATATGTTTCATAGATTCATTATGAGCATGGATCAAATCAATTGCAGAAATTTGCTCTGTTTTGCCTGTAGTATTTCTAGTAAGAAATCCTAGTGGCGTGGGTCTAAAATCAAACTGCCCTCAAGCAAATCCAGACTCAAAGCAATCTCATGAGCCAGAACAGAATTGCCCCTATGGGTTTTCAAGATTGTAAATCTTTACAGAAGTAGAAACCCTCATCATTCTCCTGCAGTGGCATGGGTAAAAGATTACAAGTTTGCCTGATAACCGCAAGGTCAGCAATTCACAGCCACCAGTCACTCCTGGAGAGAAAAATTAGGCCTTCTGCTTCCTGAAAGATTTATAGCCTCGCCCAATTTGTAGAAGGCTAGCGAGAACAATGGGACCCCAAAACCGAAACGCACACTATCTAGTCATTTTAAGCCTCTGACAGATCCCCTCTAGCCATAGGTAAGACTCTAACCATTAGAGGGTCTCAAACAGGTTTACTATCAGGCAGAAGGCATTATAAACTCGATTTTTTCTGGATCAAACTTGATATTGGTCAGTTGACCTCCCTCTTGACCCAATCTAAATTTGTTCTAGACTCAAGTATTTCTTGCTGATCCATAAAAATTTTTTCTCTGGCATTTAAAATATTTATGGTGATCTTTTTAATTTATTCATTATTTGTATTTTTATTTTTATCTTTATATTATTATTCTATTCTTATCATTTTATTTGTTTTTGTTTTTTATTGCTTCTGTTGGGTTTCCCAGTGATAAGGAGGTTGAGGAGTTTGGGGGAACAAACAATATCTTGGAGGGAGGAAAGAGCACTAGAATTGACTGTATTTTTATATGAAACATATGTAAAATTATTTAAAGCAAATGTCAGGTGTGATTGAATATATAAATAACTACATATACTAAAGAGCAAGGCAGCTCCATCCCCTACTATTCAGCCCTATTTTTATGGTATTATTAATTATATTTATGTTAGTTAACAATGCAAACCTGTTTTTCCATGGAAAGATTTGTCATATTTCTGAACAGGGATTTTGCCTGATTTTGGTAGTGCTACTTTTCATATTGATACCTCTTTATCACACACTTAGTTAAATTCTTCTACATTATATCTTCCCATTAATCTAAAAAAAAACAAAAAATCTCATCTTGTGGTTTATTTTAAAAATGTTTTGAAAATGTTCTTTGGTTCTTCTGAACTAGCTTCAGTTTCAAAACAGAATAAATCACTTTTAAGTAGAAGGCATTAATTAATCCTCTTATCTAACATGTGCAGATTCTATTTGTATATCCCATTATAAGATTGGATTAATTACGATATATTTAGTCCTGTACAGTTTATTATATCATTAATATATGATAGAATATTTGTTCTAGATTATTCAGTGTTTTCATATACAATTCCATATGGTCCTTTAGTATTATAAATGAATTTTTTATTGAAATTAAATGAATTTAAGTAAATATTTTAAAGGTAAATATTATCAGATA
>NW_022111373.1:64831285-64832774 GCF_000313985.2 Echinops telfairi
TAAATCATGTTGGAAATATCTGGGAAATATTCTTAAGCATTCTTATTTATCAACTATTTTCTCACCATACAATTTTAATATCTGTCCTTTATATTTTAGATGTAATTTCAAACTATTTTATGTTATATACAGATGAAATTTATTTTCAAATAGAGTATAAATGGATAAGATAATGTGGTTATTTTAAAGTACATAATAATAATGTAGTATCAAACTTTGCTGCACTATAAAGAGTTACAGTCTCAGAAACTCTGTATGTCTGAGTCAAAGTAGACTCCATGGAAGTAGGCTAGCTTTGGTATTTCTGTTTATTCAGGAGCTCTCTTTCTGTTCCATTGGTCTGTGTATCTCTTATTTTATCAGTCTCTTGCTGTTTTGATTACCGTAGCTTTTTATCAAGTATCTGTTTTATATTTCCTTAGGGGAGATAAGAAACCTAGAGGAGATTGAAGTAATATAAATGTCTTTTCTCTTGGTATGATAAGACTCAAATGCTGTGTTTTTTCTCCTAAGAGTAGACTTCATAGGGAGAACTTCTGGATGTATTTATAAATGATAATATTCTTACCCAGAAAAGACTTAGGAAAGGAAATTATTTTCCTGTCCACAGGTGAACCTGATGGAGTTATCAGACAAAAAAAAAAAAAAAAAAGACAAAAACAGTCACCAAATGTGGCTCTCTAAGGTTAGACCCCAGTTATTTTCACTCTCGCATTAGGTCCCATTCCAACCTCAGTTACGCATCAAAATTGCCATGTAACGCTCTGGAGAAACTCAAGGCTCCAACGACTTGTCACCTGTAAGATGATCTTCATCTGAAATTCTCCATGCTCACTTATCTTTCCCAGTGCTTTTGGTTTACCCTGTGACCTCGTTTTTCTCACATGTCCAGAGAAACATTTTATGCTGGTGTTTCTCAGGGTTTTGTTATCGTTGTTGCTACAACTCGCTACTGCTATCGTTAGGTGTCATGGAGTTGATTCTGACGCATAAGGAACTGATACAGAACAGGAAAACAATGACCTGCAACTTCCTCACAGTCATCTTGGAGCCCAGATGATTTCTCCAGTGAAATGAATAACTTGAGATAGCTCTTCTACCCATAATCACTTTAACTCCCACCAAATGAGAAAACTCATCTCATAGTTAACGGGATGGCAAAACTGATTGATCCCCATGTGAGAGTGCTAAATTTTCACCATCATAAGGTAGATATCATGATCATCAGGAGAAAAGAACCAAGAGTGGAGCACATACTTGGAGATGTGACCTTCCTGTGCAGTGGACCTCCTCAGTCCAAGGACAGAAATGCCACACACCACAGAAGGGGCAGGGGAGGGAGACGAGGGAGGCTCCCCAACAGGAATATGACTCAGAGATTCAGAGCACAGGACAGAGCAGTGGACGTCCAGGTTTATGGAATGAACAAAACTCAGTGAGCTCAAGCACCCCCATAACAAACCCGAGCCTATATTCTTAGAATTTCTAA
>NW_022111373.1:64834545-64854465 GCF_000313985.2 Echinops telfairi
CAGTCTGTTGGGGCACCATGCCCTGGCCCCAAAGTCCACTTTTAGCATTCACTGGGGACCTTGCTGCTCCATTCCTTGGCTGTTCCGCTGCACTCCCCAAGTGCTTTAGCACTCAGTTTTGTAGGGGTTTTTTGGTATGGGTTTCAACAAAGAAGGAATATGAAAAATAATTTTTGTGCAAATAATTTAAACAGGTGATTAGAGTAGTATTGGTAAGGGAGTATGAAAATTAAGTAGTATAATAAAGTACGAATGACTGAGTGGGTAAACTATATTGGTCAACTGGGCTCTATTCCACTCAGAACATTGTGAGGGACTATAGAGCACACCTCTTAGTTTACCCCACCAAGAGATGGAATAGTTATCCCCCGATTCAGTCAACTGTTGGTGGAAGGTTGCTCCTAAGACCTTAAAATGCTTTCCTTAATGTCTACTGCAGCCAATACTGAGAATGCTTCCGCATTGTAGACAATCTTCAGACAAACTGACACATTTCATATTAAGCTGTTTGAAACCATTAACTAGAGACAAATTCCATATCAGAATTCTGAAACAAGCGTTTTTACTTGCAGTCTGTAACTATATTCTAAACACATAGAATATACTTGATATGGAGTTAAATGGATTTGAATCATGTGTTTAAAGAAAACTATGATGATGCTCATCTAACCTCATCACCCGACCCCACTGTAGTGCTACTCAATTTATACTTGGATTATATACACTAGCAAAACAGTTGTTCTAAAATTTCATGAGTTTAGATTTTCTTTGCTCTTGTAAGACTTCTCTTTTTACACATCCCTAAAAATACATTTGTGTCATATATCTTGGGAATAAAAAAATTTATAGTCAAAGTATATTAAATAATAAAATACCAGAGTATAACTGATGTGAGGGATTCACACTCATTTTTATTCTGCAATTCATTGAACAAATGTTATTGACATCTACCATAAAGCAGGCATTCTACTTTGAAATAGAAATATATTATAAATTAGAAATAAATCATTAGCCAATTTGAGGGTTATATTCTGAGGATGGTAGTTGATTTGACCCTTGATGGATCTGGAGTTTTTTCATAAACTTTGGATGACTGCAGTAAAGTAAGTTTATTTTGTATGGCCCTTTTATCCGCTACAATTGTAACATCCACCATGTAACCTCCCATGTAATATTGCATTACAATTGTAACATCCATCAAGTAACCTCACATGTAACATTGCATTGCAATTGTAACATCCACCAAGCATGAAAATGAATAGAGTGCTCAAACTCAGCGATGGGTCTGTTTTCCCATTTTACTAGGGGGGAAAATGAATGATCTCAGAAGCAGGAAGAGAAAATTGCACAAAAATCAAGAGGTAGGAGCTAAAAGGACACACATGCAAGATTACTACTGCAGTGGCCAGAGAATTGGAACCATGAGACAGAATGGTGAGCTTCTCAGACCACGGAGCAAATAAATTGAATATCTTTCTGCAAGAGGCTGGCATGTAGAGTGAAGTGTCCATTGGGCATTTAATAGCAGTAAAGGTGTTTCCATCATTTGTCTGTAAGTCTGTCATACTGTGGCAGCTGTGTGCAGCTGCCATGCTGAAAGCTATATGATTGGTATTCGAAGTCCCAATGAGGTCACACAAAATGAGAAGATTTCAACAGAACTTGCAGGCTATGAACAGACTAAAAAGGAATTGCCTGTCCATTTTACAGGAATTTGCCATGGAAAACTCTGTGAATAGCATCCACACCTTGTCAGGTACTGAAAACCAATGAACAGAAGCAGAATATTGTCAGAGGGAGTGCCTGAAGAAGAATCCCTCCTGTTGGAAGTCAATCAAAACATGAATGAGAAAGAGCTGCCTTCTCAATGTGGAAGACCCTACGATAAAGACAGGGCAGAGCCTGTAGGAGTAAGACGTAAGGGGCCTTAATTTTCTGACGGGATATGATTCAAAATGAGAAGAAACAGCTGCAAACATCAATTAATAATTTAAACTTGGAATACATGATGTATTAATCTTAGAAAACTGGAAGTTTTAAAAAATGACATGGAACAAAAAGATACATCGTCTAGGAAAAGGTGAGCTGAAATTTATGGAATTTTATTGGCCATTTTAAGTCAAAAAATCATATGGTTTATTATGTCAGAAATGTCACAAGCAAGAGGAATTGCTTTGCATTCATCATCAAAAACGATATCTAAAGATGAATCAAAGTGCAATAAGGCCTGTGACAGCATAAGGTCCATCTGCATACAAGAAAATCCAACCAATAAAACTATTATTGAGATTTATGCATAGCACTAAAGCTTTTGATACACAAATTAAAGATTTCTGCCAATAACTTCAATCTGAAATTGATCAAACATGTAATACAGATATATTGATATTATTGAAGATTTGAATGCAAAAGTTTACCAAACATGATATCCTTCTCCAGTTTACCTCAAATTTACCAAACATGATATCCTTCTCCAGGGACTGGCTCTCCTGACAATATATCCAAATTATGCAAAGCGAAGTTGTACCAGCCTTGCCTCTAAAAAGCACTCTGGCTGTTCTTCTAATACAGATTTATTTGTCCTTTTAGAAGTTCATGGTAGTTTAAATTTCTTCTCCAACATAAGCATTCAAACACATACATGTTTCAACAGTCTTCTTTATTCAATGTCCAAAATTCACATCCATATACCAGTTCTTAGGTCAAATGTGTCTTACTCCTCAAAGTAACATTCTTGCTTCTCAATACTCTAGAGAAGTACAGTATTGAGTAGAATCATCCCATGAAAAAAGTCTTTTGATCTTGACTGCTACTTCCACGAGCAATGATTGCAGCTTCAAGCAAGACAGAATACTTTACAGCTCCAATTCTCTCCATTTATCATGATGCTAACTATTGATTCATTGTTAGGATTGTGGTCTTCTGTGCATTGAGTCTTCATCCATACTGACTGTTGCAATCCTTGAACTTCTTCATCAGCAAGTGCCTCAAGCCCTTCTCACTTTCAGCAAGCAAAGTTGTGTCCTTTACAGATTGCAAGTTGCTAATAAGGCGTGCTCCAATCTTGGTGCCACACACTTTTTCATATAAGTCAGATTTTCTGATTATTTGCTCCAGATAGGGATTTCATAGTTATGATGAGGGGATACCACCTGGACACACATCGTTCCTTATTTTAAACCATGCAGGATTTCCTTGTTCTGTTCTCATACCTGCATCTTGATCCATGAACAAGTTCCACGTGAGCACAATCAAGTGTGATGGAATTCCCACTCTTTTCAAAGTTATCCATAGTTTATTATGATCAACACAGCCAAGTGCCTCAGCAAAGTATATAAAACACAAGCAAACATCTTTCTGACATTCCCCGTTTTGAGTCACGATCCATCTGACATCAGCAATGTTATTCCTTTGTTACACATCCTCCTATGAATCCACCTGAGCCTCCCTACCAATGTACTCTTCAACTATTGCTGGATGAGCTTCAGCAAAATTTTGCTTGCATATGATGAAGTGTAGGTGCAGCAATAAAGTGGAATCTCCTTGATGAAATGTATTGGTACAATGGGCTCAAATTAGCAGCTATTGTGAAGATTGGACAGGGCTGATGAGTTTTTTTCTAGTTTATTATTTTATTTTGCTAGTGACACACAAGATTTCTCTGAGTTGGCGTCTACCAGACGACCACTAACAATAATAAAAGGAACTTTGTAAAACCGACCTGTGCAGGACAAAGTCAAACAGACCAGGCTGACAACCTGCAGATCCCAGAGAGAGAAACACCTTCCGATGCCTGAGAAGAGACAATGCTGCAGAAAAAAGGACTGCATCCCCATAGTACTTCCTAACTCAGTCATGTAGTAACATATTAACATCATTAATAACCCCCTTAATCATGGGTATTATCTGTGACATCGGTGTGACTTTGCAGCAGATTATGTGATGCAGCAGAGAAGTAGAGTATCCTAGGAGGGGTGGTTGTTTTCAGAATACATTAAAGAGGATGTAGGCATGTCTTACCTCTGCCTCATAGGAATTATTCTTGTGCAGCTCTGATATTAAATTGTCCTCCTCTTTTATGAAGGGCACAGACACTGCCCACTGGCACTATAGCTTAAGTAGTAGAGAACTTCCTTTTCCAATTCTTTCATACCATCAGCTTACTTTAGATAAGTCAATCTTCCTACAAGCATGCTAACATACATCCTACTGCAGCATGTTCTCTTGAATTCCTGAGGAGGTGTGGGGAGGTTAGCACACAATTATTTTGTCTGGGTGCCTGGTGGTATTTTTGATTAAGTGCTGCTGCCCGCTAGACTTTCCTTATGAGAAAAATGAGCGTTTGTGCTCCTATCGAGGGTTATACTCTCTGAAACCTCAAGGAACATTTCTAATCTTTCCTGTAGAGTTGCTATTTTTCAGAATCTATTTGATAACCCAGAATGAACATTAGACCTTATTGAAGGATTGAAAGGCGTTTTATTCTGAACAGGAAGAGGAGTGCAGAAAACCATGGCCGGTGGTTTGTCCAAATACGTGTCTCCACCTAGGAATTTAAGGTATTTCCTAATTTAACCTATATCCTAATTTGTTCATTAGCTTCCTTGTCCTATTCATTGGAAACTAAAAGTATCCTATTGATAGCATTCTATGGAAATGACATGAAATATTCCTATAATGGAATATAGAGTTCCATGAATATCTCTTGTATGTGGCAGCTGATAGATTGTTACATAAACATACTTCCAGATGACGAATTCTGCAGAGTAAAGCATCTCATTATTCATAAAATCAAAGAGCAAATTCAGAAAATTAAGGAGCATACAAAAATAAGTAAATTACAGGCTAAAAAGAAAAACAGAAAAATAAGCAATAATAATAACAAAATTAATGAAAAGCCAAATAGACCCGATGAAGTTGAAGTTTTTATATTTATAAAGCTTATTTATAACCAATCTCTTCAATCTCTCCTATTGTATTTACTCACATTTAATTATTTATAAAATGTGGTTTTGTTCTCTTTGTGCAGAGTAAACAAAATAGTCGATTAAAGTTACAAACACAACACTAAAGGGATCTAACTTTGGGAGACTGATAGGACAAACGTTCAGACTTCCTGCTAGGACTTAGTGATCCACACTGTGCGCTATCTGTGGAAGGGCTGACATACAGATCGATGCATCAGCATCCAGGGCTCAGAAATAAAACCAAACACCGAATTCACGGACATCAAGGCAATTCCAACTCTTGGCGACACTCTAGGACACAATCGGACTGCCCCATAAGGCTTTCCACATTGTAAATCTGCACTAAATTAAACTGCCTCATCTTTCTCCTGTGAACTAGCTACAGTCAAACCTTTTGGCTAGGAGCCAAATACTTCATCCACTGCACGGTCACTGGGAATGACACACAGGAGTAATCAACTGATCTTGTCAAAGGAGAACAAGCAATCTAAAGGGAAATGAGTAGACTTTTGGACAAAAGGTTCTGGAACAACTAGACCCTCACACTGGCTCTGTTACTTAGCACTATGCATTGAAGGTTCCTAGTCTTTTTGCTTGAAGTAGTGGCATATTTTATGATTCCACTTACAAGTATCCACTGCTTTTTGAAAAGTCACTTTAAGTGACTTCACTTTTATGAAAGACCTGCATTAGTTCCTGTTTTCAGTAACCAAATGGAATAAAGAGATTTTCAATGTACACACACTGTAAAAAAGGAAACTGGAGTTCAGCATTTGTTGGGCAGTAAGCATTTAAAGAGGCATTGCACACCCCTAACAGACATCAGCAAGCTGCTTTCTGAAATAATATACTTAGTATCTTAACATCCAGCAACCACAGCTTTCAACTGGGTCGGTGAACACTAATTGTTAGTTTTACTTTAAATTGTTTGTGTTATTTGCTGTGATTTGGTAGATTAATTTTGAATCCATGAATATTAAGCAAATTTCCCCATGTAAGTTATTGGTAATTGCTTCTTTGCTTTAAGTCATTTGGACTGACATCACTAGCCATTCAGATGTGGCAAATCAAAACAACAATGAGGTATCATTTTATATCCACAATGATAGCCCAATTAAACAAACAAACAAATAAAACAGAAAACAAGAAATGCTGGAGAGGGTGTGGTGAGATTAGAACCCTTATACATTTCTGGTGGGCTTGTAAATATTTAGACTATTGTGGAAATCAATCTAATGGTGGTGGAAACAACTGGAAATCAAAAGTAACTTGAGACTCAGCAATACCTCTGATGGGCATCTACGCCAAGGAAATAACAGGCAGGACACAAACAGACCTGTGCTCTCCCACATTCACTGCAGCACAATTCACAATAGCTAGAAGCTGGAAACATCCCAAAGGCCCATCAGTAGAAGAATGGATAAGATGTTTTGGTACATACACACAATGGAATAATGTGCATCCCTTGAAAACATATAACACCTCATGACACGGAAGGACTTGGAAACAATATTCTGAGTGAAGTTCATCAATTACAAAAGGGCAAATATTGTATTAGTGCACTCATATTGTATTAGTGTATAAGATGAAAACCAAGATGAAGGCAGGTCACTGATCCCAGTGCATGTATTCTTCTAACCCTATCTGCTAAGCAATGTGGTAGAGAGCCTGCATAGAATAGATGAAATATATAGTATCCCTTTTAAATGTATATCTTAAAAAAAACTACTTCTATAAAGGAGACCTCCCCTCAGCTGGGGTCAGTTTTTCAAGATGTGCGGAGAGGGAGAAGCATATTCAGTTGCTGCCAAACAAAATTGTGCTAAAGTCATCCAAATGCAACAGACACTCTTCTCAGAGAGATAAGGAACCCATACTGGAAATTCAAGTCAAGAAGTGTGGAGGAGGCAAGAATGCCTCTAAGGAGGCAATTACATCTCTGTTGGTAAGAAAACAGGGAGAAGCAACCTCCCATGGGGAAAACAAAATGCTTAACAATACTTATGTGGAACCCAGGTGGAGAGTAAGCTTGGCAATTGGAAGCCTGGTGGCATTGTGGTTTCATGTTGGGCTGTGATCTGCATAGTTGGCAGTTTGAAATCACCAGAAGCTCCCAGAATTTCAGAAACCCACAGGGGTGGGTATAAGTTAGCAATGACTCAATGGAAGTGAGTTTTGTTTGTTTGCTTGATTTAGGTTCCTAATTGAACAATTTCACTTAGTTTCTATGCAACCCTTGGTGATCCAGTTCATGTTCTATGGATTACTGGGAGTTTAGAGTGTGTTCTTTCAAGACACACAGCATAATTCAGTGGCCACACCAAGAGGACTATATGTAGAAATCTCACTAGGTGAACAGGGCTTTACATCAAACCTGCATGTAGCCATTGAACTTATGGCTAGAACTCCCTGGTGTGAAAGAAGAAGGTGACTATGAGCCCAAGGATACAGAAGTGGTGGTGGTTGTTGCACTTTGTTTTAATGAACGGTGGCCTGGAACTACCATCTACTTACTGTGGTAGTTACATAATCTGTTGTCAATTTGAGACTATTAAGAGAGAAGGGGTTTAGTTTAACCTGTCAATCAGGTGGCAGCTTCATGACTTCAGTTGAAGGCACTAAGGAGATAAATAGCTTGCTGGAGGTGGGGCACACACTCCTCCCTGGGAAACATTGCAGCTGACAAGACACATGGAACTACACTAGTGTCCTGACCTGGTAGAGCCATGTGGAGACGCCTGCCAGTGCTGAGATGCTTACAACACCACTGGATCAATGCGATTTCCCACCCACTGGCCTGTGATCTTCTTGCATTTGGGGCCATTGAATGTGTTTCATGCATCTGAAGAGAACTTTATAGATTGGTGTTAGACATATGGGCTAATATCAGACTTATGGATTTGATCTCGATAGGGCTGGAATGTTTTCTTAATGTACAAATTACTCTTTGTAGAAAGCTCTATCTTATACACATATGAGTGTCTATGAATTTATTTCTCTAGTCTACCCATTATGGTACTTTGAGAATGGGGCACTAGGAAAACAAATCACAAAAATGGAGATCAGATTTTTGTTTGACCTCTGCCTCATGGCAGTGTTTCTTCTTTGGCTAGCCAGAGGTCAGATATGTCCATGCGGTTTACTTGGTGGTTTTCTGGAAAGAATATGGGAAGGTAAAGTTTTGATTATTTTGTTTGGTTGTTGTTTTGGTTATTCCTGTTTCGAATGATGAACATTAATGTATATTTTGAGCTCAGGGTACAAAATCTCCCTTTGAATTTCTCAGAGCTGCTTTGTGAAAATGGCTGACAGAAGGTCAAATGGCTGACAGAAAGCCAGGTGTGGGTGCGATGCTGTCAGAGCCTAATTCCATATTTTGTATCAAAAGAATAGTTTAGATAAGGATTAAGATAAGATAGATAAGGACTGAACTTGACTGTTTTAAGAATTAGGTTTAATATCTGATTCTACTTTGCTTATACTCATTTCCTCTGCTTATT
This sequence comes from Echinops telfairi, assembly GCF_000313985.2. NCBI lineage: Eukaryota > Metazoa > Chordata > Mammalia > Afrosoricida > Tenrecidae > Echinops > Echinops telfairi. The sequence goes on from NW_022111373.1 coordinate 64,843,013, forward strand.
ATTGTTGATATAATGATCAATAGAAATGATTATTGGGAAGTATGAAACTCAAGAGTTTGTAAACCTTGCTTTGAGCCATTAAAATATGAATCTTTAAATGGAGAGGACATTCCCGCAAAGAAGCCCTGTAAAGATAAACACCACCTAGAGCTTTGGAGTCCTCAGGATATTTGTGTTCCAAAAAACTTGCCCAGGACGCTAGTGACAGATTGAAAGAAAAAAAAGGAACTCCTTGGATTTTTGAATTTTGAACTAGTGGTTTTTGTCAGAAGCTGGAAAACATCTGGAACCATGAAGAAAATTGCTTTCTAAAACTGAAAATTAAAGGGAGCCTGTGGGCAGGCTGAAGTGCTTGCTAGGTGACCACCTGAATCTACTTGTTGAGTGGAAGTGGGAGAAATGCAGCAATAAAGACATGGGTTGAATCTGGCCACTGACACCCGTGGACCTGGTTTACAGGAACTAGAGAAGATGAAAGCAGGTTGACTGCTCAAATTCGTGACCTAGCACAAGAGGGCTAGGATAGTTCAGAATTTGTGATGAGTCCATGGTCTAAAGACAAGTTGATCAGTGGGCACCGTGCTGAGGCTAAGTGAAGCAACCCACATTTGAGTTGACCAGAACCCGACCAGATGAAGAGAAGATTTTTGAGCCTGTGAACTGGTGCGTATTGTTGCTGATTCTATGGATGGCCTGTCCGGATTTGACTTTGCTTATGGATGGGACTTCACAAAGTTCCAACTGAAATAAAGTTTCTTCACATCATAAAATATGAGTGTCTCATCAGAGCACTGGGTTGATGTAAGTGGGCAGTATAGATATTGGATTACCAAAATGAGGAGGATAAAAGCATGAAGTGACTGGGTTACCAACTTTCATAGGTGGGGGAATATATTCATAGGAATATTTTCATAGGATTATGGTGTAGGTATTCACATAAATATAGGTTATTTTTGTTTTGTTCACTTATAGAACGTTATGTTTAAATGAAGGTGGCACATTTTAAAAATTGTATTCATGCCAGCTTTATTATGTGAAGTACAAAGGTTCTTTCATTATTGTCTGTTTGAAAATTATATATGGCTAAAGAGTCACGTGAAAGTGTCAGATTGCCAAGGGGTGGTCTGTGGTAGTTACATAATCTGTTGTCAATTTGAGATTTTAAGAATGAAAAGATGGAGTTCAGCCTGTCAGCCAGATCCTGGATTGATTACCTAATTTGGAGGCACTAAGGTGATAACTAGTTCACTGGAGGTGGGACACATGTTCACTCCCTGTGAGACCTGGTGGCTGAAAAGACACATGGAGCTACCCTAGAGTCCTGGGGCTGAAGGAGCCACATGGAGACCCCTGCCAGCACTAAGATGCCTCTACCACCACTTCCACCCACTGGCTTTTGATCTTCCTGCAGTTGGCATTATTGCATGTGTTTCGTGATTCTGAAGAGAACTTTATAGAATTGGTATCAGAGCTATGGGCTAATATCGGACTTATGAACTTGAGCTGGACTGGGCTGGAATGTTTTCTCAATATTCAATTGCTCTTGTATATAAATTTTTTCTTATACTCATATGGTGTTTGAATTTGTTTCTCTAGTCTTTCCGCATGAACACACTATCAACATAAAGAGGGAAGCACAGACAGTAACATATAAAAAGATGACCTTTAATAGAACCTATTAAAACTAAAACACTTATGTACATCAAACGTTTTCATCAAGTATCTCTGTGTTTTATTTCGTAATTGTTCTTTTGGGGGTTGTATGTGTTTCTTTATATGAAACCTAGAATAGGTAAATTTTAGCAGCAGTTACTGGATTAATAATTTATTGGGTTGTGGAGAGGAAGTTGGGAGAAGGTTTTTGTTGTTGTTGTTAAGTGCCATTAATCTGCTCCAACCCAGAGTGATCCTATGTACAACAGAAATAAACACTGCATGGTCCTGTGCCAACCTCACAATTGTTCCTATGCCTGAGCCAACTGATGCAGCCACCGTGTCCATCCAGCTTGTTGAGGGCCTTCCTCTCCTTCACCACCCCTCCATTCCAACAAGCATGTTGTCCTTCTCCAAGGACATGTCTCTCCTGACAATATGTACAATGTATGTAAGGAAAAGTCTGACCATCCTTGCCTCTAAGGAGCACTCTGGTTGTATTCCTTCTAACTCAGATTGGTTTATCCATTTAGCAGCACACAATACTTTCAATGTTCTTCCCTCAGCACCACAATTCAAACGATTCTATTGTTTTTCAGTCTTCCTTATTTCAATGTCTAACTTTCACATGTGTATGATGCAAAAGGGAATTCCATGGCGTGGGAAGTCTTCAAAGTAACATCCTGGCTCTTCAATACTCTAAAAAGGTCTTATGCAGTGGATTCATATAATGTAATGTGTCTTTTGATCTTTTGACTGCTGATTTGAATAGCCTTGAATGTATATTCAAGCAAGACAAAATCCTTGCCAACTTCAATTTTTTCAATTTATTATGATAGAAGATGTTTGGGAGCTAATAATAATGAGTATAAGAATGAAGAAAATGTTCCAAAATTGGTTGTTGTAATGATTATCCAACTCTTTTAAATATGTTTAAAATATTTAAATAAATAGTATTGAAATTACAAAAATAAAACTATAAAAACCAAAGGCTTATAGATAAGCAAGCAGCCACCTACCTCAGAAGTAACAAAGCCCACATGGAAGAAGCACACCAGCCTGTGTGATCAGGTGTTAATGGGATCAGGTATCAGGTATCTAAGACCCAGAATAAAACTATAACCAAGGTGAATGGGGTGGGGTGGGGGCATAGAGTGGAGACCCAGTATCCATCTGTAGACAATTGGACATCCCCTCACAGAGGGGTCACAGGGAAGAGATGAGCCAATCAGAGTGCAGTATAGCACTGATGAAACACACAACTCTCCTCAATTTTTTTGGTGCTTCTTTCATAACACTATCATGACCTCAATTCTGTCTTACAAATCAGATTAAACCAAAGCATGCAGCCTGCTACAGATAAGAGCATGCCAACACAGGGCATCCAGGATAGATAAACCCCCTCAGGGTCAACAAGAAGAGTAGCAATACCAGGAAGATTAGGGGATGGTGGGGGGAAAGAGGGGGAATTGATCACAAGGATCAATGCAGAACCCTCTCCCTGGGGAACAAATACCGGAAAAGTGGGTGAGCAGCAACAAAGGACAATGTAAGAGATAGAAAAAAAAATCTATAACTTATCAATGGTTCGTGAGGGAGGGAGGGCGGAGGAGGGAGCAGGAAGAAACGGGGAGCTGATATCAGGAGCTCAAGTAGGGAGAGAATGCTTTGAAAATGATGATACCAGCATATGTGCAAATGTGCTTGACACATTGAAGGAATGCATAGATTGTGATAAGAGATGTAAGAGCCCCTAATAAAAGTATTAAAAATGTATCCAAAAAAAGAGAACACGTGGACTTGGAAAGAATAGCAATAATACAACAGAAAAGGGGTTAATTTCTAAAATCTATAGAAAATTGTAGGACCTCAATAAGATAATGTGAAAATGCAAGTATACAGTGTTCAAGGGATCTGAAAAGACAGTTCACCAAAAATAGTATTAATATGGCTAACAAACACTTGAAAAAAATACTTGAGATGATTAGTCATACAAGAGATGTAAACCAAGACCACAATGAGAGAGCGCCTTAAACTGACATGAATGCACAACTGAAACAAACAAAACCAGAAAACAGCAAGTGCTGGAGAGGATGTAGAGAGATTCAAGCTCTCATTCACTACTAGCAGGTCTGTAAATATGTATGAATATTATGGAAAGTAACATGGTGATAGCTGAATCAACTGGGAATGGTAATTCCTTATGATTCAGCATTACTTCAGCTGAGAATATACCCTAAAGAATAAGAGTCATAGCATGTACAGACATCTGCACTACCAACTTCATTGAAGCACTGTTCAAAATAAAAAGAAGTTGGAGAAAGCCCAAAATGCTTTCAGTAGAAGAAAGGATGCAAAAACATAGTATATATGCACAATGGAATAAATAATATGCTTCACTAAAAAATAATGAAAACCCCTGAACAACCTCACAGATGGAATCTGGAGAACATTATGCTGAGTGAGCTTAGTTAATCACAAAGAATAAATATCATATGAAGCCACTACTATTAGGTTACTAACCAAGACAAAAGAGTTGCAAGCCAAATGTACAAATTTTGGAGTTTCCCCAGGGAGGGAGGGAAAATTAGGGAAGATGAATAAATACCCTAGAAGGGTCATAGGAAGTGATTTGGGTATAAAGCAGGACAGAGGTCTAGAAAAAAGATAAGAGATATATCAGATGGGGGCAGCGAGATAAAATACAGCAAGTGGGTTGATGAGCAGTTTGAACCACTGAATGCACTGCTGATAGTCTGAGATGTAACTCTTCTATTTAATTCACAATATCAAAATTATTTTGAAATACTATCTATATTTTTTGTTAAAAAGAATTAAGTACTGATACATACTATAACATTCATGAGCATTGAAAACATGTTTAGTGGAAGCCAGATTCAAAAGCCCATGTTTATATGAAGTCTCTAAAATACATGAATTAATACAAAGAGAAACAGTTAATAGTTTCCAGAGATAAGAAGTGACTCATTTATGACCAAGAGGCAGGGCTTCTTTGGTGGTAATATAAATGTTCTGGAATGAGGAAGTGGTAATAGTTGTACAACAATGTAAATTTTATCATTTAAAATGTTGAATTTTATATTATGTGAAATTTGCCTTCATGAAATAAAACAGGAATTATTAAGCAACAATGTTTGCAAAATGCCAAGAAGAAATTATAAACAAATAATCTACCATACTTTAAAATGAATAAATTTATTTACAATAAATATACATTTGAGTGAATAAATATAATATTTTGATTATTATTCATAGAGACTGGTCAATAGATAGCTTCTAAAGAAATACTGTGAATGATGTTATATAATAGTACCGATATAAAGCTATCTTCAAAATTGCTATGCTTCCCTCCATGAGTGAGGCATTAGAAAACTGAAAAGAGTGTGGCGCCTCTATATATATGCAGATAATGGGAGACTTTCTAGATTGGGTATCAAACTATTTGTTCTGAAAGGGGCTAGATATTAAATCTTTTAACCTACTCAGTGCAAAACTTTCTGTAGCATCTATATAGCTCTGTCCTTGTTATATAAAATTAGGCAACCCAAGATATGAATTAAATTTGACCCATGTGCTGTATTTTGTCAGCTACTATAGTAGTTGTGATTTGGTACCATGCAGTGACTTACAGTGACTCCATGTAACAGAACTGAAAACCCATAGAGCTATCTAGACTGTATTAATTACAGGTACCTAACAGTGAGAGCTTTCTCACACAGTCACTAAGTGAGTTCCAAATGCCTGGTTTTGGTTAGCAATTAAGGGGCCTTATTGATGCTGCTAATTGTAATGTCAGTGGTACCAACCCAGCAGCTACTTTGCAAGAGAAAGGTGAGGCTATCCACTCCAATAAAGATTTATAGGCTCAGACACCCTATGAATTGGATCAACTCATTAGCAGTGGGTTTGGTTTTGTGTTTTATAATTATATTATATAATAAAAATGTGTATTGTGTGCCTTGGTGGCATGGAGGATTATGAGTCAGAATGGACTCGATGGTAGCTTTGCTTGTCTTGGTTTTATACATAAACGATATTAAGATAAATATCTATATATCGCTATCTCTATCTCCATTTCCATCTCTATCTCTATATCTAATCACCTGTTCAAGTAACATTTCTGAGCTCTGGTAGTAAAGTGGTGTACATAGTGGGGTACTAACCAAAGAGCCACTAGTTTGAAACCACCAGCTACTTCACCCAAAGGCACCCTGGTGGCATAATGCTTATGAGTTGGGCTGTGATCTGCAAGGTCACCTGTTGGTAACCACCAGCTGCTAAGAGGGAGGGAAAGGGGCCTTTCTAATCCCACAAAGAAGTACAGTAGAAGAAGCTCCTAGGGCAGTTCTACCCTTCCCTCTAGTGTCACCATGAATCACCATCATCAACCCACAAGCAGTAAGAAAAATGAGAAAGGTGAGGCTTTCAATTCCCATAAAGATTTGCAGTGTCAGAAACCCACCAGAGCATTTACACTTTGTCCTAGAGGGTCACAGTGGGTCAGAATTGATTGATGGCAGTTTTTATTTTGATTATATCTATGTTATATGCATCGACATACCTGCATTCAGGAGTCCTGGTGGCACCTCAGGGTAAGTATTGGACTGTTAACCACACCTTTAGCAGTGAAGGAAGATGAGGCTGTTTCCATAAAGATTTATAGTCTCAGAAACCCACAGGAGCACTTATACTGGGTCTTGTCCTATACTGGGTTACTATGAGTCAGAAGCAACTCGATGATAGTAGGGTCTACTTATCTAAACACCCTTAATAGTATAGCTGCTAAACAAAACTTCAGAAATTCCGGCTCATCCCCATGGCACAGGAGGACAATGTGACAGTCTGTCTGTGGATTACAGCATCCGAAGCCCTATGAGGGCAGTTTGACTCTGCAGGAATTGACTCTGTTCTGAAGTCAACGGACGGGTTGGCAATAGGTTTGGTTTTAGGTATCTTTAGGGATGAGGGTAAGAAAAAAGCTTGCTTTTAAGGTTTCAGTTTATACACATACAGGTTTATTCCAAACAAAATATGTCAAAACTTATTTCTTTTATTGGTTTTGACTGCACATAAGCTCTCTCTGTAATACACTTGTCTTAGACTTGTCAGAGGGGCTTCATAAACATGGTCCAATCAAAACAGTCACTTCTGGGGGAATCAGCAATGAGAGCTAAATCCAAGAGAGAGAGTTTAGCTTAGAGGGTATGTGACTAGTTTTATAGGATTCTAAAGTAGTAATCTTGATAGGTTTTTTTCAAAGGGCACAGATAATCACAGAGGCTTATCACAAAGACGTTCTAAGGAAATTGAAAACTGCATTTGTGAGAAAAAGGCAAGGGAAATTGGGCTAAGGCACTTATTTATTTTTGTTATTAAGACAATGCCCCTTGTGAGGTGCTCATATCTGAACTCCTCTTGCCCATGAGGCTGATTGCCACAAGGCAGAGATGAAACATGCCTCCCAACCCCCAATTCCCTTTTCGCCAGCCCATTCAATCTATTTCTGTGACTGGTTATATAATTAGTTGCAATGAACATACAAGCTGAACCAAAAACTAAACTCGCTGTCTTTGAGTCAATTCCAACTCATAGTGACCCTATAAAGAACTTACAAATAATACTAAGTACCACTCACATGAGAAATGTTCAGGATACAGTTGTTCATTTAGGACAGTTCCCTTGTCTTTCCTGCACACAGGCATCTCTCTAGCTGTCAGCTGCATGGCCTGGCCTCTGCCCAGCTCACAGAATGTTGCAAACATTTTTTGGGCTGCCAGAAAGTGCCCAAAGCATATGCAACTCAACTATAAACTTCAGCCTAAAGGCATTTAGTTCTTGATCTGTGGGTTAGCAAATCTAGCTTCCCCAATTAATAGTTAAAAAAACACTGCATTCCACAAGCTATCCTCTTGGCCAAAATCAGTCAGTTTATTTGCTTGGTGGGATAGGAGGTTCATGCCCTGGCTCCTGGTTCTGTGTTGTTGCCCCTTTGCCACTCATCTGATACTAAAAGAGGTTAAATATGCAGCGATCTCAGGATGCAGATAATTCACTCCCTTCTTGACTCTTTTCCCCTTGCTGATAAGAAGAGTCCCCGCTTCTTCTAGCATGGTTCATTTCATACACAGCATGATGGACAATCACAAATAACACTGTTAACATGACTCTCAGCTGAATCATAATCCAATTAATATTTCCCGCACCTTCTTATCCAGACCTGTAAGGATATTGAGGGTTGTTTGGTGGGACTAACAATGACTATGATTAGAATAACTATATAGGTAATTATGTGAATTCTGCTCAGGAAGGGCTGTCCTATAAGAATTCTACTGGGAAACTAGACTATAATCACTCTGCAGTCCAATCGTGTCATTTTGCATTCTTTAATTCCCCAAATCAGAAAACAAAACAAAACAGCTAAAGGGAACAGGTTTGAGTCCCTAAAGGATGCCAAAAATACTGTTTGGGTGTAGTGTAAAGCAAAGGGTACAAAAGCCTAGGAGAAAGCTAAGAAAGAGAGAAGATCCACTGTCAGAAGTATATGGACATATATGGAGGAAATGTCAAAAACCAAGTTTCCTTGGTTTCATTGAAGTGCTTTCTGGTTTATGTTCAATTCTCTATCCTTCTACTTATCTATAAACATAAGATGTATTAGTCAATAATTTATCTACACCCATGATGATATAGTGGATAATTGTTTGGGCCGCTATTCACAAGGATAGAAGTTTGAACTCACCATCTGCTCTTTCAGAAAGATGAAGCTGTCTGTTCCAGTAAAGATCTACAGTCTCTGAAACTTTCCGATGTAGTTCTATGCTGTCCTACACAGTCACCATGAGTCAATATTGACTTAAAGATGATGGAGTGGGATATTTCTTTTAAAAGCATCCATGTATCTGTCTATTTATATTCTATATATTTTTCTAATTCACTAGTAATGACACTTCACTTAAAACAGAGTGAATAATCACTAACTTGATAAAAATATTTATCCAATAGATTATTTCAGGATTTTATCATTTATCTCAAAATGAGCATTTGTTCTTAGATTATTTAATTCATTTAAAAATGTGAACATTTTCTACCATGGGAAATGTCATCTTTGGAGAAACTGAACTTATTTTACCTTAACATTGTGATATCACCTCTGGTAGTTACACAATTTCATGTCAACTTGATAAATAAAAATAAAGGGGACGAATCTAGTCTGTCAATCAGGTCACAGCCTAATCCATCTTTGTAGGTGTGGCTTTCTCCTGAGTATTCTGGGAACTCTCTCTCTGCTTCACATTCCTGATGACAAGCCACATAAACCACACTGATGGCAGCAAAAGCCCTGGAGATGCTTCCACTACCACCAGTCCACAAGATTTTCCACGTGCAAGTCTTTAACCTTCCTGCATTTGGCATCATTGCATGTGTTGTGTGAGTCTGAAGAGGAATTCATAGACTAGTATTGGCCATGTAGGCTAATATCAGACATATGGACTTGATCTGAAATGGGTTGCGATGTTTTCTTAATATGAAATTGCTGTTTGATATAAAACTCTCTCTTACACACATAGGAGTCTAGAAAGCTCTTGGTGCCCTTGTCGGGAGCAGTGATTTCTCCAGGCTGATGCCCTAAAGGGAACATAATCCCGGACACTAGGAGAACCCCACCCCCCACCCCAGAGCCCGCTGTGCTGTTAGCTGCCTTGAGCCCATAGCCTGGGGAGTGGGGGTTGCGGGGGGCCCTAATTTGGGGGAGAAGAAAAAGCAGAAATTTACCTGTGGCAAATGGTGGTGTGGGAGAAAATAGGCAGATAGTCAGAGTCCAGGGAGTGAATTTAGTTCCAATTGGCCAAGAAAGAAACAACCCCCCTGATAAGCTTGATTTCCCCTTCTGGAGGTCAGCATTAAAGCCCCCAAATCAGAGCACATCACAAGTATAACATTAAAAAAAGTGAAATATATATTATTGGTTAAAACTCAAACCCCAGTTTTGTCACTCAGCTCCAAGTACATAGATGGGGGTGGGGGGGGGACCTTAACATAAATCGTCATAAGAAGAAGCCTAGCTAAGGAATTCCAGAACTCAGCTACAAGGCCTGGAGGTTTTTTACATAACAAAGACCCACTGTAGTAAGTCTCAGCTTCAAACAGCCCGGGGCTACAGCCCAGAGACTGTGGGAGACAATTTAATTTGATTCTATCCTAGCTGACCAGGGGGATAACAAATAAAAAATAAAATCCTCTGATGTAGTAGGTCACCCGCTGTCTAGATAGGACAATAAGCCCAGCTTCCATCTCAGTGATTCTACACACAGCTAGGGAGGTCCTGTTTGTCCTGGGGCCCTAGACAGGGTTATGGGAACACCCCGTGTCCCAGTCCCTGCTGCAGTGCTACATACAGCACAAGACAGGTATACCAGTGAACTCCAGCGCTCACTACCGCGGTGGGAACTGACGCCTGGCTACAGGTGCAATCTTGCTTTTGAAAGTAATCCCACACAGCATCTGTGGAACCCTACATCAAATGGGTACATCACCCCGCTATCTTGAGGAAGAGTTGGGACTCCTCCAGCCTCACAGACAGGTGACCAAGTCGCAGTTATCTCCTTACTTACCACTCTATTTCTTCTCTTTATTCATTCGCCTTTCTATCTTTCCCAACACAGTCAGTCTCAATGAGCTCAGGTTTGTGTTGGGTTTTTTTCTCTCTTTCTTTTTTTTTCTTTTTCCAAATTTCTCCTCTTATCTCCCACTCTTTCCTATCATATGCCACTACTGGCTTCCAGGACACTACCCTCCGTTTAGGGCAAATCAACCCAAATAGCAGGGGGTACTCCAGCCTGCCCTTAATGGGAGTGCTGTACACCACAAAAGACACGTGGGACAGCCATCTACACGGCACTGCGTTGCTGAGGAAACCTCCGTCAGACCTCTAAGGCAATCTCCTCAACTAGGGCAATTCTGCTCAGCACCACTGAGTCCCTGCATTAAAAGGGCACACCAACCTGCCACTGTGAGCAGCTCGGAAAATCACATTGGTCCTCTTCCATACACCAAACACCAGGGGTTTCTCCCATACAAACAGTGAGGGCATCCCTAGCCTACACCTAAAAGTGACTGGGGAAAATGCCTGACCACCTCTGGTGGCGCTCCATGCTACTGCAGGAACATCCACCCAATTTCAAAGGCAATCTCTCTGTCTACAGTAATTCCCCTGCCAGCTACAGAGCTCTACACCAAGGAAGGTATACTCACATGCTTTCCTCAGCACTCCAGTTGCAGAGGAAAACACCACAGGCCAGCCAAGGTGCTCCAAGAACCTTGAAGCCTACTTAGAGATCAGCCAGGGAAGCAAGGCCCTCGTGAGCCCACAACAACCTGACCAGGATCACATGAGAGGAATATAAAACACACATTCCAAATAATGGAATACTGGATGGCTAGGATAAGAGTGAAACCACAGGAAGATATAGCAATAGCCTGACCCCTCAGTACAGCTGCCGGCAGGTAGTTCATAGAAGCACTCATACAAATCCCACAAGAGAGAGCCCAGGACTCTTCAACTCAGGAAGATGGCTCCAGGCTCCTCTGAAACAACAGGTAAACAGCAACCAGTTCTAACAGCTTCAATGAAAAAACAAGAGAAACAGAAGACAATGCCAGAAGAAGTCATCAACATAATGATGGGCATAGAAGAAGCAGACATTGACAGGAAACAAATAGAAATTTTCAGAATGCTGCTTGTAGTCATAAAGTATATGAGGGAAGCAATGCAGAAAAAA
>NW_022111373.1:64855179-64856872 GCF_000313985.2 Echinops telfairi
GATAAAGTATGGGCACTCACTGAGGGAAAATAATAGACCATCACATAGAACAACTCCACCCATAGGGCAACAAAGAGGAAACAGCTCCCAGGATAGCATCAGCTCCATAGTGGAAAGAAGGCAAACATAAGCCATACACACAACACAAGTTGTGGACTGTGAATCTTTGCTATAGCAAACAGCTTCATTTTGCTCCCATGCAGTAGCTTACAGTAGCTTAAACCATCCAATCTTGTGATTAGCAGCCCAATGTCTAACTCAAAACACTATCAGAATTCTTCCTTCAAAGCACCAGCATGATAGGAATCTACTTACAGTTAGTTTTTAAAAATGAACACGATCAGTTATTGTGAGGTGAGCTGGTAAGAACAGGCCCCAGTTAAATATCAATCATGCTTCCCTACACCCTGCATTCCTAGTGATATAGTGATTACATGTTGGGCTACTAACTGCATGGCCGGGAGTTTAAAACCACTCCAGGAAGAAGACAGGGCTTTCTCCTCTCATAAAAAATTACATTATTTGAAACTCAAAAGGGCAGTTCTACCCTGTCCTACAGGGCAATATGGGTCTGTATCTATTCAATGGCAGTGAGCTGAGTTTACAACCTGTGTAGCTGCAAAGCTACTTTCACAACTGTTGACAGTTCATACCCACTCAGTGAAGTGGGTGTGATTAGAAGGCCTGGTTACATTCAGGGGATCTGTTTCTCACCTTGAAAACCTAGAGGAGCAGTGATCCTCTGCCCATGTGGGCTGGTCAGTAGCTGGGATGCACTCAATCGTGACTGGTTACAATTCCTACCACAACTGCTGTTTTTAGTGTGTCTGTTTGATTTATGAGCAAAGGTCTTTCTTTTTGCCCCTTGTGTTTAATTAATAAATAACATTTCATGTTAACTTTCCTATTTAATTTGCTTTTCTGTTAAATGTCAGCTCATAACTGATGCCTCACTTCTACAGGTTTGTTGATCTCTCTGCTATTGATTTAAACCACCTCTGTCTTTTATAATGTAAGCATTCCTTCTCCTGTTGTCAGTATTTATCATCTTTTAATTTATTATGATTTTCTTCATTTGCTTGATGCAATTTCATTTTAGCACAATTAAATGTCAAAGTATTTTCTTTCTGGTTTCCAAATGTCATAATACCTATAATATTGTTATTAAATCAATGCATGATTTTCGCATTACTATTCTAGCCTATTAAGTAGGAGCCGGTGGCTATATAATCCATTATAAACATTTCTACTTTATTTTCTTTTAGTTGGATTACTTTCTGAAAATCCATACTTAGAAAGAAAAAGTTCATTCAGTGAAATAATCCATCATTCACTAGCAATAAACTTGAGAACAAATCTATGGTTGTACCCTGTTCCTATTTCTTGCCAAATGTATTCATATGTGGAAATTTCCCAACCTAATGAGTAGATCCTTTCTTATGAGCGAGTGGTTCCACAATATTGGAGCTCTAGTGAGGGGAGATGGTGGAAAACTCTTCTTCACAGATGGGTATAACCAAGAAGAATTCCTATTTCTCTGCAAAAGCTCACTTACTTTATTCTATAGTGTATTCTATTCCTCCTTCCATTATGTTCATGTATTTTTTTTCTTTTTTAACATTTTATTAGGGGCTCATACAACTGTTATCCCAATCCATACACACATCAATTGTGTAAAGCACATTTGTACATC
>NW_022111373.1:64858941-64860930 GCF_000313985.2 Echinops telfairi
TCTCTCTTCTTTCTAAATTTATAGGATTAAAATTTTATAGGATTAAATTTTTAGGATTAAAATTTTAATTAATTGGCATCCCAGTGTGATAAGAAATGAGAATTATGCAACTTTATATCAGATAAATAAACCAAAATCAAACTCTCTGCTATGAAGTAGATGCCAATTCATAGTGACCCTATAGAGCAGGATAGAACTGACACTTTACAGGAATAGAAAGTCCATTCTTTCTCCATGCCCTGTGCAGAGTGGCTGTTGATTTTGAACTGATGGCTGTGCAGGTAGCAGTCCATGTGTAACCACTACATCACGAGGACTCCCGGGGTCAGAGGGTTGATCGTACAGGGAGAGCTATGTGATGATAAGTATGAAAGAGCAAGGAGAAATTTCGCAATGCAGAATCTACTCCTCTGTGGCACAAGAAAGTTTCAAGCAGCTTCCGTTATGCAGCATTGTGCAAGCATACATACAACCCATTTTTCTATTAATCCTAATGCTAGGAAATATTAATATTTTATAATGCATATTTTATGACATCTTATATGAAGCAGCACATTACAGAATGGGCTGCCACCATATAATGTATAATCCCATAAGAAGCTTTCAGTCTATATTGTACTTTTATCTTACCAAATTCAGAAATTCCCACTACAAATTCTTCTAAGTAAATTTGCAGGCATTAGTTCATGTTCTTCTTCAGACACTTTCTTAACAAGGGTTCTTCTAAAATTCAGCAGCAATAAAGAAGAAAGAAAAGTCAGGTCTGAGGCTCTGCGACAGATTGTCTTGTTTTCATTCCCGAACTCACAGCTTTCAATGTTAAAAGAGAGCAGATTCCAAACATTCTAGTAAGCTCTAGGGTTTCCAAGAGAGAACAAATATTCCTCTTTGGTGATGGTTTATGAGGACCTGACTGCATGTAATATTTATAACAAGAATCCCTTGAAAGATTTCATTTTTCAGGGTACATTGAGAAAGCGCACATTTGTAGAAGTCAGTGTTATTTTCTTAAAAGTAGTTTGTGTTCGTTTCTTCCTTTTTTTGTAACTGAATTTAGGAGGATAAATTTAATATCATTTGTTATTTAAAGAAGTCACTTTTCAATGTAGCTTTTGAGGCTGTTGTCAGAATTTTGCAAAACGTTTATGAGTATGTATGCCCAAACCTGTTCCTTCTCTGTTGTCCTCAAAGATACACATTAAGGGTCCATTAATTTTAAGTACATAGTGGGAAAAATTATAATAAGGCGGTCTAAGCAAAGCAATAGGAAAGCACAAACATCAACAATAACAATGTTCAAATAATGAAAAACAACCCCATATCATAATCTCACTCTAGAGCAAGTTTACACCCAGGAATGATGAACATATAGGGATGGCCAGTTGTATAAGGTTTTGTGGAGAAAGGGCGTCCAGTGGGGGAGGGGTGTTAAAAGGGAGATGATGTCAAGGAGTCCGTCTAGAAAAACAATGTCTGAAAACTGATGTGTAGCAATTGTACAATTCTACTCGATCTTCTTGACTATGGAGTGATATGACATTGGATGAAATCCCAGTGCTATCTATACTATTTCTTCAAAAGAGCAAGCTTATTTAGAGGTTCCTCTTGTCTTCTGCTCTGTTGCACATGGGGCTGCTGTGTCAGAACCACCTCAGTCACAATTGACAACAACAGCCCTTTTTTTCTGTAGTAAAAGGATTTGAAATGGAGTTGTGGTCACCTCAAAACGTTCTTCTCAGGTTCCTGACATGACAGGTCGACTAAGGGCCCTCCTTCATGTACAGTATTCTGAGCTCTATCTGCAAGTGTTTGTGCTATCATCCTTCTCATTCTTACCTGAGCCTAAAAGGTAGTTAAAATAGGGAAGAAGGAGGGCATCTCCCCAAAAGCCTGCGCTAAATAATTAGCTGTCCATGCCACAATAAGGGGGTTGCAAAGAAATCAGGCACACTAATAAGACACCTATGGGGAAATCCAACCTGGGTGCAC
>NW_022111373.1:64862036-64863928 GCF_000313985.2 Echinops telfairi
CAAACTGAAGTCATATAACATTAAAAACAAAAACACGTCCTTGTTTTTGGAAAAGTGGAAAAAACACCAAAAGTTAGAAGATTAAAAGTTCCTCTAGAACTGTCAGGTTTCATTATCATGGGTTTGATATTTGTTCTGTCATTCTTGTTACTTTGCCTAATCCTTGATATTTCTCCAACTACCAAACTTTGCTCTCCTACCTTAGTTACAACTGCTTGGAAAGAGGCAGAGAAGCGAAGATCAACAAAGCCATGAAGTGATAGCCTATCAGGAAGGTTTAAAACCACTCTACCTCTGTTCCAATTACCAGTGACAAGCAGGGAATAAACATGCCATTGAGAATGGCACTGAGGGATAAATTCCTCTCACTTCCACTGAGAAACAACAGCCCACAGCAGCATCCTGGCATCAGTGAGTCTGAGAGAGAGAAAAAAAAAAAATCAAGGAATGCCTACCTAAGTATATTTAGAAACACAAAATGCCCCCCTAAAAAATATTTTTAAAAAAACACACAAAATGTGGCTAAAACTACTGGCTAAAATGTTATGACTGACTCTGTGGGTTAAAAAAAAAGCCAGAATAAGGATGATTTATGTAATAATCATCAATATGATTAAATTTATGGAGAGCTTACTAACAACCTTCTATATGCAGATGATACAACCTTGCTTGCTGAAAGTGAGGAGGACCTGTAGCACTTGTTAATGAAGATTAAAGACCGTAGCCTTCAGTCTGGGATACAATTCAATGTCAAGAAAACAAAATCCTCACACTGGACCAACTGGTAACATCAAGATAAATGGGGAAAAGATTGAAAAGATAAAAGTAAAAAAAGTTGTCTTGCTTGAATCCACAATCAAGGCTCATGGAAGCAGTTGTCAATAAATCAAACATCACATTACGTTGAGTTAATGTGCTACACATAATCTCTTTAAAGTATTGAAAAGTAAGGATGATATATCAAGGACTAAGATGGACTTGACTCAACTCTCCTATGCCATCAAAGTTGAACAATGGGTAAGGAAGACTGAAGAGGAATTGATGTGTTTCAATTATGGTGCATCTGAAGAATATTGGAAGTTCCAAGGACTGCCGAAAGAACAAACAAATCTGTCTTGGAAGACAGATTGCCAGAATGCTCCTTAGAGGTAAGTCTAAGCAAAGCAATAGGAAAGCACAAACATCAACAATAACAATGTTCAAATAATGAAAAACAACCCCATATCATAATCTCACTCTAGAGCAAGTTTACACCCAGGAATGATGAACATATAGGGATGGCCAGTTGTATAAGGTTTTGTGGAGAAAGGGCGTCCAGTGGGGGAGGGGTGTTAAAAGGGAGATGATGTCAAGGAGTCCGTCTAGAAAAACAATGTCTGAAAACTGATGTGTAGCAATTGTACAATTCTACTCGATCTTCTTGACTATGGAGTGATATGACATTGGATGAAATCCCAGTGCTATCTATACTATTTCTTCAAAAGAGCAAGCTTATTTAGAGGTTCCTCTTGTCTTCTGCTCTGTTGCACATGGGGCTGCTGTGTCAGAACCACCTCAGTCACAATTGACAACAACAGCCCTTTTTTTCTGTAGTAAAAGGATTTGAAATGGAGTTGTGGTCACCTCAAAACGTTCTTCTCAGGTTCCTGACATGACAGGTCGACTAAGGGCCCTCCTTCATGTACAGTATTCTGAGCTCTATCTGCAAGTGTTTGTGCTATCATCCTTCTCATTCTTACCTGAGCCTAAAAGGTAGTTAAAATAGGGAAGAAGGAGGGCATCTCCCCAAAAGCCTGCGCTAAATAATTAGCTGTCCATGCCACAATAAGGGGGTTGCAAAGAAATCAGGCACACTAATAAGACACCTATGGGGAAATCCAACCTGGGTGCAC
>NW_022111373.1:64866120-64867464 GCF_000313985.2 Echinops telfairi
ATATCTTACTTTTGGGAAAACAGGGTAGTTTGTTGATTTCGTGAGATCTAAACCTGATGGCCATAATATTCAATTCAGTTGAAAGACATACATATTTGTCTGCTTAAAATTACATTTAAAAATATTTCAAAAGGAGGTATATTTCTTATTAGGAGGTTGTAATACAAAACATAGATTTTAGTCTTCCTTTCAGAGAAATATTATCACACTTGGTCAACATTTATAAATGGCAGCCTTCCATGAATCTTACAGGAGCTATACCTTGGCATTAGGAAAAAAGTAGAATGTGCCAGTCTCCACATAATTGCTTTGGGGATGTAGTGTTTGTGTTTAACTGTATTGATATCAAAAACTATTTTCAGACAGAGGAGATCCAGTTATGCTCTCTTAACATATGAGCTTAGTAGTCTAAATTGCAATAGGGTTAAAGAAAATTAGTCCATTTAATTTTTAAAGCAAGGGAGATC
Source organism: Echinops telfairi (assembly GCF_000313985.2). Taxonomy (NCBI): domain Eukaryota; kingdom Metazoa; phylum Chordata; class Mammalia; order Afrosoricida; family Tenrecidae; genus Echinops; species Echinops telfairi. The sequence goes on from NW_022111373.1 coordinate 64,866,588, forward strand.
TGAAGTAGAATGATAAAATCAATAATTCAGAGCGAAAGTTGAAAGCAAGATTCAGAAGTTACAATATTTTTACTTCAGAAGAAGACATGATAGGGCTAAGAAACAGATGGACCCTACAAGTGAGAAAATCCAAGAATGATGCAAAATAGTAAGAATAAGTCGATTTATAAAATTTGATCATTGAACTAAAGGTTAAAGGTGAAAGTGATGAGTATGAACATTTGGAAATTATTTAAATGTAAGTGAAAGATGAAGTTATTAGATTAGATTTGTTATTTTATTACTTCCAAATGAAGTAATAAAAAAGGAGATTTGAGTGTTAGATCCTTAAGGAACTCATATTTACACCCTGAAGGAAGAAAGTGGATAAATTTGTAAAAGAGAAAGGGGTCAATGAAGCAGGAAGAAACCATGAGAGGAGACCATAAACTCCAGGTGAATGTTTCTGACGGGTTAAAAGAAAGTCATTCAAGAAACAATTAGGATCCAGTGAATAACAAAAAACTAACCAGTTACCATTCAATTAATTCCAGGTCATGATCACAAGTTAGGCAGCTAGCTAGAGGGTTAGTAGTCCAGACCACTAGCTGCTTCCCTGGAGAAAGGGGATGTTTACTACTCCCATAACACTTGCCATCTCAGAAACTCTGAGAGATGTCCTTTATGGTCACTATGAATCAGAATCGAGTTGATGATAATGAATTTGGTTTTGTTTTTGTTAGTAGAATCTGTGGGCTATCAAAATTATATATAGCTATAACTTACCATGTATCTATACATAATATTATATATATATGTATAGATATATATATAATATTCCTCCAGCTATTGCTACCTCATATCTTCCATCGTTCAATCAAATCCAACAGTATTGTAC
>NW_022111373.1:64868065-64870166 GCF_000313985.2 Echinops telfairi
GTAGCTTTTGATAATCTTGTCTATTTCTTTTTTTTCTGTGGGTCTGTTCAAGTTCTGAATGCTCATCTCCATTAATTTTGGAAGAGTATATTTCTAGTCATCTAGATTATCAAATTTGTTGGAATACAATCTTTTGTAATACTGTAATATTGTGTTATTTTTCTTTTTCTTTTTTTTTTGGATCTGTGTGATGCCATCTATTTCATCTCTAATTCCAGATATTTTCACCTGCTCTTTATTTTCCTTTGTGAAGTTTGCTAGTGGTTTGTTTAATTTTGTTGATCGTGTTTTGGAAATCGTATTGAGTAGAGGGGTGCAAGGAGTGATAGTGTTGGGTGGGTAGCACGAATTAGACATAAAGCTCAAAATTATGGTTTATGTGATGGTATTAATCACTGTTAGTCTTCTGATTAAATATAATGATTTTTTGATAAATCTAAAGAGGGGATTTTATGAGGTGTGCTTGTACTTTTTAGCTACGTGAAAGTGTGTCTCACTGAGAAAGGGGAATAGGGTCTGAGGTAGTGGTGGTTCGGGTAGGTGGAGAATATATTTAGTAATCTATCAGAGTCACGCAACGACCCAGTATAAAATATCGGGAGAGTGAAGTAAATAAATGTTATTGTGTTTATAGCAGAGGCCATTATTTTGATAGCACACAGATCCCTGCTTTAAGAGAGGGAATGTCTGAGGTGGTGGGTGGACTGGTATCAGGATTCTGCACCATGCTCCCTATCTGCCCTCCATGCCAGGTGGCACTCAGAGTACAAACAGGGTGGAGGACTGGAGGTGTGAGCTGAAGGGCTCTTCTATTCAGGTGAGGGTCCAGAGCAGTCACTTCCCAGCTCCAATAAGTCGCTGAGATGGGAGAGGGGGAAAATAATTCTGTGTGTGTTTGGTTTCTGTTTTTGTAAAAAAAAATATATATTCTGGAAGCCTTCAGCCTTCAAGTTATATGTCTGGTTTACCAGGGTTGCTACCTATTAGATTTTGCGTCAGACTAGTCTCCTTCTCTGTGAATTGCTATCAGGTGTCTATACGAACTGAACTCTTACCAAGAGAGTATGGGTGGCTGCATGGAGTTATGGAGCTTCTGTTCCACCTTCCCAGAGTTCTGGCCTCCAAGCAGGGTTTTCAGGATCAGAGAGGGCTAGGGGTACTAGGTTAAATGGGTTCTTAGAGGGGTCAGAGTGGGGGGAGGTGGCGGGGAGAGTTCCTTACACGCACCTTTGCGTCTCAGAGCTTAAGGAAGAGGGGCAGCAAGGGTTCACTGTTCTGCTAAGCTTCATGGTTTTCTCCATGGGTGAAAAATTGAAGAAGGAAAACCAAGATATTCCTAGAGTACCAAGAATGCCATACACATGACTGCTTTCCCAGAATTCGGGTCTCTACCTGTTAGTTTCTGCTTTGAGGTGGGAGAGTTCTAGGTATGTGACACTAGCTGGGTGCCATCTCTTCAGGTCCACTCTTAAATTGCAATGTTTGTTTTTAAAACCATAGCACTCTTCTCAGAATTTGTGGTATTTTGGCAAAATGAACGAAGAATTACACGGTAAATAAATTTTCAGAAAATGAAGCACATGGAGTAGATGTCCCTTTTGAAAAGTGTATTATACCTTAAATTTTAGCACTCTAGTTTGCCGAAGGTTACAATTGGCAGTGATAGCTACAAACCTGTTTACAGAATTCCCAAATAGATTGGACCTCCGTTGAACTCTTTCTGATCATTAATCAACAGTGTAGATGATCTGCCCTCAGGCAGAGTGGCTTGGGAAGGATATTACCTCCTAACCTCCCTTGCCAGCCCAGAGAAGGGCAGTCTCTCTGGGATTTGCCTTGGTGGGTACTCGATGGAACTCACTATCCTGGGGACTGGATACTCCTAGCCCTGGGTAATGCCCTGTCAGTCTCTCCTTGAGTGCGTGGGTCAGAAGACCCTGGACCAATCTTGTAAGCCTTTCTGTCTAACAATGTCCCAAACATGGTGTCCTGTTCCTGCTTCTATAATTCCACCTGTAATTGTGATGCATATTTTGAAATCATTTTATTGAGGTCTCTTATAGCTCTTATCGCAATCCATCCATCCATCCATTGTGTCCAG
>NW_022111373.1:64870892-64881161 GCF_000313985.2 Echinops telfairi
ACCATCAGCTTTCTTCACCACTTTAACTTATGCACCCATTTTCTCTTCAGTGATCCCATAGAATGCTGGGTTATCAGAACAAAGTATTCTTGCATTGAGGGAGTTCTTGAGTAAAGACCCAATGCCAGTCTGCTACCTTAATACTTAACATATAAATATATGTACATAGATCTATTTCCCTATCATTATATATAAATATATTTACATATTCTCATACTTGTATTTAGAACTCTGTAAATGTCCTTTGCCTCCTAGTTCTTTCCTACATTTCTTTTTCCTTTCCTCTTGTCCCACTATCATGTTCGACCTTCAACTTTCAACAATTCCTCTCGGCTACATTGCACTTGATCAAGCCACACCAGGCATCCTATGCCCTCCTGGCCATCAATTTTAGGTCACTTGTTGTTCCCTTGTCCCTGGGTTTGTTGGCTCCCACCTTCCTTTCCCCTGCCTCCCCTTGTCCCCTGTCCCCCTGGAACCATAGGTCCCGTGTGTGATGTATTGATCTTTCACCCATCATGAACTTGTGACTGTTCTTTTTGTTCCATGCCCTATTTATCTGGCTTCTAGAGTAGAATCCAGGAATTTCATTTTGAACTTGTACTAGTGGCCTCCCTCATTCAGAAGATATACCTGTGTCTTTGTATTGTCTTTGTCTCCTTTAAGATTTAATAGATGTTCTCCTTAAATTGTACTAGAGATGGAGTCTTTATTTGACCCTAACATGGAGGGTTAGGGCTAAGGAAGAAGAGGATGGAAGCATGAGGGAGAAAAGCCGGATCAAAGAAGTTAAATATTTTAGTGTGTGCACTGTTTATTATTGTTGTTCACTGATTAGTGTCTCTCTCATGTTACCCACCTTGCTCTTCTGAACATCTTGGTTTCTGAGAGTGACTCTAAACCCATTGTCATTGTGTCCTTTCTCTCATTTGTTTTTCTTCTCCATCTGTACTCAAACCCTGCTCATTATAAAAATAAATAAATATACTGCATAATTATGGCTTTTAAAAAAGTTTCATTATATTCGGTTGAACATGCTCTAAGGAGAGAACAGTCCCTGAACAATCACATCATGATTAAAGATAGCAAGTCAGCCAAAAATAGAAAGACCACCAATAAGATGGATTGATAGAGTGACTGCATCAAAGGACTCAAACATTACAACAATTGTGAGAATGGTGCAGGCCAGGAGGAAGCTGATTAGACAGCTTCTTACAACAATGTATTACTTTAGTTAATAGTTAATAACATTTTTGTTTCTTACCCAGAACACCTTTCTTTTTAAATTCCATTGTTATTGAATTTCAAGTATTAGGTGAGATGCATTGTCTTTCTTTCTTAAAATGAAATGTGAATTGTTATAAAGAACTAATTTACCTGGGTGGTGCAAACACCTTGTCTTGAAGACTAAATAACATTGATGGTTTGAATCCATTCAGACATGTGGCAGAAGAAAAGACTGCTTCTTTACAAAGCATCGCCAAGAAAACCCTGTGAAGCAGTTCTTCTCTGTAACCAATAGAGTCTCCAGGTCTTAGAATTTACACAATGCCACTGTTGTTTTGTTTGTTTGTTTTCATTTTTAAGAACAACTTTTTGAACATACATTGTTTATAGTATTTAAAAAAGAAAGTTATTTCTTTTTGCTAACTAGCCCGATGTCTTTGCTCCTTACAAGAGATTCATCCAAATATTTGATATGAGTCTTTGGGAGAATTTGGCTGCAAATTGTGACTTCAACCTTTTCAACCTGTTGAGCCAAAGATTAGCATCCTCATCCACACTAAGCAAAAGAAAAGGGAAATATGGATGGTCATGAGGACATATTTTATTGAGCATGATCTAGAAATGTGATGTTTTACTTTTACTACCAATCCCCTTGCTAATACTGTTACATCTAAGTGGACATAAAACAAGGCCAGTAAATGAATGTCCCAAAACAGAGGGAGAGTGTTGCCAGTCTCTGTCACAACAGGGAGCAAAATAATATGGTAAGGCTGGTTAAAGGCTTGTTAAATCAGTTTTCATGCAATAACTGTCTTTTGATTTCACAGGAAAAGTAAGCATGTTTTTATTTTTGTTTGTTTGTTTTGGTGCTGAAGGATAGTCAAACAGTAAGCCCTTGTGGAGTAATTCACAAAAATACAAAGGCATCTATGCATTTTGTCCATTTTGAAACTTTTAAACTCATTCATATTTTGATTTGAGGTAGGCAGGGGATTCTAAAGAGGACATTACATTTTCCTCTATCACGTCAGTAATCTAGAGAGGGAGAAGGTAAAAGTCAGTTTCAAAACATTACCAGGGAGGGAGATAAACTGGTCCTCGCCATCTGACAGCAGGGGAATGGAAACAAGATGAGAGACCAGAAAGTTCAGTGTATAAAGAATCATCATTTGTGGTTTAGAGGAGAATTTATGGCCCTAGTCTGGGTCTAAGGAGTCCTATTCTGAGTTGTAATTTATCCCTGCTATCTCCAAGGTTTCACAGAAGTTTGGTTTAGAATTACAGCTTGAACTAAGAGAAGTTTGTAGAATTAAGGGAGATATCTTTTCTTAGGTTGGGGGTGAAGTGTTATGGGCAGACTGAAGACAGATTGCAAAAGCAAGTAACTAACTAGTCAGTCTCCAGGAGCTGGGAGCACTTGCCGAAATCCTTTGTTGGTAGCAGTAGCAAGGTTGTGGCTTAGCAGTGGGACCCTAAAAAACCCCAAAGTTTCATAGTCCCATAACGTGGGCATCCTCCAAAATATATTTTTTTTGTTTATAGAATAATTACTTGTTGATAGTAGATTATCTGGCGAACATCAAATTTAAGGCATCATGGAATATGAGAAATAGAATTCTGGTTCTATAATTGGAGCTTATTTGTTTGTGAATTTATTGGAGGAGAGTGGACAAGAAGCATCACAACTTATATGACATTTTTTTAATCAAAAATAAATATAACAAATTATTTTCTTCTGGTAAGGAAAACCTCAAATATTCTTTGGGAACTTTAATGTGTTACACAAACATAAGGGATAAGTATACATGTTGCAACTTTAGAGTATCCTCACATTAAAACAGTCCATTTATACATAAATGAAATTTATGGTTTCAATTGATTAGTCTCTGTGCCCCTATAGACATTATAGAAATCTATAATAAAATTAAGTTGTTGGATTAGAAAAAGAATAGTAGCCTAGGTTTTTTGTTTTGTTTTGTGGTTCAAATAAGGAAAAGTTGCTTGCTACTGCTGTAAGGGAAACTTTCATCTTTGCTGAATCACCACTCTAAATAATGAAGGTGTTAATCAAAATTGTATCCAGACTCTTGTAAAGGTTAAAGTCGGCTTAAAGCCAGAAAATAATTTAAATGTAAATGCGGAGTCTTCTCCAGCAATGTTGCTGTGTATACTTTTAGGTTGAAAACAACAAATGATCATTTTAAAAGTGTTACCGAATTATCAAAATACAATGCAAAAATATGATATTTAGGTAGAAAAGGTCAGATTTTTAAAAAGCATGAGTCTCAGAAACTTAAAATGTCAAGATTTGGAGAAAACTGTGAAACAATTTTTGAGTTTACTGTTTGCTTGAGTGAAACTAGTATTTCCTATGAATCATCAAGGAACATATTGATACGGTAAGACATATTGATACGGTAATTTGTAAAAAGTTTGGTTTGCGTGGGTTAGAGTAAATATTAAGAGAAACTACTATGGTAAGCTTGGATTTTATGAAACAATTTTATATCTCAAGGGTTTTTAATACAAAGGTAGATCTTAAACATGCATGAATATATATATACAGAAATCCTCAAAACCTTTCTCCTTTTAAAATGTATGTGAATTTCAGGGAAGGGTATAGGTAAGATATAGAAAGGTGTTAATTCTTGGTATAAAACAGAGTAAGCAAATTGGAAACCAAAATAACAACTTCACAGATTGGTAATGAAACTCTTAGAAGCTCTTAAGATGTAACAAATATCCATGTTAATGTAGTGTAAGCATGACCAATTTAATCCATTGTTGCCGGTAGTAGTCATCAATAAATTTGATCCCTGAAAATCAGCTTCATGTGATCAATCAATTGTGCAGTGCTCTAGTACACTTTAAAATGGCACCGCTTTGCACTCCTGGAGCTTCTACTTCTATTTCTATGTAGCCCTGATACTTAGAATGCAATCCAGGATTCCAGATGACATCAAAGTTCAATGAGAAGGAAAAAAGTAAGTAAGAATAACCTGGGACAAAAGTTATGCAAGCTAATTTACTTGAAGGAAATCTACACTCTGTAAAATTTCGTAGGACGGATACATTTGTTGATGGGTAAGGATGAATAGTTTGTCCCTTGAGAGGATATTGTACATTTCCACTATAAAGTATGATCTCTAGAATACCAGGAAAAATTATGTGTTGCTGGAAATTTTACAAAGCTTATCATTATGCAAAGGCTTTACCATGCAGTTTATCAATGATTGGTACCCCAGTTTTAACAGATAATCTGGATTAATTCCCAAGCTTGAACTCAAGTACAGTGGAGGAACTGAAGAAGCACCTAAAGGGAATTTGAGGATCAGGAAATAAAAGGGGAAGAAAATTTGACCAAAAGAAAGCAAATTGCTCTCTGCTATATAATTTCTTCTGGAACTTCAGGTACACAAACTAATTTAAAATTGACAACTGATGATTCTTCCTTTAGGAAGTTACTTTTATATTTCCCCTTTAGTTTAGGGATATTAATCAGAGAGAAATTCACTAAAACGTCTTAAACTAGAAAGGATGATTCTGTGATTTTTGACACTTTAAATAGAGTATAGGAGTCGAATATAATCCCTGTACTACATGTTGATAAAATAGCAGCATGCTTAAATGATCTTTCTCTACAGATGCAGCCATAAAGATCTCTCCTCAAATGCCCTTTTGTTTTACAACTATGGGTGTAGTTTACAAAAGTGGTGGAATAAAAGAGTGAGGGAGAGATATTTGCCTTCAGAGCGACCTTTTCTAAGTACTTGGAAGATATTCTCCACCCTTATGCCCTGATGTCACCACTTCCTTTCTTTTAATAAATAATTGACTCAATGTTCTCAATATCCATACTACTGATATCAGCATTTTAGAGTGCCAATCTTAATCCTCTCCTCCTCAGTCTGAATGACAGATCCTCCCTAAGTGTTCTCAGGTTCCCCAATGCACTACAAGCTCCAGAAGGGCAGTCATGTGATAAATGTATGGCATATAGTATGGTAAATGAATGACACATCTATATTGTACACATAAATATAAAAAACACTGAATAGTCTTTTGACTTCTCCCCTAATCAATTTCCTCCTCAGGCAGATTTATGTCTTCAGCCGCATTATACATAGTTCTACTATGCCCTGGTCTTATGTTATAATGAATTAAATTTATTGTCTCCCCACTTACTTAGACAACCTTGTCTGTGTTATTTCTTTATCCTCCCACAGGTGCCCAGTAATAGGACAAAGTAGGCACTCCATATGGGCTGTAAAAAGAGTGAAGGCAAGAAGTCAAGATAGAAATAGACAATATAAAAGAAGGGCATTTCAAAGTCTATATAATTTGGTTAGAAATAGGAACCCATAGTCAAGGAACCCAGGTGACATAGTGGTTATACATTGGGCTGCTAAATGCAAGCCCATTGGTTTAAAACCACCAGTCACTCCATGGGAGAGACATGAGTTTCATTTCCATATAAAGGTAGAATCTCAGAAACCCCAAAAGAGGGTTCTTCCCTGTCCTGTAGGGTCACTATAAGTCAGAATCAACTCTATGGCAGTGATTTTGGAGCTTTCTTGGAAGCTAAGGAGAATATTGTGCTCGAGAAGAATTTTTTCTATCTGTTATGGAGGTATGTTTATTGAAAGCATTTTTAAATATGTGCTTATGGATTTATGCACTTTTACTTGTGATTCCAAAGTTCTTGGGTAGTACAAACAATTTCAAGTCAACTATTGAACTAAAGGTTGAGCTTTGAAATCCACACAGAGACACTGTGGAAGAAAGTTTTGCCAATATGTTTCTGTAAAGATTACAGCCAAGAAAACAGTATGGATGCGTTTGATTCTTTTTTAAATCATTTTATTGGGGGCACATACAACGCTTATCACAACACACCATACATACATCTATCGTGTCAAGAACATTTGTACATTTGTTGCCATCATCATTTTCAAAACATTTGCTTTCTACTTGAACCCTTTTAATCAGCTCATTTTTTCCTTTCCCTCCCTGCTTCCCCCTCCATCATGAACCCTTAATAATTGATATGTTATCATTATTTTGTCATATCTCACACTGTTCAACATCTCCCTTCTTTTCTGTTGTCCATCCCTCAGAGAGGAGGTAATATACAGATCCTTGTAATCGGTTCTACCCCACCTTCGCTCTACCCTCCAAGTATCACGACTCTCACCACTGGTCCTCAAGGGTTGTCTGTTTTGATTCCCGAGGTTTCCACTTCCTATCTGTACCAATGTACATGCTCTGGTCTAGCCGGATTTGTAAGGTAGACTTGGGATCATGATAGTGGAATTGCCATGAGTATGAATTAACTCAATGTCCAGTTATGTCCAGAGTATGTCCAGTTATCATTATATCAATGATTGTTTTATAGCTTTTGAAGTTAGATTTTAGGTGTATAAAAAATTAGAAAAAGTATACAATTGTGTTGAAACAAAATTAAAATGATGATCCCCACTAAGTGTCAAGGTGCAATAGGAAGATGGAAACCACTGTAAGTGGTATAAACAAAAGGAACTTAAAGCCACTAAGTAGGTGATTGAAGAGTTGAGCACACAGGGAGCTTTGCTTCAGCCCAGGTATTACCAACAGAAGGTAGCTATAACTGTGGTTTCACTGGAAAGGGAAGGGAGAGAGTGGCCAGAATCAGGAGCCATGGTGGAACTCAATATGGCCCCCAAAAGAGATATGGCCCAATGCACACAGAGAATGGGGGACATCCCCGCATTTCCTTCTTCCCAGCCACTGTGTGCTGCTGTTGAAGCACCTTTCACCATAGGACAAGGGACCTGAATGTATAAATTCTAAAGGCCAAAACCTCTGTGCGGAAGGGACACAGGCAGTGAGAACAAGGAATGGAGCTGAAGAAAATGGGTCAGATTCAAGCACATCTCTCTTATTGCTAGTGCAAAGTATATAACATATCTTATCTCCTATTAAATTCTCTCTCTTAGCCAGCTTTTTGTATAGCTATTTTGGTCTTCATTTTATTTTCAACAACTCTTTACCCTAGTTTGGGATGGTTTTTTTTAAATATATCTCTCAGTAAGCAGCATATAGTGAATTTTCTTCTTTCTTCTTCTCTGGCAATTTTTTTTTCTTTTGTTATTGGCATTTTATTGGTTGTTTTGAAATCAGTAGAGATACATTATGAACAATTTGTTCACAATTCTTAATGCATGTACCAAAATCCTAAAATGGCATGTAGATAAAATTTTTTTTCTAAATCCCATGGACTTTCCAGCTTTAAATTTAAAAGCAAAGTTTTAAAAAGAGCTTATCAAGTACCGTTATCTTCAAATGTTGGTAAACTGTTACATCTGAAGTCCCTCTAATTGATAATTAAATGTCACACATACCACACACTCAAAAGTTCAGTCCTTCACAGCACGTAACAAGGTGATCAGGAACACTGGACTCCCACGACCACAGGTGTCACAGAATGCACAGTTCGGCCAAAAGAGCCATGGTGACAGAATGGTTTCCAGACACGATTCTATTAAGAAAACAAATGTGGAAACAACATTTTAAATGTTCACGTCACACAAGTGCATGACAGTGACTCCAAATTGCCATTAAGTGTGTTTTGTATTAGGGATACAATCCCCCGCCCCCCATCCCATGGAATGTTAGGTTGACACCCAAGACAGTCAAATCTTCTCATTATTTTCTGGTTGTACTATAAAATAAACAACCAATAAATGATTTCACATCTAAAAAAAAAGCTTAAAAAATGGGATAAATGGGGATTTCCTTCTTTTTTAAAATGTTTCTAAGAGCTACTAAAAACTGGCACTTACAAAATAGTTGATAAAAATATTCCTCTGGATTGTACAAGAAGGGAGAGAACAGGGCCCACTGATAAGACATGATAAACATTCATCAGACTTGGCTCTTTTTCTCCTGCTTCATCGGAGGCTGGACTCTCCTGGTGTTTCGTTTCTCCATTGTGACAGGTGGATCTTCTTTAGCTTCTTGGTCAGCTCCTTCAGCCTGGTTTCCCTTTGCTCCTCTTTTCCCTTCTGTCTGTGCTGTTTTGTCCAAAGACCTGTCTTTTCCTGATGCCTTTTTTGGCTTCCTCTCCACTTTTGCAGGCACAGGTTTCGCTGACAACCTCGCAGATCTCCTCTTGGGCGCTTCCCTCACTGCCCCTGGCCCAGCTCACCTTCCTCTTGGGCATCTTGGCTGTGGGGGCACTTGCAGGAGGCCTTCAGCCCGAGGAGCACCAGTGGCTTTCTGTAGGCTGCATTGCCTGGGGCTCTCTGGAATTTTTTGTCTACAACTAAACCATTTTAATTTTGAAGGATTCAGATGTATTTATGCCATCCCTTCAATATGTTTTCCATTTGTTCTTGCTTATTCTATGCATTAATTTTCTCTTGATGCCCAGTTCCTTCTGCATTGAAAGGATTTTATGTTTTCACGTTCCAAAATTATTCTCATCTCTTTTGGGAGTTACATACACTATTACTCTACAAAGTGTAAAGTGCTCAAATCTAAAAGTTTAAAATATTATTTAAATATCAATTTGCCTTTTAATCCTTGCCCCCTTTACATTATTAAAAACCAAATTACTAATGTATTTTTAATGCTTGTTTCTCCACCCCAAAGGATGATTATAATCCATTGTATTTCCTTTTAGATATATGCTGCATTTACTATACATTTTAGTTTTGTATTATTTTGACAAATAGAAGTATCATTTGTTAAAATAATACAAATGTATTGTGAATATTATATTAATTTTGCTTTAGTCCTTATTTTTAGATAAAGCATATACTTTCTAATAATTTTATAATTTTTATATGCCCAAACTAAAATGATTGCTATTAATTTGATTTCAATTCATACCAATTATGTAGAAACCCCCACTGGGTTTTCCAAGACTATAAATATTTATGGAAGCTGGCTTTAATATTGTTCTCCCATGGTGTGCCTAGTGGGTTCAAACTACCAAACTTTGGGTCAGGAACCCATCTTTTTACCACAATGGATTTAATTTATTTTATATCAATATCTCATTTGTTGCTGAAGGATAATCTACAGATATTTGTTTTGGTGATATCTGTTTGTGGTAAACGTGGATATTTTATAAAACTCTATTTAATTCAGATTTCTTCATCCAATCCTTTCATATCAATATATTTTTCCTGCCCATCCCCATGTCTAACAATCCTTTCTAACTCATGAGAGTTTAAAGTGATGACAAATGTTATATTTTACAAAATACAGCTTACAACTCAACTGTTGTTAAAGTTGTATGGTTTCCTTTTCTTTTTCTTCTGATTTTATTTTTCCCCAGGAGGGAAGCTAAATAGAACAATTAAAAAAAGGGAATTTAATAGCCTCTAGACTCTCAAATCACCAGGGGAAAGAAGTGGTCCATTTCAATCATTATAGTGAAAATAACCATTTGAGTCCTAACTGGCGTGAAATCACAGACAGACTATTTCACTTAAGCATCGTCTGCTGGGATTTTCACATGACACCCCGCAGGGCGGACTCCTGGGTCCACTTAAGTGAACAATTAAATATAGTTAATCTTTCCAGTTGATTGTAGCTCCTGTTCTGGCGGCATCTCCGAATAAGCAGCATGGGATAATTTAGGATCTGAGGGCATTGTCAATTTATATACAAGAACTAAAGATAATGTAGCATGAGCTGAATCATATTTCTCAATTGTGGCACAGAATATACAATAAATACATTTGGAAAAGCAAGGCAACAAGGTAATTTAATATAGTAAATCATCTACAATCCAAGGATCAGTTACTTTGGAGATAATGTCTACTTAATAAAAAGCACAAATGAAGATGTTCCTGGAAGCCTTTTTCTCTAACAGCATTTTAGTGTTTACTAAGTGGAAGGGATCTTGCAAGGGAAAGTGTGCTTATTTCATTTGCAAGTAGTTTGGCTTGAAGGGCCGCAAAACATGAGTCTAAGACTTCACTTTAATATAATCTGACTTCACTTTAACACTGAGAGTCTAAAAGCAAAGTATTTACCAAAAAAAAAAAAAAA
>NW_022111373.1:64882965-64911010 GCF_000313985.2 Echinops telfairi
AATGGGGAGGAAGAGAGAGTGGAGCACAGCCTGGCCCACCAGGCTTGGAGGACGATTTCCCAGCTCTGAACAGCCAATGCACGGAGTGGACCATATGGTTGATCCCACTATGAGGCATGAAGTCCCTCACTGACTACGGGGGACAACATTGGCCTGGTATGATCCTGCAACACCAAGGCAAAACACTAAAGGTATGTGGCACAGCAACGTGGAGAGCAGAACAGGGAGCCCCTGAGAGAGTGAAAAGGACAGACTTTGGGGCCAGAGAATGTCACACCATCGAACTTGACTGGAGGACACACCTAGAGGTCAAATATCAGACCTTGATCTATTTACAGGTTTTTCTTTCTTTTTTAAGTTTAAAAAAATTTTCATTTTCCTTTTTTTAAAATTAATTTATTCTACTCTGGGTTATTGGTTTTCTTTTTGTTGTCATCATTGTGTTCTCTTTTGTTGCTTTGGCTTGCTATGCCTTGTTTTTTGGTGCATATTATTATCTATGTAGATCTAGTTGGGTAAGATAGGCTGGATGAACAGTCTGGAGGAGAAAACAATGGGCCTGATGGTTCCAGGGGGACTTGGGAGAGGGGAAGGCAGGGGAAAGGAGGTGATGTTGACCAACCCAGGGACAAGGAAGCAACAAGCAGGGTGTAAGAGGCCTGGTAAGGATTCAGCAAGGGCAATGCAACCAAAAGAAATTACTGAAACCCAAATGAAGGCTGAGCATGATAGTGGGACAAGAAGACAGTAAAAGGAAACAGAGGAATGCGATAGGATGCAAAGGGTATTTATAGAGGTCTAAATCCAGGCATGTACATATGCAAATATATTTATATAGGATGGTGGGGAAATAGATCTATGTACATATATTTATAATTTTAGTATCAAGACAGCAGATGGACATGAGACCTCACTCCAGTACTTTTCTCAATGCAAGAACACATTTTTCTATTAAATTGGCATTCCATGGTGTGCACCTTCCCGACACGATTGCTGAAGACAAATCTGTGCCTAAGCAAATGTGATGAAGAAAGCTGATGCTGCCCGGCTATCAAAAGATATAGCATCTGGGGCCTTAAAGGCTTGCAGGTAAACAAGCAGCCATCTAGCACAGAAGCAACAAAGCCAACATGGACAAAGCACACCAGCCTGTGTGACTATAAGGTGTGGAAGGGACCAGGTATGAGGCATCAAAGAACAAAACATATCATTGTAAATGAGGGTGAATGCAGAGTGGAGACCCAAAGCCCATCTGTAGGCAACTGGACACCCCCTTACAGAAGGGTTGTGGGGAGGAGACAAGTTAGTCAGTGTGCAGGGCATCAACAGTGAAACATACAACTTTCCTGCTGTTCTTAAATGCTTCCTTCCCCCACTATCATGATTCCAATTCTGTCTTACAAATCTGACTAGACCAGAGGATGTACATTGGTACAGATAGGAACTGGAAATACAGGGAATCAAGGACAGATGATCCCTTCAGGACCAGTGGTGAGAGTGGCGATACCTGGGGGGTAGAGGAAAGGTGAGGTAGAAAGGGGGAACCAATTACAAGGATCTACCTATAACTTCCTCCCTGGGAAATGGACAACATAAAAGTGGGTGAAGAGACCTCGTACAGTGTAAGATATGAAAAAAAAAATTTATAAATTATCAAGAGTTCATGAGGCAGGGGGGAGCAGGAAAAATGAGGAGCTGATATCAAGGGCTCAAGTAGAAAGAAAACGTTTTAAGAATGATGATGGCAACAAATGTAAAAATGTGCTTGACACAATGGATGGATGTATGGATTGTGATAAGAATTGTACGAACCGCCAATAAAATGATTAAAAAAAAAAACACTTCCAGATCCTGTGCCATCCTCATGATTTCCCTCTGCTTGAGCCCATCCATTGTTGCAGCCCCTGTGGCAACCCATCTCCTTGAGGAGCTTACTCCTTTTAGTTGCTCATGTACTTTGTCAATCATGATGTCTTTCCAGGGACTGGTCTCTCCTGACAACGTGCCTGCAGAATGAAACCGCGCCATCCATGACTTCAAGAAGCCCTCTGGCAATATTTCTTCCAAGACTTATTTGTTTGTCCAGTTGATGGCCCATGGTGCTTCAATATTCTTTGTCAGTACCACAATTCAAATGCACCCATTTTTCTTCAGTCATCTTTATTCAATGGTGAAGTTTCACATGCATATAACATGATTGCAGGTGCCATGGTGTTGGTCAGGCACACCTTCATCCTCAAAGTAACTGCCTTGATTTTCAGCACTGTAAAGAGGTAGTGTACAGTGCATTTGCCCAAGGCTAGGAACTTTAATCCTTTGATTGCTGATCCCAAGAGCATTGATTATGGATTGAAGCAAGACAAAATAATTGACTTCAGTCTTTTCTCCATATTTAATTATGTTACCTCTTGTTCCAGTTGCGAGAATTTTGGTCTTCTTAACATTGAGTTGTAATCCATATAGAAGACTACAATCCTTCATCACCAAGTCTTTCAAGTTCTTCTCGCTTTCAGCAAGCCATGTTGTATCATCTGCATATCTCAGGTTTTTAATATGCCTTCCTCCCATCCTGATACCACATTCTTCTTCATGTAAGCCAGCCTCTCTCATTATTTGCTCAACATACAGATTAAATATGTATGGTGAGAGAATACAATCCTGATGCACACTTCTACTGATTTTAAAGCATGCAGTATACTCTTGTTCTGCTTGTACAACTGTTTCTTGATCCATGTGAAAGTTTTACATGAGCACAATGAAGCTTTCTGGATTTCCTATACTTCTAAAGGCTAATCAGAGTTTGCTATGGTTCATATAGTCTTGACACAGTCAATATAACACAAATAAACACCGTTCAGGTATTCTCTGCTTTAAGCCAAGATCCATCTGACACCAGCAATGATGCCCCTTCTTCCATGCGTGCTTCTGAAACGGATTGAACCTCTGGAAGCTCCCTATCAATGTAATGTTGCACCATTGCTGCATGCTCTTCAGCAAAATTTTACTTACTTGTGATATTTATGATATTGTTCTATAATTTAAACATCCTGGAATGGGTACCTTTCTTTGAAATGGGTACAAGAAATAATTCAATAATAATTATTGATCTCTTCCAAGTAGTTAGTCAAGTAGCTGTTTTCCAAATTTCCTGGCATAGACAAGTAAGTGCTCCCAGTGCGTCATCTGCTTGTTGAAATATTTCAGTTGGTATTTCATCAATTCTTGGAGCCTTGGTTTTGGTTATGCTTACAATGCAACTTGAACTTCTTCCTCCTCGCTCACATGCCAACTCCTGAAATGTCCGAATGGAAACTAATCTTTTTGGTGCAGTGACTGTGCATTATTTCCATTTTTGATACTTCCTGAGTTATTCCATATTTTCTCAGGTTTTTGTTGCTATTAAGTGCCATCAAGTCAGTTCCACCCTAAAGGGACCCTATGCACAACAGAAGAAACGACTGTAATCTTTGGCCTCCATCAGCAAGTGCTTCAAGGCCTCCTCATTTTCAGAAAGCAGGATTGTGTCATCTGCATATTTCAGATTGCTAATAAGCTTTACTCAATTTGAATGTCCCATTCTTCTTGATGTAAACCAGCTTTTATGAATAAGTGTTCAACATAGGGACTGAACAAGTATGGTGAGAGGATACGACCTCGATGAGCACATTTTCTGGTGTTAAACTATGCTCTAGTTCCTTGTTAGGACAACTCACCTTTGACCCATTTATAAGTTCCTCCTGAACCCAATGAAGTGTTATGGAACTCACATTATTCTCAATGCTATCCATAGTTTATAATGGTCCACATTGTTCCTAGTCAATAAGACACAAATAAACATATTTCTAGTATCCTCTGCTTTAAGCTAAGCTCCATCTGATAGCAGTAATAATATACCTTCTTTCATCTCCTATTCTGAATCCTGCCTGAACTTCTGGCAGCTGCCTGTCAATGTACTCCTGTAACGATTGTTGAAAAACACCAGAAAACTTTACTTTTATGCAATAACAGTGTTATGTTTTCTGTAATGTGAACATTCTGTTGGGTCAATAGAATGGACACAAATATGGGTCTCTTCCAGGCAGCTGTCCAAGTATAAATCATCCAAAATTACTGGCATTTGTTAGTGAGTGTTTCTTGGGCTTTATTAGTTTGCTGAAATATTTTGATTCATTTTCCATTAATTCCTAGAGCTTTGTTTTTGGCTAATACATTCACACTGCTTGAACTCTTCCTTCATCATCATTGGTTCTTGCTAATGTGCTATCTCCTGAAATAGTGGATAGTTTACTAGTTATTTTGGTAAAGTGACTCTGTATTCCTTATGTCTTCCCTTGATGCTTCCTATATCATTCAATATTTTGCCCATAGTATCTTTTAAGATTGCAACACAATGCTTGAATTTTTTCCTATAGAACCTTTCAATATTGGAAGTCAGAACTTCAATTATTTCTTGAAGTTTTCAGCTTAAGAACATGCTGAAATGTTCTTCCTCTGTGTTTTCATTACTCGAGGTAATTACACATGTCATGATATCTGACTGTATTCTGGACCTGGTCTTTGAAAATTTCTGTTCATTTATTTGGTTTAGTCATTTTTTAAAATTTGCTTTTGCTACTCTCTCGTTAAGAACATGTTTCAAATTTGCTTCTGATATCCACTCTGATTTTTTCTTTATTTCCTGCTGTTTTAATTACCTTCTTCTTTTCTCCTGACTGATGTTCTTGATGCCTTCCCACAACGCATCAACTCTTCTCTCATTAGTGTTCAATGAGTTGACCTTGTTCATGAGAATTTCTTGAAATTCAGGTTGGATATACCTGAGATCATATTTTGTATTATGGACTTTTAAAATTTTTCCTTCAGTTTCAACATGACCTTACATTGATGGTTTGTTCCACAGTCAGCCCTTGGCCTGATTTTAGGGCTCATATTGGGCCTTTCCATTGTCACTTCCAACAGGTAATTTTGTTTCTGTATATTCTACCTGGAACAGTTCATTTTTATAGTTCCTGTTTGTGTTGTTGGGAAAAGGTATTTTCTCTGAACAAGGGTCTAGGCTTGCCAAATTCTATCGTGATATCTCCAGCGCCAGTTTGATCACCAAGGTCCTATTTTCCAACTATTTTTCCTTCCTCCTCAGTTACATCTTTTGCATTACAAATAACAATAAATTTTAATCCATCTTGATTGCATGTCTGATCAATTTTAGATTGATGACATTGGTAGAGTTCATCAATTTCTTCATCACTAACTTTTGAGGTCACTGCATAGATGCGCATAATAGCTGTATTGATAAGATTTTTTAAATGCAAATAGATATAATCCTATCACAGATAGCATTGTGTTTCAAGATATTTCTTGAAATGTCCTTTTTGACAATGAATGCAATGTCATACATCTTGATCGTGTATGACCTAATAAACCACGTGATTTTTCTGATAAAAAATGGGCAATACCAGTTCACTTCAGCTCACTAATATCAAGGATATTGATTTTTATGCATTCCATTGCAGTTTAGACACTTCCAATTTACTAGATTCATACTTTATACATTCCAAGTTCCAACTGTTAGCGGATTTTTGCAAATATTTCTTCTTATGTTGTGTTGTGCCCCATCAGATAATGAAGATCCTAAAGGCTTTACTCCGTTAACATTACCATGATCAACTTTAAGAGAGCAGTTTCTTCTCCATGCCTTCTGAACCATGGGCACACCCTCTGTCACTATGTCTGACAATGCTCCACTGCCATTCATCTGGCCTTTGTTATCTATGTTTTCATTTTATGTGTAAGGTTTCCAGTGGCTTCTTCCTTCAAAGTGGGCAGCTGATTTCTTCTTTGTAGTTTGTTCTTAGTCTGAAAGCTCTGCTAAAGCATGTTCACTTTGGGTAACTTTGCTGTCATTTGAAAGACCATTGACATGTTTTCCTTCACAGCCACAATAAGCCGCCATGATATGATAAACTGACAGATAATTGGTAGAAAAACTAACAATACTTATTATATAATAATATTGTCAAGATATATTTGGCAGAAAATAAGAATTTAGATCCTATGCAGATAACTGATATCATCTGAATTTACTCACTTGATTTAATATCATCATGCTTCTGACATGTAATGGGAGGGCTATTGGTTGCAATAATAATTTCTACTCACAATACTCCAGCACAGAATAGAGTTATCCTATGGGGTTTCTAATGATACTATCTTTACAGAAACAGACTGTCACATTTGTCTCTCACTGAACTTCATCTCATATGATTTGAGCATATTATTAGGAAAAGCCAGCCCTGGAGGCCATCATGCTTGGTAAGGTAGAGGGGCAGAGCAAAAGCAGGCACTCAAGGAGATGGACTGACTGACACAGGAGCTTCAACAATGGACTCAAGCATAAGAAAAATTGTGAGGATGGTACAAACTGGATCATGCTTTGCTCTGTTATGCATAGATCGCCAGGGGTTCGAACCAACTCAATGGCACCTACCTAACAATAAGAATGAAAAGCTTTTTGGACTATGGTTAGAGGGCATTCACCTGTGCATAGCCTTGTTGTCAGAGAGTATTTATTCTAAAGTTGATTCTGGCAGATGTAGTCAGGTTAAAATGTAACAGTTTGTCATTTGATCATCTCCCTTTTGACTCATTTTAAAGTTGTTTCAGCTTTTAATGTGTTCTGCTTTCTTTAAAATTGAAGATTTCCTCTGTTTTATTTTGTCATTGTAGTTGGGCTTTGTTGCTGTTTTGTATGGTTTTTTTTGTATTTGAAATCCTGGATAAATAAATCTATAGAGACAGTAATTGAAAAAAAGAAAAGAATGAAAAGCACGTGGATTTGAACCACCCACCCCCACCTTCCAGTTAGTAGCCATGAATTTGTCTACTCCACCATCAGTACTCTTGAGATGACTAATATTTTAAGGAGAAAATTGCATGTGTTTCCCTACAAAAATTGGAATTTGATTTCATACATGGTCCATTGTTTTCTGTCAATGTGAAAGTAGACAAGCAGTTTCTATGAAGACTGAGTTGCTGATAACTAATTTCTCTCCTTATTCAATATTTTTTCTCTCTTTAGAACCAAATTATGTTCCATGTATCAGGTCCATTTCCAAAGCAATAAACTGAAATTGTCTTTAATATTTAAAACATGCTGGCACTATTCATTAGATGGCAGTGCAACTGTCAACCATCTGCTTGGTCATATTTTGAATTAAATTGAAAATGGAACTTTACTATGTGGAAAAACTCTGAATCAACTTTCACAATGCAATTCACTTTACTTTTTACTTTAATTAAAAGGTTATGTACCATTAAATGTCCTAGCTAATTGACAGAGAGTGGTAGATTGGATAAGTAAACAAGACCCGTCAATGTGCAAAAAAACCAAAACAAACCTTAAACATAAGTGAAAAAATTAGACTAAAAGAAATCAAAGGACAGGAAAAATCTTACTCAGTTAATAATAATTTATATAATGAATATTCAGATATATATCGTGTTATATATTAGTCTTATTTCATGACCAATATTGAAGTCTATATCTACCTATATCTACCACGATAGATACTCTAAATTTTACAATTATATTTCTAATTTATCATAATGAATGAAAACAGATATGAATGTAAACACAATTACAAATGATACTAGGGTAATGGATGTGGGAAATACTTGTCAATAATTTTGCAAAATTATTTGTCAGATTTTTTCCCTGAAATAAAGTACCATCAACCTGTAAGAAGCAGGGTTCATTTATTTATTTTTATAGGGTTTTTTTCCTTTTCTCCTAGTTTTCTTTTTTCCTTTAATGACCTTGGTCATGAATATAACCCTCTGCTTGTCCAAATTTCCGTGTCAAGGTGTAGATATCATTTTATAATGCTTCTAATGAATGTAGTACCTATTTTTTAATTAACTCAGTAATACTTTGACCCAATTTTACAGATAATGAGTATCTAATTCTTTTTAACACCAGTGAGAAACGACTTCATTATCATTATTATCATCAAAGTTTGTTGAAGATAATTAGACTAATATTTTATGGAATTAATTGGCCTTCCAGAGTACCTTTATTTGTATGATCTAAAATGATGTCCACATTTTAGCATATTAAGGAGTAAACATATTAATATCTTTAACTATGTTATGCTATGCTAAAGGCAGCTTTCCCCATATATCAGTGGTTTGCAAAAGCTGAGGGTAATTCTCCTTCACGTGTTATGTTCATCATGGGATATCTCCGGTTTCGCTCCCACACCCTCATTTGAACAGCGAGACTGACTGACCGGTCCACGCCATCACGCCAATGACAAAAGCAACAAAACATGATGGTGAAACCCTTGTCATTTTTCTTAATTTCCACAAAGAAATGGTTCTTTTTGTTTCCTCGACATTTTTTTCCTCAACATTTTTAATGACCAAAGACCACTAGGACAACCTTCTTTTTAATGTGGTCTTAAACTCTGTTAAGACTTTTATTTTCTGTGTAAAGTGATGGGATAATTTAAAATGAACCATTATTGTTAGTTTCAAGGGAGAAAAAAGTAGGCCGACTCACACCAAGATGGTGCAGTCAGGGGAAATTTAGATAATGTTGACCAAATAGTAATAAAATCAATTAATAAAAATTTTATAAGTAAATAAAGGTATAAATAATCTGCCATTTGATTTTATGTTTCTTTATAAAAACAAGAAAGATGTTCTGTGCATCTTCAGGTTTCTGTTCTTTCTATTGTCCTATTTATGTAGGGTCAGATTCGGTCCTATATTAATGTTGAAGAATGTATTTTAAGATATCAGTATTCACTGAATTTCCAAATGTATACATTATATATAAATTATAATAGAGTCACCATCTTTGAGGTGGACAGCCCCTTTCCAACATGCTCATTTTGGGTTATTTAATATTTTGGTGGTTTCACCTAGTTAAATAAAAATCTCTGATTACTTCAGAAGCTTTTGTGACTCTTTCAGGCTCAGTGAGTGTTGTTTATATTCTAACGTCATAAATAACTAAGTCTTTCTCTCAAAATGATTATAAAGGAATTCCATAGTAATTGTAGCTTATAATTACAATTATTATATTATTAAATGAATGTGTATCACTAGTGATGATTTTATGCACTAAGTAGTTAGCAATCATTATATCATTTTTCTAATTATCACAACCAGATTTTCACACCTCAGGTGACAACTCTCCTGAATATTTCTGCTGTGGTAAATCAGCAAGCATCTGAATTGTGGTGCTGCTGAAGAATATTGAAAGAGCCATGGACTGCCGAAAGAACAAAACAAATCTGTCTTGGAAGGAATAAGGCAGAATACTCCTTATCCTCCTTAGAAGTGAGGTTGGCAAACTCCTTCACATGTACGTTGGGCAGGTTGTCAGGAGATACTAGTGCCTGGCAAAGAACATTGTGCTTGGAGCAGGAGAGGGGCAGAGAAAAAAGAAGACCCTTGAGGAGATGGGTGTTAATTAAGCTCTCTAACAGTTAATGAGCCAACCCTTACTTCACCATGTTCCCTAATGTATCTTGTTTTGTTCTCTTCCATTGCTGTCACATAATTTTTTTAAGATCATTTTATTGAGGGCTCTCACAACTCTTATAATCATCCATTTTTCAATTGTATCATGCATATTTGTACAAATGTTGCCTTCATAATTTTATAAACAGTTGCATTCTATTTGAGCCCTTAGTGTCAGCTCCTCTTTTTTCCCCTTCTTTCCCTACCCTCCCACCCTCATGAGCCCTTGATGGGACATTCCATCACAGAAGGGTCACAAGGAAGGGGTGAGTCAACCAGGGAGCAGTATAGCACCAATGAAACACATTATTTCTCTGAAACACATTATTTCTCTGGTTCATTGAGGCTTCCTCACCATCCACTATCATGACCCCACTTCTACCTTTCAGTTCTGGCTAAACCAGAGCATGTACACTGGTACAGATAAGAAGTCTCCACACATGGAATCCAGGTCAGATAGACCCCTCAGCTACAGAAATGGTAGCAGCAATACCAGGAGGATAGAGGGAAGATGGGGGGAGAAGGGAAGGAATGATCAATGCATGACAAACACCCCTCCGCTCCCACCAAGGGTGAAGGCAGACAGTGGGAAGTGTAAGATATGAAAATAATGATACTTTATAATTTATCAGCATGTATTTTTCACAAAATAATTCACACATATTAAATATCATTAGATTAATAACCTACCCTGAGGGTGGGGGAGAGTTCCTAAACTGGGATCTATAAGGGCAGATTCACGTGGCCTATGAACCACATGAAATCAAATGTAGAACATGGAATGCATGAGCATTTCCATGTATATTTTTCTTACCTGAAGGTTAGTGGATTTAATAACATGCTCAGAGGAATCTTTCACTCTGAAAAGTTCAAAAATTAAAAATAGTCTTCATGTTGCTACTTAGATGAGCAACACCTGGCAGGGAGGTAGGGCAGAAAATATGAAAACAAGAGTAATTTTTTTGCCCATGATCTAAAATTCACGAAAAATATTCCTAAGCTTTGGGGTGAGGCAATGTCGTCAGGAGCATAGACTGAGGTGTGCATCTTGGACTCACTACAGACCAGCTCTGTGATCTTCAGTGAGCCACTTAATCTTTCTGTGCCTCTGCTACCACAACTATAAAATGCTTGCCATCATTTATATATGCTTTTAGCATACAGTTGTTGAAGGGATTTGATAAATGAATACAGTAAAATGCCTGGGCAATGCCTGTGGTATTAGAAGTACTATATCAGAGTTTTATTTAATAAGTGTTGTTACTATTGTTTAAGGAACTCTGGTGGTGTAATGAGTTACACATTTGGCTGCCAACCATAGGACCAGTAGTTCAAACCCAGCAGCCATCTCACAAGGGAAAAATGAGGCTCGATGCTCCCTTAAAGATTTATAGCCTAAGAAGTCACAGTGGGCAATTCTATTAGGTCACTAAGAGTCAATGACAGGAAGTTTGGGTTTAGTCTTGGTTATTACTATTTATTAAAAAGAAGTAGACAATAAAATTAATGGTTTACTTGTAAACTACCTAGACCATTATTTGAAAAACTTAATATTTTCAGCACTCTTGAAGTTTTAGCAAGATTGCATACAATCTTTTGTTATTCCCAGTTACTCTGGTGTCAGCAGCTTCAGTGATTAGCGTTATGCCCTGCACAGCAAAGCTCACTGCCATCGTGCTGGCTGTGACTCGTGGAACCTGGAGGACAGACTAGAATGACCCCTTTGAGGTTCGAAGAAGGTACATCTTCAAGGGAGCAGACAGCCCCATTTTTCTCCGTTGGAAAAACTGGTGGATTTAATCTGCCGGCCTGGTATGGGACACTAACAAAACAATATCCTCATATATCCATGGCATAGTTAATTGCCCATTAATTCAGTATGGCCTATACCCAATTATTTAAAATTATGAGTACATTATGTAAGAGATCTATAGCATATGTAGATAATACAAATCCATAGTGTTTTCAACTAAAGGGGATAAACTATATAATTGAAAAAAGCTCATATTTTTTCATTAGATTATATAAAAACAGGCACAAATATCATCTTATTTCTATTGTGAAATTACCAACGTAACCATTAAAATAAGCAAATAAGAAGCATGTTATTTTCATGTGGTTAGGGCTGGGTCTGTGATCCAACACAAATTGCCTTCTGTCTATTATTTAATACTTTGATCACCTGAATTGCATTAATGCTAGCCTTTGAACTGTGAAACCACTATGAAATCTCTGTGACCTGAAATTGCCCTGTTTGAAATCCATTAAATAAAATGATGTGACACTGTGCTTAATTAATCACTCATACCTAGCAGCATAAATTCAGGCAAATTAAGGGAATATTGATCTTCACAGAGACAGTGGTCTTATGACTATAATGGAATTTGCCATAGGTATGTTTTTTGAACTCCGGCTAGAAAATTGTCAGTAATAAATCTGGGCTTGTATTTAATTAAATATCTTACATAAAAAGTTTCAACAAAATATTATCAAGCATCTAGAAACATTTTTATCTGATGCAGAGATGACTGTACAATTCTTCTTGATGTGATTCAACAATTGAATTGTATGATATGTGAGTTACATGCCAATAAAACTGTTGGAAGAAAACTTCTTAAAAAGCAAATAATAATTTTTTCAACTCACAAATATTTGTGACAAAATAAATGAATATAAATATTCACAACCAATACGAGCTTCATTGTAATGACTGTCATCTTAGATTTCACTTGCATATCACTACATCTATAGTGACATCATTAACTGATTATAAAATATTGATGGCTTGTTCTTTGAACATTTTTGTCATTTCATACATTTTTTCTCTCTAAGAAAAATATAAGTTTATTTTACTTTTCAATATTTCCTGACTTCAGTTTTAACATAATTATACATAATAATTAGTGTTTCCTGCTATTCCAATTTGACATTTTTCGGAACTTAAAAGGATCAACATTTTAGGAAAGCCCATTCAATTGCTTATTTTATTTGATCTGTAAAATATGCACATATGTTGCTTACCCTATAATTTCTAAGGCTAAATCATAGTTGTCTTAGTTCATTAATATCTACTCTGTCAGTACTAATGACTTTTTAATAACTTAAAAATTAAATATTAAAAAACTATTAAAGTAAGAATAATATAATGATGTCTTTCAAAAGTTCTTCCTCTATTAGCCCTGAGCTACATGAGTGGGCTTGAAGTTCCTTTGAATTGTTCTTGAGTGTGCTTAATGCAGTTGAATAATTTAGTATTTTCAGTTCTGATTATAGATCCAAAGTAATCTGGTGAATTGTTAACAGTTTGGGATGACTTGCTATTGCTACACTCTCCCAACCCAACAAATCCCATAGTGGGATGTCACCCACTAATGTTTTCAAATAAGCAGCTATAGAAGTAGTCTAACTATATGCCATTCTTCTCCAGGAATATGTAACACCTATGACTGCTATATAAAAATGTGTAGAAAGAAGAACTGACACCAAGAGCTCAAGTAGAAAGAAAATGCTTTGAGAATGATGATGGCAACATGTGCACATGTGCTTGACACAATGGATGGAAGTATGGATTGTGATAAGAATTGTACGAGCCCCAAAAAAATGATTTTAAAAATTTTTTGTAGGTACATATTGCACATATCTAGAGGTATTGTTTACATTGTTGTGTATTGAGTGTCACTGAAGTGTCCATGCTCAGCAAATTCTAGTCACTATTTAAAAACATTTTGTTAAAAAATTAACTTTGTGTTTTGAAAATTGTTAAGTGGCCCTCATATTTCCTCTACCAAGTATCCTCAATGTTTACGAATTATATTGTTTTGGGTTAACATCAAAACCAGCAAGATAACAGGTGCTAAAGGTGTCAGTATAGTTCTATGTAATTTCTTATCAGATGCAATTCCTTAATTCAAATGAGTGATAACCACATAAACCTCGCTCATGCTAGTCCTTCATAGTCATACCCGGCCCTCACCGAACCATCCCTAACTCCTGGTAATCAATTACCTGCTTTCCTTCCATACGATTTTGTCATTTAAAATGGAACATAAACATAATCATAAAAAATATTCGTTATATTTCCCATCCACATATTCTCCCAAGGGAAAAGTCTCTTCATATATTTTATAAATTTTTTCTAATAAATGTAATTTATTGTTGAATTTCAAGTTATTTCTAATCAAATCTCATATTAATGATTCAAATCTTTTGTTTGCATATATTTTCCTCACGTATATAGCTTATCTTCTTATCAGCTTAACAGGTTCCTCAAAGAGTAAAAATTTAAGATTAGAAACAGTCCAATTTATCAAAAGTTTATTTGGTAGATCATTTCTAAAAACTCCAGAAATTCTAGGATGTAAATATTTTCTTCTGTTAACTTCTGAAAGTTTTTAAAAATTTTAGTTAATTTTTGTACAAAGTGATTCAAGACTTATTTTATTTTATTATTGTTATTTTAAATTTGGGGCTATGGGACTCAGATGCCTGCACCATCTGACCCACAGTTGTCTGCCAGTGTGCCATCCTGTGGTGGCTTGTGTGTTGCTGTGATGCTGGAAGGCATGTTGTTGGTATTTCAAGTAGGAGCAAGGTCACCAAAGTGAACTGGTTTCAGCAGACCTTCCAGACTCAGAACAGACAACAAAGAAGAAATAGACCATCTACTGCAGGGGAATTAGTGACTGAAAACCTAATTGGCAGCATCAACACATTGTCAGACACTGACGTCTTAAAGAATTGAAGCGGAAAATTGTCAGAAATAGTGCCAGATGAGCCCCTCAATTCAAGCAGCACTCAACATATGACAGAGGAAATGCTGCCGTCTCCAGGGAAAGGCGGCCAGGATAACGCAGGGCGCGAAGCCTGTGGGGGGAAAGCCCCAGCACCTGCGTTTGCTCATGGGTCACGACTCAAAGTGAGAAGAAACAGCTACCAACATCTACTAATCGTCAGAACTTGGAATTTACAGAGTATGAATCTAGGAACACTGGAAAATGTACAGATAAAATGGAGCACATAAAGTGTAAAGATAAAATAGAACTATGCATTAGTGAGCTGAAATGGACAGCTATTGGCCATTTTGAATCAGGAAATCATATAGTTTACTATGCTGGGGATGATACAATCAAGAGGAATGGTGTTATTTTCTTTGTGCAAAGAGATAAATCTTGAAACACAAAGATTTCTGATAGGTTTTCACCTGTCAGTATTCAAGGAAATTAAAAAAAATTAATTTATAAATCAACCTCTAAAGCTAATGATGAAGGAATTGACAAATTCTACCAAGATGCTTAGTCTGACATTAATCAAACATGCAATCAAGATGAATTGATAACTGTTGGTGACTGGAATGTGGGTATGGCCTTCTCATGAAAATTCTGAGCACATCCTCTCTCTTTCTGCCTTCTTCTTCCTGTTGGCAAGCCACACAAAGACCTGCGACAGCCTCTCACTGTACTTCACTTTCCTGTGGACAAGCCATGTGGAGCCATGCTCAGCCTGAGCAAGCCACACAGCAGACACCTGACCAGCCCTGAGGCGCTTCCACCACTATTAGATCCACAAGACTTTTCACCCACTGAGCTGTGATATCCCTGCATTCTGCATCATCGCATGTGGCTGAGTGAGTCTGAAGAGAGATTTATGCACTAGTATAGGACTTAGGGCCCAATATCAGACTTATGGCCTTGATGTGAACTGGGTGGGGATGTTTTCTTGATATACAATTGCTCTTTGTATAAATCTCTCTCTTACACATATTGAGTGTACCTAGATTGGTTTCTTTCATCAACCCAGCCTAACACAGACATTAAAAATATGTATAAAGCAAACAACAAATAAACAAAACCTCAAATATACTGCCATCCACTCAAAGCTGTCTCATAGCGACCCAGTAGGAAAGTAGAGCTTTGCGTTTCCAAGACTTTAAGTTTTACAGGAGTAGAAAGCGTGGTCTTTCTAACTGAGAAAGGCTGGTAGTTTCAAACTGCAGACCTTAAGGTTAGTAGTCCAACACATAACCAAGTATGACATCAGGGTTAATTTTCTGTGTAAAATTCAACCAAAAAACAATTAAATGTTTTAAAAGTTAAGTATTGCTTCAAGGATTTTTCTGTATGAAAATGAGCAATTTTAAAATTTATAAATTAACAATTAAAATGTTTAATTAACAATTTATTAGAAAAATAATTTAAATCTTTTAAATGAACAATTTATCATGCCAAATGGTTAATTTAATGATAACATCTGGCATTTTATTTTAAATTACAAAACTAATAATTTTGAAACTAAGAAAGGAACTTTTTCATTGTATGTTGATGGCATGTTGTGTAAAGTCAGCAAAATCATATATATATATATATACATACATACACCCCCCCCCAAAAAAAAATACTAGTTGTTACACTTTGGGCTACTAACAAGAAGCATGAGAGTTCAAAACCTCAGACGATACCTGGGAGATATATGGAAATTTCTGTTCTTGTAAAAGCTTAACATTTTCAGAAATCCACAATGTTATTTCTGCACTACCTTGTAGTGCAGTTATTCAGTTATTCAATGGCAGTGATTTGGCTTTTATGGATACAAAAAAGTTACAAGACTCTCAAGTCTGGAGCTTCTGTTTCTGACAGGAGCACTTGCTTGTGAAGATCAGACTGCAGCCTTCGGTAATGGGTCACAACTCAGTGTACGTGAAACTTAAACCCTCATGATTGGAAATAATAAATAACATGATCATAAATGGAAAAAAGATTGAAGTGGGAAATAATTTTATCTTGCTTGGATCCACCATCAATGCTCATCAAATAAATATTCAAGAAAGCAAACCACTTGCTTTAGTAGGAACAGCTACTAGAGTGTGAGGAGCAAGGATGTCATTCTGTGCACTAAGGTGAGCCCAGCCCAAGCTAGAGTGTTTTCAATCACCTCATATATGCTTGTTGAATTGTGATGAAGGTGAAGAATAGTCAAAGAACTTTGTACTACCAAAAGAACAAACAAATTTGTCCTGGAAGAAATACAGACAGAGTGCTGATTGGAAGGGTGTATGGGCAGACGTTGTCTCGCAGACTTTGGATGTCCGATCAGGAGAACCCATCATGCTTGGTAATGTGGTGGGGCAATAATGAAGAGACGGATTCATAAAGGAGTTTCATAGGAGATGGATTCATAAAGTGGCTGCAACAATTAGCTGCAGCATAAAAAGAATTCTGAGCATGGCACAGGACTCGGGAGCATTGTGCTTTGCTGTGAACAGGGCCACTGCAAGTCAGCGCCTACTGGAAGGAGCACAACAACAAAAAACACTCGATCCATTTGGATGCAGCTGTGATTGCAATCATTTATTTGTCTTATCTACAGAAAACCTTCATCCATTGTCCATCCATTCCAGTTTTTAAAATTGTATATTTAATCACTTATGATAAAATATAAATTAAAGGCTCAGCATGCACAGAGCCAAAAAATAATCATTTCTTAATAACTCAGCACTATTGAAATTAAATTAGTACCAAAAAAACTACAATATGTAATATTTTTAAAATATAATTTAAGTCTATGGCTAATGATCTGGGTTTTATCATTTATGGTGATATTAACAGGTGTTGAGGCAAGAGTATGCACACTAGACTGAATTCATTATTCTGGTTTACATCTTTTCAAGCCCTTTCCATTTTTTATGCTTCATCTGTCTTTTATTCACTTACATATGGAGACATCTGGAAAACTGCTTTGTAGCCAAAGAAACTAGATTAAATTTGCAGGAAAACTGTAGGACAAAGGAGAAAACCAACTTAGAACTTTTGTTAAAGTGTTGGAACTTTTATTATTCCATTACTGTGTTAGTCTGGGTACATTAGGGAAACAAATTCACAGACATTCATATGTATAAGAGAGAGTTTTATATAAATGGTAAGTGCACATCAAGAAAACATCCCAACCCAGTGCTGCCCAAGTCCACAAGTCCAACATTAGTCCATATGTCTGGCAGCAATCCACAAAGTCCTCCTCCATCTCATGAAACACACACTATGATGCCAACTGCAGCAGGAAAGCAGAATCAGTGAATGTGTAAGCATCTCAGCGTTGCCAGGGGTCTCCACACGGCTGCTCCAGCACCCAGGGCTGCATCAGGGTAGGTCCATGCAGCTTCTCCTCAGGGATGTCTTGCAGGAAGTGAGCCTTGCCAGCTGAAGCAAGAAACTGGCTAAGGGAGCTGCACCCTGGTGCGACCATCATGAAGCAAGAGACCCAAGAACTAGAAAGATGAGGCTCACCAAGCCATTTATCTCTCTGCCCTTCAATTAACCCCACATTTTTTTATTGGCCAAGTTGGCCCAATAGACTTTAATAACCCAATTACCAAGGCTAATTTTCCCAATCCACTCTAAGGGAAAAATTTTTGAGGATTTTTTTTTCCACATAGTACATTTGTGAGCAACTGAATTGGTTAGTTGTAAGAAAAATATAATAAGAAATTAAAATTATATAAGATGTATAGGTACAATCAGACAATCATGGGCATCTTACTCATACTCCAAACCATATTTCTGTATAATTACATTAACATGGAATTCATAGAATTTTGAATGCACTTATTAAAGATTATAAAACTTTAAAAGTTAATATATCCATTAAGGAGATGAGAAAATGTTTCTCTGAATATCATATTTTTTATCTACTGATATTTAAATATTTTCATATTTAAATGTGTAACTTTGTACTTTCATAAAATTGCTTCATTTTTGTTACTTCTCAGAGCACAATAACAACAAACAAAGTTTTCAATTACTCTCCTAAAACCTGAGAGCTTTTCTCTTATAAGTTTCATTAGAAAGTATTTTGTATATTTTATGATTATTTTTATTATATTGAAGATTCTATATTTAAACATATAAAATATCTATAAGTTTATTAAAATAGAATTATTTAAATAATCTTTTAAGTAAATATTTTATAAATTATGTTACTCCTTTTTATAATCACTTTCTCTTTGACTTAAAAGTATTTCATTTTAATATGGAGGCATTTGTTTGTTTTGTTTTGTAAAATACCCCAAATGATAAAACATCAAATACATTATAATATAAAATTATATGGCTGTACTTGTAAAAATTTGTCAAGTATGTCACTTTTAAAACTGCTTTCCTGTTTTGCTTGTATTGACTAAAAAGGTGGTTAATTTTGAAATATTATTTATTTCACTATATGTACTTTCAGTTGCTACTTAAAACAATATTTTGCTGCATTGTAAACAAGACATACAGAAAATATTTTTTATTGGACCTAAACTTGGAATTTCAGTTTTTCATCAGCAAATTTAGGACCCACAGATTTAGCATTTAGCAAACTAGACAAGAATCACCTGTTATGGAGTATAGGGTCTACTAGATTAGATTGTATTGAAAAGCACAGTGGTAAATTACAAAAACAATTTGGGAAAGCAGGGAGTGAATTTGAATCATTGGCATAACTTAATTTAAAACAGGGGAGATGCTATGAAAAACCACTTTGAGACACTTGCTTTCATATAATGAAACTCAAAGGAAATGAATGTTGCTTGAATTCCTTTTTTTCCACTTAGCCAACGCTGTAGTAATTACTTAATTTCACTTAGAAAATAGATATTTTCAGGCTTTTCATCTCAGCCTAGATTCTATTTTCCTATGTGTTAGGGTCTGTACTGATTGCTTGTCTTCAGAGGCTTAGCAAGATGACCTAGCCCCTGGAGGTAGACAGCAGCAGTCTGAGAAAAACATGGCTTTCTAGCACACCCTACAAACTCTTTATGCACTTTCCTATTTCCCAGACAGCTATGCAAATGTCCAACAAGCTTCCAGGCAACGGCAGTTGCTTAATCTAACAGATGAGAATCAAAACACTCAGGCAACAAATGCCAAAATGTAGTAGCAAGCAGAATTTGACTTATTCTCAACAGAGATTTAATTTTCATCAGTTTATCAAAGACTGCACTAGCGTCTCCTTCTATAAAACCACTTTTTCTCCTCATTTTATGAGAGGAACCGCCATGTGGATTCCTAACTAATCTTCCCCTCCACACTCCTGTTCCTTCCCTTTAGATTCCATTCTCCACATAGGATCCAAGGTTGCCTTTTTAAAATATAAACGAGATCATATAGCTCCCTCTCAATACCTTCTTGCTTTAACCTAAGAATCTCAACCTAATGACCCCTATAGATCCCCCAAACCACATTCCATAGCAATTCCAGCTTTCTTCTTGTACAGCGTCACATTTGCCTTTTGTACCTCCTGGAACGTACAAAACTCTTTACCACCTTAGACCCTTTCAGCATAATATTTTTTGAAATAGATTCCATACTCATCTTTGTCTGATAAATTTTTCCTTATCTTTCCTTTACAATGTCAATATCACAGAAATATCTTTATAGACAACATGCTAATCTCTGAATAAACCCTCTATATATCTTTTCCATTTAATATTTTTACCTGTTTATTGCCTATTTTCCTTACAAAAATTCTAGTTCTTTTTGTAT
Source organism: Echinops telfairi (assembly GCF_000313985.2). Taxonomy (NCBI): domain Eukaryota; kingdom Metazoa; phylum Chordata; class Mammalia; order Afrosoricida; family Tenrecidae; genus Echinops; species Echinops telfairi. Next base: position 64,903,008 of record NW_022111373.1, read on the forward strand.
GGGAACCCTCAAACATTTTCATTATATATCTTCAATAGACAAACTAGTCTGGGGACAGAATATGATTATCTGTCCAATAAAATAGTAAACTAAAGAATAAAAATGTTATGCTATTCAATGGCATATGATTCACAATTATGAATTTAGCACAAATATTAATTAAAATGACCTCATTACCTATATTTTAATTAGTCATTAAGTGTATAGAAAAACCCTGGCAAGATTTTATAATATCTCAGCAATTCATATTCTCTAGCATTATGTAGTTTGAACATTATAAAAAAGCCATGGCTGATGAATATTTAAACAAAAGCAGTCAACTTATTATTACATTTTGTCTGTTTACCATTTATTTTTTGTTCCTACTTGGATAAGCCTACCAATTGTAGGGGAATTTCTGGCAGGTCAGGGTTGATATACTCTAAGTCTTGTCCTTTTAATTATTCTATTATATGTCTTCTACATAAATCCCTTGTATCACTCATCTTCTTTATTCCCCATTAGTTTTGCACTTTGTAGTTACTTGATAATTTACTTGGAATTGCTATAATTGACAAATGACTTGTGGCTTGATAATTTACTGTAACTGACTATTGATTAGTGATTTAAGGATTAATTCTATATAAACCAGAAAGTTGTAAGATAGATATGCACAAATTTACTAGTAATGGTATTAATGTTACCCGTTTTAAAAAGTTGAGTAAAATTTCGATAGATTCAGGGAAATCAATTGTTGGTGGAAATTATTTTTACATGTATTTCTGTGTTCAAAATTGAAGCAATAATTAATAAGTAGGCTTTAAAACAAAAATTGTAAGGAGAAATAAAAAGCACAAAGTGAAATAAACTGTGAATACCATTCTCATACTTTTTAACATTTTATGTTTAAAAATATTAGTAAAATAATTTGTGAAAGAGAAAATATTTTACATGTTAGTAATTATAGAAATAGCTGTATTGATACTTTCACTCTACCATTTAATTAAAGTTAACATATTAGAAACTTTAATTTTCACTCTTCTATGAATAATAACTATGAATTAGTAAAGTACTTTTGATTAATGTATTCATGCCAATTTGATTAAGTATTTCAAGATTGTCTTCAGTTCTGCACCATGAATGGAGGATAGATTTATTTGAAGCAAACACAGAGCACATACAAAACAATTTATTTGAATTCTTTCAGTTTCTATGAGAGATGTCAGTTTTATTTGCATGTGTTCTCATGCTTCCAAAAACAAGTAAATATAAAAACCAATTATTGTCTACCACTTATGTGCAACATTGAATATTATGTATGTATGGATATGTGTGTGTTGTACACAAATCAGTGACTCCTTGTCTGTAAGTTTTTTGTAGTGCTGGTTTGTGTGTTGCTGTAATACTAGAAGCTATGTCCTACCAGTATTTCAAATACCAGCAGAGTTGTTTCAGGGAGACCTTCCAGATTAAGCCAAGTTAGGAGGAAAGGACAGACAGAACACTTCTGAAGTATGAGACGTGAACTCTTATGGATAACAGCAGAGCAGTTTCTAACACAGTTTTGGAAAATAATTCCCTCAAGTTAAAATTCACTGAAAATATGACTGAGGAATTGCTTCTTCCTGGAAGTAAGGTTGACCTTTAGGGCGAAGATGGAGCTAAGCTTTATTGACCTTGCTGATGGGTCATGACGCAAAAAGAGAGGAAACAGCTCAAGAAGAAAAAACAAAGTATTTTAATGAAATGCAAAGACTTAGAACACACTTACACTATTTAAATGGAAAGAACTAAAGAAAAAAATTCAAGCCTCAAGTTGCAACATTGGAAAAAATCTATGGATAAAATATTGAATTATTCAGGAAGCTGCAAAAGAAGATGGAAAGAATACACAGTCGCTGAGCCCAAAACAGCTGGTTGACATTCAGTTATTTCAAGAAGTAATATATGAGCAAGAAGGAAGAAATTCAGGCTGCACTGAAAGCTGTAGTAAAAAGCACGGCTTCAAATACTGCATGATTCTGAGCCATCCTCATAAGTGCTCCCGTGCATCCACCCATTGTTGCAGCCACTGTGTTAATCATCTCCTGAGGGCCTTCCTCTTATTCACTGCCCTCTACTTGGCCAAGCATGATGTCCTTCTCCAGGCGCTGGTCCTCCTAACAAGATGTCTAAGGTATGTATGAGGAATACTTGCCATTCTTGCCTCCAAGGAACATGCAGGCCATACTTCTTCCAAGACAGGTCACTTTGTCCCTCTAGTAGCCCATAGAATTTTCAGTTATTTTCACCCAGCATGACAATTCAAATGCATCAATTTTTCTTTGGTTTCCCTTATTCATGTTCCCACTTTCACAGGTATATGAGAAGGGAGGAAGACAGAGTAATTGGAAACAAACAGACAAACAAACATATCCACATTCCACCTTTTTTCATAGGTAGCATAAGATCGAGAAATTATGGCATTACTTCATATGGAAAAGAGACATAGAATAAGCAAAGAACACCTTAAAAAGACAAACAAAATAGGATGCTTCCCACTACCTGACTTCAAAACCTATTACACAGGCATAGTAGTCTAAACAGCCTGGTGCTGATACAATGCTGGATACATAGACCCACAGAACAGAATAGAAAGCCCCAAAATAAGAGCATCCACCTGCAAGCAACTGATCTTCCTCAAAGTGCCAAAAACCATAAACGGGGGTAGGGGTGGGGTAGGCGGGGTGCCTCTTCAGCAAATAGTGCTGACAAAACTGGATCTCCATTTCCAGAAAAATGAAAGAGGACTCATACCCCACCCTATACACAAAAATCCATTCCAGATGGATCAGGCCTTACATGCATGTCCCAGAGCTATTAGGATCATCAATAGAAAAAAATTGAAACAAATGTAAAGGTCCAATTAGAGGGCTTATAAACACACTACCAAGTGTCATAAATAAAGCACACACATTAGAAGATGAAATGAATGATTCAAACCTACTAAAATATGACACTATGCTTGTCAAAATAATTAATCAGAAGTATAAAGAGAGAACTCACAAATCGAAAAAAATTAGCAAAAAGAAAAAGAAAAAATTAGCAATGACACAATGGAAAAATAATTATTTGCAAATTCTTTATATTCTGACACACCTCCATAAAGAACAAAAATAAATTAACCAATTTAAAAGTGGGACCAAGATATGAAGAAGCACTTCACAAAAAAATAACATTCAAATGGATAGCAGACAGATGAAAAATGTTCATGATCACCGCCCCTCTGGTTGAGCCAACTCAAAATAATAATGAGCCATCACCTTACACCCACAACCATAGCCCAATTCAAAGAAATAGGCAACAACAAATGCTAAAGAAGGCGCAGAGATATTGGAACTCTTTTAAATGCTAGTGGACTTGTAAGCATGTAAAACCATTGTGGAAAGCAATATGCCCCTACCTAAAAACCTGGACTCCACTGTCTGCCAGTGTGCCATACTCTTGTGGGTTTCTTTCTGTGTGATGCTGGGAGCTTTGTCACTCGCGCTTTAAATACCAGTAGGATTGCCCAAAGTGAAACATTTCCACTGAGCTTCCAAACAACGAACAAAATTCAAATTCAAAGAATAGACTGTCTATATGAGAAATTAGTCTCTGAAACTTGATGGATAGCCCTGAGACATTGTCAGATATTTAAGAACCCATCAGGATGGAAGGCAGTTAAAATATGACAGAGAAAGAGGTTCTTTCTCAAAGTAGAGTGAACTATAAAGAATTTAAGACCAACATTTGCTTATGGACCAACACAAAACGAGAGAAACAGCTGTAAAAATCTATTAATATTTGAAATTTGGAATGTATGGCATGAATCTAGGAAAATAGGTCATCAAACATGAAGTGAACCACTTAAGACTGATAACTTCGGTATCAGCCAAAATGGATGGGTATTGGCCAATTTTAAGCAGAAGATCATCTGATTTGCTATGTGGGGAATGACACAATCTATAAGAATGGCATCAAATTCATCATCCAAAAGGATATTTCAAGATCTGTCTATCAGTGCTATCTGGATAGGATATGTAGTTGAATACAAGGAAATTCCAGCAATACAACTATATTTCACATTTACACACCAATCACTAATGAAGAAATTGAGGAAAGATACCAATGCTTTCAGTCTGAAGTACCCAAACATGCAATCAAGAGGTATTGTTCATTATTAGCAATTGGAATGCAAAAGTAGGAAATAAAGAGGAAAGGACATCAATTTGAAAATATGGCCCTGGTGACAGCAATGAAGGGGGAAATTGAATTATAGAGTTTGAAAGACCTATTTCTCCCACAAAAATACCTACTTTTCAACAACACAAAAAGCAACTGCACAAGTAGAATTCTCCAGATGAAAGCTCAATATCAGGAGCCAAGTCCATGGTGGGGGTCCACAGTAACAAACCATCAATTGCTCATATTTAAGTACAGGTTGAAGAAAATTAAAACAAGTCCATGAAAGACAAAATATGGCCTTGAGTTAATTCAACCTGAATTTCAAGAACAGACCTTATGCATTGAGCACTAATGGCAAAATCCCTGATGAACGGATGACATAAAAACATAATTTATAAAGAAAGCAAAAGGTCATAAGACAGAAAAAAAAGGAAAAGATCAAAGTAGATGTCAGAAGAAACTCTGAAACTTGCTCTTAATGGTAGAGGAGCTAAGGCAAACAGGGAAAAAATAAAATAAAAAGGGTTAAATGGGCAGCTCAAGAAGTCAAAATATTTTAATGAAATGTGGAGAGACTTAGAATTACAAAATCAAAAAGGAAGAACATACTCAGCATACTTTAAACTGAAGAACTAAAGAAAACTATCAAGCTGAAGTGCAATATTGACAGATTCGATGAACGAAATGTTGAATGATGCAGGAAATATCAAAAGAAAATAAGAGGAATATACAGGGTCACTGTCCAAATAAAAGCACCTAGTTGACATTCTGCCATTTCAAAAGTTAGCATATGGCCAAGAACCAATGGTACTAAGGAAAGAAGGCCAAACTGCACTGAAAGGATAAACCAAAACTAATGCTCAACAAATTGATGGACTACTGACTGAAAAATCTCAACAAGCTGGTGATGTACAGAAAGCACTCACTGGTTGATGTCAAGAAATTTGGAAGACAGCTACTTGACCGATGAAATCTCTCTATATAAACCCCAACCCCAAAATATGACCAAATAATATTGTAATTATCACATTTAAGTAAAATTTTGCTGAAGATCATTCAACAACAATTGCAGCCATATATTGGGATGGAAATGCAATAATTCAGGCCTGAATTAAAAGGATGTGGAAAAAGGGAGTGATGTCAGATGGACATTCGCTGAAAACAGAAAATACTAGAAAGATATTCACATATATTCCATTAACTATGCAAAGTCATTTAACTGTGTGGACCATAATAAACTATGGAACAGGGGCCTTGTGAGGAAAGGTAATACCTAAACACTTGATTTTGCTTATTCAAAACCTGTTTTTGGATCAGGGGTAGTTTTCTCATACAGAATAAGGGAATATTACATCATTTATAACCAGGAACGATGTGTGTCAGGATTTACGCTCTGACCGTACTTATTCAATCTGTTTGTTGACTATCTAATCAGAGAAGATTGATTCCATGACGAACAATGCAGTTGCAGGATCAAGGGAAGGCTTATTAGCAGATATGCGGTTGATGCAATCTCGCTTGTTGACAGTGAAGCAAACTTGAAGTACTTGTTCATCAAGATCAAGAATTGCAGACTTCAGTCTGTATTACAATTCAATGTAAAGAAAACAAAAATAATCACAACTGGACCAATAGGTTACATAAGGTTAAATGGAAAATGATTTACTTGTACAGTCACTTAAAATTATAATCGGTACAAGTTAATAATCCATGTATTTTGATATAAAAATCTGTCCTACATGTATGCTTTGCTTTTCTCAACAGTATTTATTTTATTCTTATAAATCATTTTATTGGGGGCTCTTACAGCTCTTATAACAATCCATACATTAATTGTATCAAGTACATTTGTACATATGTTGGCAGAATCATTTTCAAATTTTTTTCTTTCTACTTGAGCCTTTGGTATCAGCTTCTCTTTTTCCCTCCACTCCCTCACCCTCGTGAACCCCTGAAAAATTATAAATTATTATTGTTTTCATATCTTACAGCATCCACTGTCTCCCTTCACTTATGTGGGGCTGATTTTGTGAAAAGTCATCAGAAACCTCCCGAGGGAATGGAAATGAAGCCCAATGAAAGATGCTGTTCCTTTGACAGCGATGCAGACAGAATTGTTTATTACTACCGAGATGCTGATGGCCACTTTCATCTCATAGATGGAGACAAAATAGCAACGCTCATTAGCAGTTTCCTCAGAGAGCTTGTATTGGAGATTGGAGAAGATTTGAAGGTTGGTGTTATACAAACTGCTTATGCAAATAGAAGCTCAACAAGGTATCTTGAAGAAGTGATGAAGGTACTTGTCTATTGTACCAAAACTGGTGTGAAACGCTTGCACCACAAGGCTCAGGAGTTTGACATTGGAATTTATTTTGAAGCAAATGGCCATGGCACAGTATTATTTAGTAAAGTTGCTGAAATGAAGACAACTAGCACAGGAAGTAGAAGGTAATAAAAGGAAAGCTGCTCAGATTCTTGAAAACATTATTGACTTATTTAACCAGGCAATTGGTGATGCTATTTCTGACATGCTGGTGATTAAGCAATTTTAGCCTTAAAGGGCATGAATGTACAACAGTGGGATGCTCTCTATATAGATATTCCAAAGAGACAACTCAAAGTTAAGGTTGCAGACAGGCAAGTTATTAGTACCACCGATGCTGAAAGACAGGCACTTACACCCCCAGGACTGCAGGATGTAATCAATGGTCTGGTGAAGAAGCACAGACTTTCCAGGGATTTTGTCCGGCCCTCTGGAACAGAAGATGTAGTTCGAATGTATGCAGAAGCAGATTCTCAAGAAAGTGAAGATGGCCTTGTACATGAAGTAACCTTGGCCATCTTTCAGCTGGCTGGAGGAGTTGAAGAAAGACCCCAACCAAGTTTCTGAAGACAATTTTAAGTTCCTGAGATACTGGATATTTTTTATGTGTTTTTTTTTTTCTAGATCTGAGTCTTTAAAACACTACTCGAGTAATTCATTGGATAAAAACAGTATTAGAATAATTTGTTAGACATAGGTAAGCCTTATACTTCAGTTTTTAAAAGCAAAACAAAAACTTACCTCAAATTTGAGTTAAGTATTGGATCCAGTCATTAACTTTACAGGTGTATATGGAAGAATTCATGACAGTTGCTAGAAAATTAAAGCCTATTTAACTCTTGGCAAAAAGAAAGAAAGAAAAGCGGGATGACACTTCTGCTTGGAGCAGGCAAGGAACAGAGAGGACCATAGGGCCAGTCCCACCACAAGACATGACGTTCCCTCGCTGACCCACAGAGCTTCTGTTGTTCATTTCCCAGTGGGGGGGGGGGCAGTTATACATCAATCCTTGTGATTGTTTCCCCCTTTTTCCCCTTTCTCCCTCAACCTTCCCCCTATCCCCCTACCCTCATGGCATCACTATTCCCATTACTGATCCTTGGGAATTGATCTGTCCTGGAGTCCATGTGCCCAGAGCTCTTATCTATACCAGTGTACATGCTCCGGTCTAGCCAGTTCTGTAAAGTAGAACTGGGATCATGATTGTGGTGGGGAGGGGTGGTGGTGTGGGGTGAGATGGGTAAAGCATTAAAGAACTAGAGGAATATTGTGAACTTTGTTGCTGCTATACTGCACTCTGGTTGACTCATTCCTTCCTCGTAACTCTTCTGTGAGGGGATGTCCAATTGTGTACATACGGGCTTTGCATCTCCACTCTGACCTCACTTGTCTGCATCAATATGATTGTTTTGGGTCTTCTGATGCCTAATACCTGATCCTGTGGACATCGTGTGATCACATAGGCTGGTCTTCTTCTTTCATATGGGCTTTG
>NW_022111373.1:64911826-64913361 GCF_000313985.2 Echinops telfairi
AGAAGGAGAAGGAGAAGGAGAAGGAGAAGGAGAAGGAGAAGGAGAAGGAAAGAGGCCTTTAAACAGTTCCAGGTCTGTCTGCTGACCCTTATGCATGTTATCTGATCAAGTGTGATGAGGTGCTAAGGCCTGCCCGCTAACTCTGAAGTTGATTTTCCTCTGGGATTTAGTTGCTTTGCTCCCTTCTGTTGCACTCCCTTCATACGTTACCCCTGTGTGGGAGGATCAGAGCCATCACAACTCCTGCACTATGTCTCCAGGGCCCTGTCCTGTAGCGCTGTGGTCAGGGAGGGGACATTGTTTCTTGTGGTGGGGCCAGCCCTACAATCTCCTCTGGTCCTTGGCTGCCACATTGAGATGGATATTGGCAGAAGCAGAGACTAAAACACAGGCAAACACCTTTCTGGTGTTCTCGGCTTTTTTTGACAAGACCAATCCAGAGTCAGCAGTGCTATCTCTTGTTTTGAATGTGGAAGACTAGAGAAGAATGTAATGCCTTTGCATTGGGATACGACAAATAATACGAAATATATCACAAACTGCCAGAAAAACATAGATCTGTTTTGGAAGAAATATGAACAGAATATTATTCTTAAGAGTGTGGATTCTGAAAATTCATTTCACATATGTTGGACATGTCAACAGGATGAACCAATTCCCAGTGAACGATCACATGCTTGATAAATAAGAGGGATATCAAAATAAGGAGAAAGTTTCACAGTAAATGGGTTGACCCAGTGGCTGCAAAAATGGGCTCAAACATAAATAACTGTATGTCTTTTTCTGTTGTTCATAGAACCCTTATGAGTTGGAACCTAACAATTTTTGACAGCACTTAACAACAATAGCATCAATGATTTTGCTCATTATTGCTCATTATACAAGGAAACTAAAAACTTTGTGGAAGGCTTCCATTAACTCTTAATTGCATAGTTCCATGATCTTTTTGTAGCTCTATTATATAATGTGATTTTCAAAAAGGTTCCATTAGTTTTGAAATACCTTCTGCATTTATATGTTATAAAATATCTTGAAAAATAAATTAACAAACTTTAATTTTACAATGTATAAATAATATATGGAACATAGCTGTATGATATGAATATCAAATACTACAACCGGAATAGATTCATGTAGTCATTAAGACATATAAAATATACATTTACAATGACTTTAAAATTTTATATTAGCTGTAATATATGTCCTCTAGAATTCTCCTGGCATTTACCTGGCTTGCAATTGAATGAATAAAATTCAGTTTTTATGTAGAATTCATATGATGAATCATGAGTAATGAAAATTAAGTTGGGCTAATTTTCAAGGTAGGATATAAATCTTGTGTTAATTATGTTAATTAAGCTAAATTATAGTATACAAGCAGAACCCCTGGTTGTGTGGTGGTTACTCATTGGGATGAAGTTCGAAACCATCAGTGACTCTGAGGGAGAAAGAATGGACTTGCTATTTCCACAAAGAATTACACTCTCAGAAATACAGAGTGGAAGTTGTACCCTGCTGTAGAGGGTCTCAATGAG
>NW_022111373.1:64914466-64915308 GCF_000313985.2 Echinops telfairi
ACACACACACACACACACACATATCCACACATTTTATGAAACGAGAGAGAAATTTAAATTAAGAAAATTGGCTAACAAAGTTGTAAAAGTCAAAATGTGTGTAGGGGCCAAGTGTATGGGTTAGATATTTTCAAACCAACCTAGAAAAGAGAAAGATGAAAGGAGGGGTAGTTGGAGGGGGACTTGGAGGAAGAGAAGGTATAGGAAAAGGAGGAGGAGGAGGAGAAAGAGAAAGGCCAAGCTTACAATAGAGCATTAAAAATGAATGTGTGTCATGTCAAGACAAGGATTGATTTTACTTATCAACTGGGTTAATAAGTGAAGACAAGAATCATTCATATAGGTTGAGTGGAAAATTGTAGGAATCTAAGATGTAGAAGAAAAGAAAAGCACACCTATCAACAATTTTGAATAAAAACCTGTAAGTGTGCTGTGTAAGCTACAAATGAGGCAAGAGGGTTAGAATATTGGATACACTAGGAGAAGAAGTTACAAATGAGTCACTGTTAAAAATTAAATAGAAGACCACAACAATCAGATATATGTATTGAAAAATAAATCTCTGACAAAATAAAAAAGATAAATGGGAATAAAAAATATCACTGACTAAAGAGGTGGACATTGGGAAAGTCTGATTGTGTCTTTGAGGTGAAGATAGAGGTACAGGTCTTAAAGATCATAAAACTGAAAAGTGGAAGAAGATAAATAACCAAAGATTACTTCACATTTCTAGCAACTTTATGTGAAGTCATTCACTGAAACATTTAACACTGACTCAAGAATTAGCAGAGGGAAACAAGAAGCTAATTTATGAGACTATGTCATTACATAATATAAACTTG
>NW_022111373.1:64915644-64916653 GCF_000313985.2 Echinops telfairi
CCCTTCATCCACTATTCTGTTGTCCGTCCCCCAGGGAGGAAGTTATATGCAGATCCCTGTAATCAGTTCCCCCTTTCCACCCTACCCTCTCTCCACCCTCCTGGTATCACCACTCTCACTAATGGTCCTGAAGGAATCATCCACCTGGATTCCCTGTGTTTCCAGTTCCTATCTGCACCAGTGTCTATCCTCTGGTCTAACCAGATTTGTACCTTAGAATTGGGATCATGATAGTGGGGGGCGGGCGGTGGGTGAAGGAAGCCTTTAGGAAATAGAAGAAAGTTTATGTTTCATTGTTGCTACATCGCACCCTGACTGGGCTTGTCTCCTCCCTGAGACACTTCTGTAAGGGTGTGTTAGGCAGGGTTCTCTAGAGAGATAAAACCAAATTGCTGATAATTTAATATATTTATTGGCATATGATTCACATAGCGTAAAATTCACTAGTTCAATCATTCTTATTGGGAAGAGCTTTACAATCATCACCACAATTAACCCCAGAACACTTTGTATTTCCTGTACTCCTTATTATCAGCTCCCCATATCCCTCCAATGCCCCCTGTCATAAACACAAGAAACCATTAATCCAGTTATAGTCTCTATAGATTTACCGATATCAAAGTTTTAATAAAGGAAAAAAGATACAAAAATACCCAAAACCATTAACAGAGAAAAACCTCCATCAAAAAGAAAGCAGAAAATATTAAAAACAACATCAAACTTAAAATGAGTCAAAAGGGAGATCAAATGATAAGGTATAAAATTTTAACCTAACCACATATTTATATGATATTTTAAAAAGTCCTGTCCAATACCCGCCCCTGGGAAATATTGCTGGAGTGATATAAATCTCTTCTTTCCTCTAATGGGAGTCCCTAAGCCTTGTAAGAGACCATTTGAAAAGTTTGATATACGTCCCTGGTGGTTTGACAGTCAGATTTGCCTGGTGTCTGGGGCATACTCGTCAATATACAGACAGGTAAGAACTGGCTGGAATGGACTGAAGGAG
>NW_022111373.1:64917424-64920162 GCF_000313985.2 Echinops telfairi
CCTCACTCTCTCACTGCCTCACTCTCTCACTGCCTCACTCTCTCACTGCCTCACTCACTCACTGCCTCATTCACTCACTGCCTCACTCTCTCACTGCCTCACTCACTGCCTCATGCACTCACTGCCTCACTCATCACTGCCTCACTCAGTGACTCACTCACTGTCTCACTGCCTCACTCACTCACTGCCTCACTTAGTGACTCTCTCTCACTCACTCAGTGCCTCACTCACTGCCTCACTCTCTCCCTGCCTCACTCTCTCATGGCCTCACTGTCTCACTCTCTCACTGCCTCACTCACTCAAAAGAAAAAAAAATGATTATACATAATTCATTTCTGACTTTTCAACACAATGTGTGTTGCTCAGATGATGGTTTTTGTCATTGGTGTAGCTTCAGATCTTGTGAAACACAAATGATTTGCTTTTGACCACTAGCTGGAAAATTGGCAGCTCAACCCTAGGCAGTGGCAAGATGGAAGACAGACCCAGCCATCAAATTCCATAAAGATTAACCCCTCAAAAATCAAACCTATTGCATGTGGTGTCACCCTGTGTAATGGTGTCACTGATATGTGTCCATATTAGGTCATATAGACCCTGTGGATCCAAGCAAAATGAACTTCAATCTTATCTCCATTTATTGTGATGTCTATTGCTCCTAAAGCAATAGACATCACAATAAATATTAGTAGCAAGAATTTTTGTTTTCTTTACATTGAATGGTCATCCATACAGAAATCACAATATTTGATCTGGATCAGTAAATGCTTCAAATCTTCTTTGCTTTCAGTAAGCAAGGTCATGTCAAATGCATTTCTCAGATTATTAATACTGCTCCCAATCCTGATGCCTCATATTTCTTCATATCCTCTAGCCTTCCCATGTCCTCTTCTGAATTTACCTTACATTCCATCTGTGAATTGCAGCAAACTTTTAAAATAACGATATTCTGTATATTCTCTGTGATATGAATGACATTTTTTTATAATGCCTGCATTCAGTTGGGTCACTTTACGTTGGAATGAGGACAAATATCCATCCCTTCCAGTTACTTTGCCTGGTCCCTTTCCTCCAAATATCTGCACCTAGATTAGCGACTGCTTTCAGTGCTACCTCAATTTGTTGACCAATGTCAAATGGCATTTTATCAATTTATAAAGTCTTGTTTTGAACTAATGCCTTCGGTGCAACTTGGACTTCTTCCTTTGGTACCATCGGTTCTTCTTCTTTTTTTAAATGAGTATGTATTTCACATATCATACTATTCAATAGTTCAATCACATTAAAAAGTATTGTAGAATCATGATCAATTTCAGAATATTTTTCACTTTCTTGTAGTAGTTGTTGTTAGACCACACATTTTTCCAATCCCACCTTCCATATCCCTAAAATTTACTGGTCCATAGACTTGCCTGGCTTGGATTTCATATAGAGAAAAACATACAAAACAAATCACGAAACAACAAAACCCTAGCAATAATGACAAAATAAAAGAGAAATAAACAAAATTTTAAAAAAGAATGAGAAGGTATTCAAAAGTTGCACAAATTAAATGAGTCAAAAGGAAAGTCAAATGATATGACATTTTAAACTAACAAATGCCATAATTGACTTTATAACGCAGTCTGTCTCATAGTAAGGCTATTTACATCTCGGGGCTACAGTAAAATGATTAATCCTCATGTAGACTCTGCAAATAGATTTTGGCCTTCGATCGTCATCCATAGCCTTCTGTAAACTCAACATGCATAATTTAAGCTCAGATACCATCACCTGCTCCCTGTGTACATTTTATTATTTATAATCCTTGGTGTGCTTCTTCCACATAGACTTAGTCGAAGTCTCACTTACATGGCAGCTTGTTTTGAGACAAGCTTTTAAGATCCCATGCACTATTCATTCAGATTACCAGGCACCTGATTTCTTTACCTCAGTTTGCCATATAATGCCCATATAATTAAATATCTCTCCATGAGGGTGAATATGGAGTGGGGCCGTGCTATGAGGGTGAGTATTCAGTAGAGCCATGTTATAAGAACTAAACTGTTTGTAGATTCTGGCTATGATTAAGTGTGTGCTCAAAGTCCATTCTTATTTCCATGGTTTATATATGCCCCTCACATCAGATAAGATTTTAAATTATCCCCTTGGGGCATAAGATAATTCTATTATAATATTAGTAGTTTAGTCAGCCATGTAGAATTTAAAACACTGTTGAGTAAAACAAATTATGCATGAATAGGCCAGCTTTTTACACCACGATATGTGAATTGTTGACTTATATAGATAAAAAGCTTAAGTCAGTGAACATTATTTACACAGTGAAGTTTGGGGATATGGCAAAACTCTCAATAACACTCATTCACAAAGGTAGAACCATGCCGCCACCATACCTTGGGCACCACAAAATCAAGAGATCCCAGCTGAAGTCCCAGGACCCTGAATTCCGAAATGTTGATTGCAGTCATCTGCTTCTCACAATAAGCCGTTTCAGCCTTTAGTTGGAGTATTTGAGTTCCCTAAATCTGCTAAAGATGAGTTTAAGGTACAGTCGCGTTCGCTTAGTGGTGCTGCCAAATCAGATCCTTCTGATATAGCCTGTGAAGAGTGTTTTCACCTTGAAAGGGCAACGTGTAAAGTCTCAGTTGTCTAAAGCAAGAGGCCTGGGTTACTGAAGTTTGGATACAAACGAGGTCAAAAGTGCTCAATTAGGAACATGATAACAGGCATACCGGTCT
>NW_022111373.1:64920776-64933136 GCF_000313985.2 Echinops telfairi
TCTCCCTTATAGGAGTGTCTGTTGATTTTGGATGACTATAGATCAGTAAAATATGACAAGAATATATTCATCTTTTCCCTTACCCCCACATTGAGAAATTGTCCCCAGCTAAGTTTCCTTTCCAAGTTTTTCTAAAGATGTACACATAAGGGTACAGTAATGGTTCATGGACACTAGGCAGACTCACCACCTTGTAGATTGGGAGACTATATTAGAAGAGTACCTGACCTGAGAATAGTGGTCCTGGTGTTTATAGTTATGCTAATGGACTCACAATGTGTTTCCTTTGTGATTGACTCCATAGAAATTACCATTGGTTCTTGATCATATGCTACCTCTTGAAATGGTTGAATGCCCACAGAGGTTAGAAGGCCCAAACCGTCATTTGCAAAGAGTTTTAGTTTTGTAGATGTATTTATAAATGTAAACTGGGCTTATAAAAATTGTTCACTAAATAAACAATCTTTGCAGAAGCTGATTAGATTGTGATAATTTTCTCCCACAGAGGGGCTGGTGGGTTTGACCCATCCACCGTTTGGTTAATAATCAAATACTAAAAACTTACAGCAAACAAAACTTTGTGGAGCACAGGTCTACTGTGTAACACATAAGGTCTCAATGAAACAGATTCAATTTGACAGTACACATTTTTATTTCTCTTTGAGTGTGTGTATATTAGCTGCATATTGGCAGGCAAGAGTTCAAAGTATGCAAGAGGAATTTCTGAAAGAGGACACCTGAAAAAGAAAGTATTATTATTCAAAGTCAAGGATCATGATCCAAATAATCACTTTGGAACAATGTGTTCCAAGTTACAGCCATTGAAGCTGCATGATCTAAAACTAGAGCCACTAAAATTGAGTATCTAATTGTGGAATTCTTCTAGGCCTTTTGGCTTGAATATCTATTGTGAATAAATTCTGAAACAATAATAATTGTCTAATAATATTTGATGACTTTCTGAAATATCAATATAAGAACAAAAATCCAAGAATATCACCTTTTTAACTGTGTGAAAACTCACAGAATTCACTAATTTTTGGCAGCAATGTATTATTATTTTAAGAGCATATAGATATATATAAATTACTAAAACAGGTTGATTTATTTTCAGTATGAATGTGTTAACTGAAATGGAAATTTTGTAAATGGGTTACTTTCTATAAATAGTTGTTTACAGGAATAGGTCATCAGTTGACAAAAAATAAAAGCTTTAAACTACAAAGAGTCAATATCTGACCTTTCCTATGCTAGCATGGCTTTGAAGAATCAATATTTTTCATTTTCTATACCTGAAACGAAAGCACTAAGTTAGTACCAAGAGACTTGCTGTCTAGATCTATTATTTTGGCTTACTTTCTTAAAGTACACTACAATATTAATAATTTAGAGGACACACTCAAATATTTCACTTTTAAAATAAGAAAAATAAAATTAAAAATGATTATATGCTTGAATAGGATAAGAACTCTACTAAGGTTATAGAATAACCAATATTTATAAATTAACTTCCCTAAGAAAATGTATCTAAAAAATGCTTAGTTGATATTGAGGGACACTGTTTGAAATACTCTCTTGGATAATTATACTTAACCATTATACTTAGCCCACCATTATACTTAACCTGCAAGCACTCAGTTCATTTGAAAGAATCTTATCAGTAGGGAAAGGAAAAAGAAAAAAACTATAATGACATTCTCAACACAGATTTTTCTTCTCAAAATTAAATAGTAGAACAAATGTAACTCAATGCAAATGCATTAGATGAATTGCCTAACCCCTTAGAATACAATGTAATCATTAGCCTATTTTAAAATAACAATTCACTAGTACTGGGAATCCAGGGCAGATGATCCCTTCAGGACCCGTGGTGTGAGTGGCAATACTGGGAGTGTAGAGGGAGAGTGGGTTGGAAAGGGGGAACTGATTACAAAGATCTACATGTGACCTCCTCCCTAGGTGATGGACAACAGAAAAAGTGGACGAAGGGAGATGTTAGAGAGGGCAAGAAATTACAAAATAATAATTTATAAATTTCAAGGGCTCATGAGGGAGGGGGCATCCAGGAGGGAGGGGATAAAATGAGAACTTGATGCTGAGGGCTTAAGTGAAGAGCAAATGTTTTGAGAATGATGAGGGCAATGAATGTACAAATGTGCTTTACACAATTGATGTATGTGTGGATTGTGATAAGAGTTGTATGAGCCCCTAATAAAATGATTTTTTAAAAGATAATAGGGAGAAAGATCCCATTCACAAAGACCAGCAAAAAAACAAAACCTCTATGGCACAAGGTGGTGTTATCATCAGTATGGAAAATAGAAGAGGCAACACAATTCCATTTTGTATACACATTATCATGGTTAATGTTATATATTAACCTGTCAAGGATTTTATTCTCATTTGTTGGGCAGACACTATGTAATCATTTTCCATTATGTGATCTTATATGAGCAGCTAATTAGTTCAAAAGGGACTTACCTTGAGTTTTGTCCTACGTCCAGTATACAAGTTGTGACAGGATTTCATGTCAACTTGATAAATAAGTGTAGGGGTGGAGTCCAGTTTGTCAATAAGGTCACAGCCTGATGTTGCCTCCTTGTGGGCATGGCCTTTTATCTCTCAATGTGGCACTTTCTCTGCATCACCTTCCTGTTGAAGAGCCACACTCGGAGAACTGAAGGAGCCACAGTGGAGACCCATGCCAGCGCTGAGATGCTTCTATCACCATTGGATCCATAACTTTTCACCCAGCGGCCTGTGATCTTTCTGCATTCTGTATCATTGCATGTGCTTTGTGAGTCTGAAAATGAACTTATGGACTAGTACCAGACATATAGGGTAATATCAGACTTATGGACTTGATCTGGACGGGGATAGGGTGTTTTCTCAACGTACAATTGCTCTTTGATATAAAGCTGTCTCTCAAACACATTAGTGTCCCTGGGTTGTTTCTCTAGTCAACCTGGCCTAACACACAAGTGGATGGTCTGTCAAATTTTGCTTTTGATTTCTCTGAATCCTATAGACTTTTCTTCACCTGGTCGCTAGTTCTTGGGATGTGACTCAACAGAAACTTTTAGGTTAACACTTAACCTGTAAATTTAAGTGTCACAACTATAACCTTGTGAACCGGTCAAACACTTCAAAGAACAAAAAATCATATCATTGTGTGTTTACCTCCCCAATACGATCACTGAAGACAAATGGGTGCATAAGCAAATGTGGTGAAGAATGCTGATGGTGCCTGGCTATCAAAAGATATAGCATCTGGGATCTTAAAAATTTGAAGGTAAACAAGTGGCCGTCTAGCTCAGAAACAACAAAGCCCACATGGAAGAAGCACACAAGCCTGTGTGATCATGAGGTGTTGAAGGGATCAGGTATCATCAGAAAGAAAAATCATATGATTGTGAATAATGGGGAGTGTGGAATGGAGACCCAAATCCCACCTGTAGGCAACTAGACACCTCCTTACAGAAGGGTCGTGGGGAGGAGACGAGCCAGTCAGGGTGCAGGGTATCAACAATGAAACGTACAACTTTCCTCTAGTTCCTAAATGCTCCCCGCACCCCCGCACCCCATTATCATGATCCCAATTCTACCTTACAAATCTGGCTAAAACAGAGGATGTACATTGGTACAGATAGAAACGAAACACAAGGAATCCAGGACAGATGATCCTTCAGGACCAGTGGTGAGAGTGGCAATACTGGGAGGGTGGAGGGAAGGTGGGGTGGAAAGGGGGAACTGATTAAAAGGATCTACATATAACCTCCTCCCTGGGGGATGGACAACAGAAAAGTGGGTGAAGGGAGACATCGTACAGTGTAAGATATGACAAAATAATAATTTATAAATTATCAAGGGTTCATGAGGGAGTGGGGAGTGGAGAGGGAGGGGGAAAATGAGGAGCTGATGGCAAGGGCTTGAGTGGAGAACAAATATTTTGAGAATAATGAGGGCAATGAATGTACAAATGTGCTTTACACAATTGATGCATGTATGGATTGTGATAGAGTTGTATGAGCCCCCAATAAAATTATTTTAAAAATAAATAAATAACTAAAATGAATTGTGGACTTGGCAGCGCCCACAATGGCACAAGTCATTTCCTTAAAAATAAATATCACCATAAATATATTTTATATAACCACTATGCCACCAGGGCACCATTAGTACAACTATAACAATATAAACCAAAAATGAAACAAAAAGCAACACCCTTGCTGTCAACTCACTTTTGACTCAGAGTAACCCTGTATGATAATGTAAACTATCAATAGAATTTCCAAGGCTCTAAACCTTCGCAGAAGCAGACTGACACATCTTTCTTGTACAAAGTTGCTGGTAGATTTTAATCACCAACCTTTCAATTAGCCCCTGAGTGTTTAACCCATGTTGCACCCAGACGCCCGGTCAGTAGTATATTTCAGTCATTGTTGTCAGATGCTTCCAGGCCTGTCCTGTTTCACAGTAAACCTATGCACAGCAGATGAAATATTGCCCAGACCAGCACCAGCCGCATAATCGTGATGCTTGAACCCACGATAGCTGCCACTGCGTCAATCCACCTCTTGGAAAGTCATCTCTCTTTGTACTCCTATTCCATTTTACCAGCATAATGTCCTTCAGAGACAGTCTCCCCTGACAACATGCCCAATGTACATGAAACAAACTCCTGCCATCCTTTCACTAAAGAGCATTCTTCATAGACAGATGTGTTTGTTCTGCCTGCAGTCTATGGTATTGTCAGTAATTTCCACTAGTATCATAATTCCAATGCACAGGTGCCCCATTGGTCTTCCTTATTCAATGTCCAACTTTCCCATCATGTGAGGTTATTGAAAATACCATGGCTTATTCAGGTTCAGCTTAGTTCTCAAAGTAACAATCTTTTTTCAAAACTTTAAAAAAGTTTTGTGCAGCAGAGATGCCCAAAGCAATACGTTTTGATTTGTTGACTGCTGTTTCCTTGAACATTGATTGTGATTCCAAGCAAGATTAAATTATCGTCAACGTTGATCTTTCCTTTATTTATCATGAGGTTTTCTATTGGTCCAGTGGTGAGGATCCGTGTGTTTTTCACATTGAATTTAAATTCACATTGAAAGCTGTTGTCCTTGATCATCATCAGCAAATTCTTCAAGTCCTAGTGTCATCTGCCTATCACAGTGTTCCTCCCATCCTGATGCCTCATTTTTCTTCATGTAGTTCAGCATATTAGATTACTTACTCCGCATACATATTGAATAAGTTTTATGAGAGAATAATACCCTCGTATGTTCTCTTCTTAATTTTAAACCATGCAATATTCCCTTGTTCTCTTCAAACAAACAACAGCTTCTTGATCCATGTACAGATTCTGCTTAAGCACAATGAAGTGTTCTGGAATTCTCATTCTTTTCCATGAATTACATTGTTATGAAACACGCAGCTGAATGACTCTGCATAGTCAATAAAACACAAGTAAACATCATTCTGGTATTCTCTGATTTGAGCCAATATTTATCTGATGTCAGCAATCATAGTTCTCCTACCACTTCCTCTTTAAATCAGGCTTGGAATCCTGGTATCTCTTTGCCAGTGTACTGCTGCAAATGTTCTTGAATGAGCTTCAGCAAAACACTATATGCATGTGATGTCAGTGATATTGGTTGGTAGTTTCTGTCATATGTAGGGTTACCTCTCTGGAATGGGTATAAACATGGATTTCCTGCAGTCCGTGGAGGAGGCAGGCTATCTGCCTTGTCTCATGGCACAGTCTAGTGATTGCTTCCTGTGCTTCATCGCCTTGTTGAAATTTGTGTTCTATTTATTTCTATACCCTACTTTCTCCTTAATGTCTTTGACTCTCCTTGGACTTCGCTAAGTGTCATTAACTTTTGATAGTAAGGTATCTCATCAAATAGTTGTGTCCACCAATTGATTTTGGTCAAGTGACTCTGTGTAAACTGTCCATCTTATTTTGACACTTCCTGTATCCTTCAGTGTTTTGCACATAGATTCTTCAATCTTGAATGTTTTCTTCAGATTTTAACCTGATGTATATTTGGTATGCTCTTTCATTTTGATTTTCCAACTGAAGGTCTTTGTACATTTAATCATAATTCTTAATTTTGTCTTCTTGAGCTGCCCTTCAAAAACATCTGTTTAACCCTTCTCCTTTATCATTTCTTGCATTTGTTTTAGTTTTTCTAGGATCAAGAGAAAATTTCTAAATCTCTCCTAAAATCTGCTTTGTTTTCTTTCCTGTCTTTTCAATGACCTTGTGCTTTCTTTATGCATAATGTTCTTAGTGTCAGGTGGGATTTACTCAACGTCAATTTTTGGTTCTCATGGGCTTGTTTTAATTTTCTTCACTTTCTACCTGAACTTATATATGAGGAATTAATGATCTCTCCCACTGTCTCTTTTTGGCTGTGGTTATTGAGCTTTTCCACTGTCTCTCACCATACATATAGTCATTTTGATTCCAGTATATTACATCTGGTGAAATCTATATGTATAGTTGTTGTGTGTGTTCAAAAATATATAATATCAATGAAAAAAGATGTTAAGCTGCAGAGACAGTGAATTATTTAATGTGTCTCTTCCAGTCAAAATCTCTAATTCCCACCAAATGACCTTCTCCTGCATGAATTGAGACGTGGAAGTTATGTGTTTGGGGGGAGGATGAAATTAATCTGTGAGTATTTGTTAAAAGATTCATTGGGTTGACATCCTGCTGGGTAGACTGAAGGGGGAAGCTTACTATTAGTATGAGTCAGAAACGAAGTATCCTCTGGAAACTAGGATCCCAGCAGGGCGAACTTCCTTGATCCATAAGACAGCCATCAGAAGATAGAAGACAGCCTTGATCAAAAAGACAGATATCAGAAGTATAGCAGCAGAACTAGAAGTCAGAGCATGAGACAGAGTGGTAGATTTCCCAGCCCACAGAGCAAGTATAACTGAATGGTTTTAGTCAGGAGGTTGACTTGTGGAGTGGGTGCTTCCTGGTATTTAATTGGGGGTTCTGGGCTCTCTGACTTATGGTGGTAAAGTTGAGTGTCTTCAGGTTGTGAATTACAGGGGAATGACATACATTTCTAGCATTTATTACTGAACCTGAAAGAACTTTGTAACATGTCCATACTGAAAAATGTATTTTGAACCTGTTTCACCTGCATTGAAATTTTAAGTAAACTTATAATCATGAGCATTGTCTGTGAGTTGGATGGCACTATTGCAACAAATTATTGAACTCAGTAGCTGAAGAAGAAAGTTGTGTGTGTTTGACAACATAAATTCACTTTCCACCTTCATTTCTATGACCAAACAAATAATTTCCGTCTACTGTTTCTTCTTTGCTCCCAAATTTCATATTCCAATCTCAAGTAATCATCAATGCATCTTGATATCATGGTCAATCAATTTCAGACCGAAGATGTTGGTTGAATTCTTCAATATCTTAATCACTGCCTCAGTAGTGTAGCACAAGGATAATATATAGGGCTTATTTAAACAAGAAAACTAAGCTAGGGAGATATTTCTTTATAGAATATATTACTTAAGAAGAAGGATGTAATTATGGAGATGACACAAATTATTAGTTGCATTTAGCACATCTAATATAAATTACCCATTGAAGAAATGGAGTTGGGATTACATCTGACTTCCTTCAAATTCAGTAGGAGAAAAAAACAAATTTTTGTCTCCACACTAGCCTAGGGCAGATTACCAAAAGGCACAGATCAGAGTTGCCTCCACCCTCCATCCTTCTTCAATCCTATTCTCATGCCAATCATCCCTCTTACCACACTCTATGTCTCTATTGGATCCAGTAATACATTGCAAAACAAAGCACTCACAGAGACTACTTAGCATTGTGAGATTTTATTAGGGAAATTCACAGCTTATCAAAGTCAACATTAGTGAATAGTAAGACTCAGTAATTGGCCCAAAACAGTGCTTCCCCTTACTGAGAAACCAAGTTTCACGCAGGTCTTCAACTAGTTCCTTGTCACTGCCTCCATGGGCTTTGTAGTGCATGTCGCACTGTCTCACAGTCTCTTAGTCTCTGGTCTCAGGGTTGTGATGTCTGCTGCCTCTATCACTTCAGAAAGGATTTTCTCATGTGCTCCACTGATGGCTGTTTTTTTCTGAATGGTCCTTTGTTTCTTCCTTCCTACTTCAGTTATGGCTATCTTACACACAAAATAAATAAAACCCCAAATCAATGATATTCAGCTGATGCCAACTCACAGTTACCCTGTAGGACAAGATTGAGCTGCTGCTGTGAGTTTCTGAGACTGTAACTCTTTAAAGGAACAGGAAGTCCTGTCATTACCCTGCTGGTGGTTTCAAGCTGCTGGAGGTTTCGAATTGGTTAGCAATCCATGCATAACCACTATGCCACCTGGGTTCTTTTTTATACACAGAGGAATCAAAATTACTAGTGTTTTCACCTACTCTCTTTGTGTTATCCCACCCAGTCATGTAGTGGGGGTTACAATGGATGGAAGAGCCATTCAAAATAATCTCATTTGACCACACCCATAGAGAACTACAACATATTTTTATTGTACGTAACAGTTTTGAGCTCATTTCTGAAAAAGAAAATAGTGCTAATTCTCTAATATTTACAGAACACTGTCCATTCTCCTTTCAAGCATTACTCTATTTTTTACATGTGTGGGATTTGTAATATTTTTATTTTGCATCCCCTCACTCACTTTTGAAGTAATATGTTATCCTAGCACAAACTGAGTATCTCCTTGGACATCAGATGCCAAACTTTACCATGTTCGACAGTTTTTCTCACTCTATCCTTTCAATAATGGTAGTTATACAAGGACAAAAGCAAGCAAGGGAGGGAGAGGAACAAAAAAGAAAGTTTCACAAGACAAGCAGAAAAGGAAGTTGGAGAAAGATAAAAAGAAACACTTCTTTAGTGAAGATCGCCAGCTTTATAATAATTTGTATATTTAAAAATGTATTACTAACAATAGATTATATGAAAAATAACATCAAGACTGATTGCCTTGCTAAGGGAATCAATGTGAAGACAACTTGAAGCAGTTAGTGATGAGAGGAGAACACAGCCTCCATTACAGATCGTTTATGAATAAAAAGAAAAATCAAGCCATCAAAACAAGATTGCCAACACAATACTTCACTCTATTTGGACCAACAATCAATGCCCATGGAAGCAGAGGTCAAGAATTCAAATAGTGTATTGCACTGGGGAAAACTATTTCAAAAGCTTTCTTTGAAATGCTAAAAAGATAAAAGGTCACTTTGATACACTTAGTAGCTAAGTTTATGTGTTAATTTTGCTTGACCAAGATTCCCAGTGACTTGACTATTAAGACAGTCATCCGCCTTGATAATATATAAGTAATGTAATTACCCCCATGGAAAGATCTACTCTCAGCAGTGGTGCAACCTGTTTCCAATATATCTGGATACTCTGGTCTCTGTCTCAGAGGCTAAAGCAAAATGAAGAAAGGAGTTGAATAAAACATGTAAAAGGACAGCTCCAAAGGACAAAGCCAAATATTATAACAAAATTTGAAAGGATCTAGAAATTGAAGACCAAAAGAGAAAAACACACACATCATAACTGAAACTTAAAGAACTCAAGAAAAAAGTCAAACCTCTAATTGCAATCTTGAAAGATTCTATAAGCAGAATATTCAATGATGTAGGAAGCATCAAGAGATATATGAATAAATCAGAGGTTTTCAATGGTGGCCAATGGTTTTACAGACAATACTATTAGCTGGCCAAAACCATTTATGATCCTAAAAAACTGTAACTTGCTCAGCTCCATTTTTTGGAAAACATTTTACTGGGGGCTCATACAACACTTATCACGATCCATACATACATCCATTGTGTCAAGCACATTTTGTACATTTGTTGCCATCATCATTTTTTTTTTCAGTGATTCCTAAAGTAACATGCAGATGATAACATGCAATGGTGTATGCAGGTTTTTTTTACACTATAGAATTATACTAAATCATAAAAATAGAAAAGATGGAAAAAATATACAGAATTGCTATACCAAAAAGATCTAGTTGGAAGGCTGTCATTTCAAGAGATCTTATATGAGCAAGAACCAATAGCACTGATGGAAACAATTCTAGCTGCATTGAGCTCATTTGCAAAAACAAGGATCCAGGACTTGATGGAACACCCTTTGAAATGTTTCAGAAAGCTGAAGAAATACAGAAAGTATGCACTCATCTGTGCTAGGAAATTTGGAAGACAGATACTTGGCCAACCAACGGGAAGAGATCCATATTTGTGCCCATTCAAAAGACAGGTGACTCAACAGAATGCTCAAAATATTGAACTAGATCATTGATAGCAAATACAAGCAAGTGTTGCTGCGGTACATTAACAGGAAAATTTCATAGGTTCAAGCCAGATTCAAAATAGGGCATGGAACAAAGGTTATCATTGCTGATGTAAGATGACTCTTGGCTCAAACAGAGAACACCAGAAAGATATTCATTTGTATTTCATTGAATATGCAAAGGCATTGGCGTGTGTGAACCATAATAAGCTATAGATAACCTTGAGAAGAATGGGAATTCCAGAACACTTCATTGTTTTTATTTGCAATTTGTGCATGGATCTAAAGGCAGTTTTGCATTCAAAACCAGGGAATATTGTGTAGCTTAATATCAGAAACAGTGTACATCAGGGTTGTATCCCCTCATCATACTTGTTCAATCTGTATGCAGAACAGCTTGTTAGAAAAGCTGGATCACATGAATATGAATGTGGCATCAGAATTGGAGAAAGGTTTATTAACAACTTATGATATGCAGATGGCACAACCTTGCTTGCTGAAATTGAGGAGAACTTGATGCTAAAGATAAACAGATTGCAGCCTTAAGTACAGGTTACAATTCAATGTAAGGAAGACTTAAATCCTCACAACTGGAACAATAGATAGTATCATGATAAGTGGAAAAAGTTGGAAGTTGTCAAGGATTTTGTCTTACTTGAATCCATAATCACGGCTCACGGAAGGAGCAATAAAGAGATCAAAGAGTGGCATTAGATAAACCCGCCACGTAAGACCCTTTTAGAGTATTAAAGAGCAAAGATATTACTTCAAAAGCTAAGTTTTGCCTAAATAAAGCCATAGTATTTTCCATGACATCACATGCTTGTGAAAGTTGGGCCTTGTATAAGGAAGACACAAGAATCAATGCATTTGGATTGTGGTGCTGCATTAGACTATTGAAAATACCATGGACTGCTAAAAGGACAAATGGATCTGTGTTGGAAAAATTTAAGGCCAGAGTGCTCCCTAGAGGTAAGGAAAACTTGTCTACACATACTTTGCACATATTATCAGTAGAGACCAACCCCTGGAGAAAGGACAGCGTGTTTGGCAAAGCGGAAGGATAGTGAAGGAGCTCACGGACCTGAATGAGATGGGCTGATACAATGGCTGCATCAATGGTCTCAGGCATGGGAACAATTGTGAGGATGTTGCAGGACGATACAGTATTTCATTCTGTTGTCCATAGGATAACTATGGGTTGGAGCCAACTCCATAACAACAACAACAATAACAATATACAACTCATCTTAAAACCACTGTTTCTTTGAACTTAAGCCAGCAGTTTGCTATATTGCTTGCCAATCCCATTAGCAATCAGCAGCCTACCATTTTATCTATCAACCTCAGATTCATTTACTTTTGCAGCCAGAAGCCTGAACTATGAGCTGCCAATCTTGGATTCATCAATTCCTGCATTTACATAAGTCAGAAAAAGCCTCCTGTCCGATATCTGATCAATGGATTTAAATCTCATCTCACTTTCATTGAGATAAACTTCTCTCCATATACACATTTATAAGTTTCACTGCTTTTGCTTTTCTTCAAAATCCAACCTAAACCAATGACTAGAGTCAGCCTGAACCCAATATATAGTTTTTTTTCCAAAGCTGTATATGCATTTCAAAATTTTTCAATGCTAAAGAAAATTGTTGTATTTAAATTGCCGTGGTGCACTGAGGCAAAGCACTGGGGGAGTGCAGCGGAACAGCAAGGGAATGGAGCATCAAGGTCACCAGAGAATGCTAAAGGTGGACTTTGGGGCCAGGGCGTGGTGCCCCAACAGACTGGACTGGAAAACACTCCTAAGGGCCTTGAACTAACTACAAGCTTTTCTTTCTTGGTGTGTTTTTTATTTGTTCTTTGTCAGTGGTTTGTTGTTGTTGCTGTTTTGTTGTACATTGTTCCTTGGTTTTGCTCTGTCTTGTTTTTGTGCATGTTGTTGTCTCAGTAGGGCTGTGTGGATAGGATAGGCTGGATGAACAATCTGGAGGAGAAAACAACGGGACCGA
>NW_022111373.1:64935765-64947131 GCF_000313985.2 Echinops telfairi
TGTGCTTTACACAATTGATGTGTGTATGGATTGGGATAACAGTTGTATGAGCCCCTAATAAAATGTTAAAAAAAAAAAAAGACAATGAAAACAATTTGAAAGAAAAAAAAAAAGAAAAGGACGGCTGTCAGCAGGCAGAATCTTTGTGAGATGAATTCTCACGGATGTTCTCCAAGTTGTCAAAGCTTCTGAGTACGGTACAGGGCAAGGCAATATTTCTTTCTGTTGTACACCAGGTAGGCATGACTCAGATCAGACTCAACTGAAAAAATAGTAATAACAAGAAAATAATAACATAATGTTTTTAATATAAATTATTTTGTTCAAATATGATATACACAGTTGACTACTACTTGGTCATGAAGAGAAATGATATAATATTAATGAACCAGGGCAATGCAATACTGAGTAAAATAAGTCAATCACAACAGTATAAGTGTTGCAAAATCGCATTCATATTAGCTGATAAGAATAGCAAATATAGAGATAAAATTTAATTAATCATTATCAGTAACACTGTTAGAGAAGCAGTGTGTTTCTGCTCCTGATGATAGGAAATTTGGCGTTGATTAAGGTACATGTTATACATGATTAATGTAATTTATTTCACTAAATTTCAAACTGAAAAACATAGAATTGGCAAATATAGTGTTGCATGTATTTTTCAACAATTAAATAAAGTAAATCTAACTCTCCTGCAAAAAGTAAAATAATTATTTTGTTCAATCTACATAACTCTATGAAGCTCGTGTTCAAGTTTACATTTTTCAAATGAGGAAACAAATGATCAGAAGTGGAATAACAATAAAGTTATCAGAAAACATTAATAAAGTGGAAGCAGAATTCTTTTGTTGTTTTGTTTTCTCTCCTTCCTATTTTCTTCTGCCTTCTCTACATTCAGTAGTGTAAACTACCCTCTTGTATGTCTGTTTGCTTCTGGTTTGTGGATTATATGATTTTTCTCTGTGTGAAATACAGGATAGGTATCTCTCTAGAGAATAGTTATTGGATAGGAGTATGGAAGAGGGTGGGTGGGGCATGCAGAACTAACAACAATGAGTATGAGAAGAAAATGTTCTGAAATTGATTGTGATAATGATTGCTTAAGACTTTGTAATTTGATTGAATGATTAAATTATATAATATGTGAACTATATGCCAAGAAACTATTACAACTAAAAGAAATAAGATCACAGTGTCAGAAAGTAACTGATTTCTTCCCATATATTTAGATATCCATCTCTTACAGATGTCAATATAGTTTGATCTTTTTTCCTTTGTTGCAATTGCTGAGGCAGACATATTTGGCCGTATCTTGCTTTCTACTCCTATAGAGAGTTACGGACTTGAAAACCCGCAGGAGCAGTTCGGCCTTCTCCTGTAAGGTGGAGGTGAGTCAGAATCAACTCGATGGCAGTGAGTTTGGGTTTTTTTTGGTATTGGTATACAACTTAAACAACATAAAGTTCGAAACAGTATTAATTTGTAATAAAGACAATGTATTAAGGTGTGTGAAATGTTATTATAAAATGATAATCATCTACCAATGTTAAACAGAGGTTTACACTTTGTTAACTATGCAACTTATGAAGGAGAGCTGATTTAACTTCTTATGTCATTTATGTGAAAAATATAAATTATTTTACTTTGTAGGGGTAAAGGTTCTTAGTAAATAAAATGTACTTAGCTTTTATAATTTCAAGTTCCCGTTTTGCTCTCTAGATTTTTTTTAAAAAACTGAGCCAATTATTTTAAATACTCATGCATTCAAGATAAAATCAATATAAAATGAAGCTATTTTATAGGTAATTTAGCTAAAATATTTTTGGGTTTGAATCATCCAATTAATTTTCATTTGAAGAGCCACATTAAGCAATCAAAAAATGTTTCTGCATTTTATATTTAGCTATAAATACATCTGTATCAACAGAAGGTAACTAAACTTTCCAAAGTCCTTGGGGATTTTAAACTTTCAGTGTTTACCTCAGGCTAGCATTACCTCTTTTGTCTCTGAATATCTTCATTAGCTCAGATCATGAATTTGGGCAATTTTCTATTGACGTTTAGAAGACATCATTTTTTAGATGTTATTTATTTGTTTTAATTATTTCATATACAGATTCTTGTTAGCAGGAAAATTATATACTTCCTTCACTTGTAGTCTTACTGAACAGGGCAGGCGGGGGGAGACAAACATTTCTTTCAGGCCATTTGTATATGAAAATCAACTTTGTGACTTGGAATTAAACCACTGCATTCAAAGTATAATATTCATGTATCATATAAATACACAGCAATCATATCCACTTATAATTTATGAGCCTTTATTCAGAAGTCTGAATATACATTATTTTGGCTATTGGGACATCATTTCTCAAAATTATTATTTTTTAATAACTGTTACTTATTTGAAATAATCAAACTGTAATACCCAAATGTATTTGTATTACCCAAATGAAAATAGCAGCTTTATAATGAACTGAAATGCTACAGATATGAAAAAAAATGATGGCTGATTTAAAGATGTCTGGAAACAAATAGGGTTTGTCCACATTCCATTAAAGCAAACAATATATTATGTCATAGAAGTACAGTTTAGCCTTTGGTCTAAAACATTTTATGTGATTAAGATGAACTCTTTTTAAAAAGCTTTGTACCACATTGTATCTTGAGATTTCTAGCCCAAATGTATAAAAATGGCTTAAAGAGAAACTTGCATATGGCAGAAAAATAATTGTGTGAATTTGGCAACTAGGCAACATGTCTAGAATCTCATTTTTCTAAATAGAACCCAGATTCTTTACTCTTGCCCAGAATTATGAGTCTCTTAGATATTCAAACATTAGGCCTAAACATTTATTTCAGAAGATATTTGAAATCTTCTAAACCTGTCCTTTACTTAAAAAACAAAAACAAGTAAGACACTCTGGCTCTTCATTAACTATCCTGCCAGGCCTCTTTCAAGTCTTCCTGCTGCTAACTGCCATCTTACTCAGGACTGAGGAGAGTCCATGTACCTCTGTAGATCAAAGTAGATATGCTAGATAGCATATCTACTCAGCGTTAGTGAAGCCATGTATTCCTTTTTCTCAGGTTGGTTTGTTTGCAGGCTAAAATCTCTAAAGTATCCTGTAAAATACTGCTTGCTATCAGTGATCACCTCAAAGTATAAGCCAGAAATATCCCTCTTTACTGGCAGATTTCAGAACCATTTCATCATGAGACAGCTGATAGTGAAGTGCGATGATAATGTAATAATTGTGCAGGCAAAACATGTAAGCCGAAAACACAGCTTGGGTATAAAATGGCTAAGGCTTATAATTGCTATTTTACTA
Source organism: Echinops telfairi (assembly GCF_000313985.2). NCBI lineage: Eukaryota > Metazoa > Chordata > Mammalia > Afrosoricida > Tenrecidae > Echinops > Echinops telfairi. The sequence continues at coordinate 64,939,101 of NW_022111373.1, forward strand.
AAATGCAAGTTGTTACCTCAACTGTTAGAGAATTATACTTCATTAAAGATTTATGTGGACAAGAAAAATAAAAAATTTAAATAATTAAATCACCTTTACTAACAGTAGTAATTTGTACATATTTTATATTTTAGTTGCTAAAATATGTATTTGCATAGCTTGAGTCAATATAATTAAAATGTCTATATTTCCTTGCCTATGATAAAATAGATATAGCTTTCATATTTATAAAAATGTCATTTTTACATACCATTTATAACTACATATTTATTCTAAGCTAATCCCACAGATTGTGAATAAAGTGATCAAGTGATATATGTTCAGTTTAGTTCAATTTAGAGTTACCAAATGTCCTGTGGGAAACAAAGTAAACTTCTCAAACTATAATAGTAAAATATTGCCTAATAAGAAATTTGATTAACTCTGCATTCTGCCCTGTGGTGATATTAGTATAGTAGTGGTTAGGGTTGATGGAAAATTAAAGATAGTGCATATTTCCGTTACATGCCGTTCCATCAATTTCCCCTCATAGCAGCTCCATGCAACAAGGTAGAACTTCCCTATAGTATTTCTTAGCTGTAATCTTTACAGAAGTCGAACATCAAGTCTTTTATCCTATGAAGCTTTGTGGTGGGTTCACACTTCCAAATTTTGACTAGCACTTGAGCACTTCATGATTGTTCCACCAGGGTTCATGTTGTATGTGTGGCATTCATAATTTGGTCTTTTTCAAATCATATGTATTACTTACTTGCTTCTAATGCAATCCAAGGACATGAGACCTTCCCTTAATAAGAAAAGTAAGATGGAATTGTGGAGAGTAAACTGTGCAATCTGTTAATAAGTCATAAAACCCCTCCTAAGACCGAAGATAGAATGTGAGCCATAGTGTTTTCAATTGCTTCATCTGCATTCACAAGTTGAACAATAAATGAGGAACACAGAAGCGCGGTTGCCTTTGAATCAAAGTGTTGCTGGAGAATATTGAATGTACCAAAGACTGGCAGGATGAACAAATATGACTGGAGGAAATACAATTGGCATTCAAAATGAGGGTGACAAGATTTCTTCCATTGTAATTTGGGCATATTATCAGAAAGGACCAGTCCCTGGAGAAGGACAGCATGTTCATAAAATAACCTGGGCAGTGTTAGCTATTGTTGCTATACATACAATCACTATGTACTGGAATGAATTTGACAGCCTCCAATGTCAACAGGAGGTTTCCATTTAACAACCACTTTCACTTTAAGATAGAGCCCTGGTTGCAGAGTGGCTGACAATGGACTGCTAACTATACCACGGACAGTTTCAAACAACCAGCACTCAGAGGAGAAAAGGCAGGACTTTCTACTCGTATAAAAAGTTAGTCTCAAAAAGTCAAGGGGTCAGTTCTAACCTGCCCAGAAATATCAGTCATTACCTGTCTGAAGGCAGTGAGTTTGTTCTGTGTTTTTACTTTGATAAAGACATGAAATCTGCTTGCTAGTTAGGTTTTCTTGTTTGAATTGTGTCTACAATGATCAGATAATCATTAAAATCTCTAAGACTTTGAGTTGAAGTAGGAACTGACAGGTTCTCTATCCTATTCTTAGGTGAGATACCTAAAATCTCCCAACCTAATAGTACAAAATTCAAAAGCAAAATAAATATTAGTAATGGTCTCAAGGTGGCACCAAGGAGGTTGGCTTTAAACCATCCATCAATCAAATGTTGCAGAGAGAGTTAGTAGATTCAGGACATCTGTGTGTGAGAGTGTAGAAGTGTAGCTTCATATATGTGATTGCACACATACCATATAAGTATGCTTAATTTTATACATTCATATATTCTTGAGTTTATGCAGCTAAAGAGCCAATGTAAAAAGGCAGAGAGGAAGAAGAAGGAAAAAAATGAGGCTAAAAGAAAAAAAGAGAGGCAGAGAGAGAACTACTAGTCAAAAGTCAAGAAATTAAATCCTTGGGAGATATTTATTTACTTTAAGAATGCCTAATAGAATGTTTATCTTTATATAAGCAAATAGTTATTACATGTTAATAAAAAATGACCTGTAATTAGCTTGACTATTATAATCATTGCTATTGTCATTGTGTATTTACTTTTCCATAGATTAGTGAAAATTTATGTTTTTATTCCAAATAAGCCATCTAGTCATAGATTTTTATAGTTCCTACATCTGATACAGGAATTTAATGGATGAGTATATATTTTCAACGAGAATAGTGGCTTGAACCCAGTAGCTTCTCCACATGAGACAGTTAAGGCTGCTTTCTACTATATAGCTTCAGTCGCAGAAACCCTGGAGTATGTCTGCTCTGTCTTATCATTGAAAGAGACTTGATGATAGTAGTCTTGGCTTGATTTTTATCAAAACAATAAAGTGGTATTATCATAGCACTTGACTTCAGAATTGCAAATATTGTCCATGTAAAATAAATCTAGAGCTACATGCCATATGTTCTCAACACTGCCATAAAACTAAGGCAGCTTGAGCATTCAATCTCCAGTTGGACTTCCTTTTCATCTGCCACATTTTTTTATCATGAAGTCACTGTATATTTTTAAAGCATTCAGCTTTTTCTAGGTAGACATTATTTTAAATCCCCATTCATAAAGGAAAGTGTAGTTCTAAAAGTAGAATTTTAAAAGGATAAATTTGCAATGATCGAATTCAAGGAAACCAAAAAATCTAGCTACATGGGTAGAAAATTATGGAATTTTCCTAACTAATTGTAGCAAACAGCTTATTAATATATTTCAATTCAATAAAATATCAATATTTACATACTTATTTGTATGCATACCTATCGCTGGTTCAGATTTTAGCAACAACACAGTTTCATCTGATAATAAACCCAGTTTGTTTTCAGATGATGTTTCATTAGCAAATCATTAACAAAAGTCAAAGCTTTCACAATTTAATACTTTCAGAAACAGTGGGGGGAAACTCACTCAACTAATTGGCATAAATCTGAAACAATATTGCTTTGATTATTTTAGGAAGCAGCCCCAAGCAGAGAGTCCTCTTTAGATAATGTTGTTGTAAAACGTTTGGTAGATTCTGATGCTGCCATACAAATAAAAAGCTTCCACAAAACCGGTGAAGCTTCGCTTGGGAAAAACTGAGCCACAGGAGTGATAGAATCACAGCAGGAGATTTAACTCTGTCCAATTCATCCTGTTACTTTAAAAATGGCATTGATTGCCGCCAATGTGGCTCTTTGTTACTCTTGGCCCCTCCACTATCAATAGCTTCCCTGACTAAAATGAAAACTTTACCTTTCTTTATTGGAAGCTTTATTGTGAATGACCTTATCTACCTTCCCTATGCCTGTAGTGCCCTCAGAGCTCTGTTTCTCCTGGTTTTTTGTTGCTCCATCTCCTACTGTGCAATTCTGAATTACTTTTTCTCCAAGATTTCTCTTTTCATCTTATAATGAAGTTCTCCTGTCTATGTTCTCTGATACTCATTGTTATAGATTCCTTAAACATAAACTTTCATGTCTAACATTCGAAAGTAAGGAATAAACCTCAGAGGATAAGGAGATGTAAGATTCACTGGTGAACAATAGCAAGCTAGTGAGGCTCAGCTCAGAGAAAAGAGCACATTAGAAGAAGGTGTTTGTTCATTTTAGATTTTCTTCTTTCATTGCATACCTTCACTTGGCCTTACATAGCACCTTTAACTGCAAAGTTGAGGGCCTCTGTTGTCCTTTTCAGGGAAAGCATCTCGTCAGCATTCCCCTTGAAGCCTTATGTCTTAAAAAACTCAGCTTGTCTAGTCCACATTTCCTTGGGTGTTCATGTATAGAAGAGAAAGCAATTTGGGTAAGAGGACTTGATTAATAGTAAATGAAATCATTTAATGTAAGAAAACAGCCCAGATAGCTATTAATTAACAGGTTTACTTTAAAAAAAATTGTTTAGCACCTCCAAGCTATAAATGAAATCCCCATTTGTGTAATCAGATTATAATAGTATAAGGTGGTTTTTCATATTGGTCAAAGCGTACTGTGGGGATAGTCTCCCAGGGATTGTCCGCTCACCTCTCCACATTCTCCTGAATCCCTGTTTCTTTCTTTTTAGAACAACCTGGTAGATTCACACTCTTCCCTAATTCTTTGCTTGATTGAAACGCCACAACCTCAGTCGCACATACTAAGTGTTATTTTAATCTTTTGCATATACATCCATTAACACTTATCTCATGCTTTAGCAAGTACGTGAATATATTTCAGACTCCACCACATGATTTTGAGCCCTTATCACACATGCAATTTTTCTCATTAGCAAAAGCAATTATTAAAACACTGTTTGGTAAATGAATGGATGAATAAATAGATGAAAATTCAAATGATCATGGATGAACATTCAGTTTGAGGAACTCTTACAGTGCTTATATGCCATCACATACTTATTATATGAACCATATATATTATTTCTACAGATTATTGATTTTAGAAAGCACTTGCACTCAAATAATTTTGTCATGAGACTAAAACTGATTTTATGAATGTACAGATTGTAAAGTAATTGCATCATTCTCTCTTTTTTTTAAATTCTGAAATCATTCACTACATCCAGTACTTTAAAGGACGAGATTTCTTCTTCAAATAAGAGATCAAGAGTCTAGCATTCTTCCATGGTCAATGAGAAAAAAATACACCAAGGAGGTAAGGTTATTAATCTTTGAGAAGTTATGCATTGGTTCACATACATATATTCCATAAAATAGAAACCCATGAATACACTGTAAATATATAGTGAACTTTTTAATGATCAAATGTAAATGTTGTTTATTAAAAAAAGAACAGTTTTGTCTATGGAGACATATTTAAACTTGGAGTCAAGGATCTGTGGTCTGTATCTTACATAATCTTATTTGCATCCTTTGATTAAATTATTTAAATTTTTAATATCAATTCCCTCAGCTGTGAACTGGATGTGGTAAAGCTTCTATAATATGATTGATAGAGAATCAAATAAGATAAAAACTCAGTTAAGGTGAAAAGTACAATGCAAATAATACCTATTATTTTATCACAGCAATCAAACCCTCACAACAGTTATTTAGCTATTATTTATATGTCTTCTTAGCTTTTACTTTCATTACATACTATGGTGTTATTATTTTCCCTGTTCTTACCCCCATTTTCTTATAGGAGGATAAGATATGAACACTAAGTGCAGTATGGCATATATACTGCCTTCCTGAGTGAAAAATGTAGTCTGCTGCCCTGGTGATGTCAAGGTCAGGCATGTGTCTTCCTGTGGCTATTAAATGCGAGCATGCGTGATGCACTCTGCTATTTTGTAGCAGAAACTCTGAGAGCTATCATATCCCAGATTGAGCTATCATATCCCTTTAGCTTAGATCCTGGAATAAAAATGAAAGAAGTAGTAAACCTGGCCATGACCCCAATTTTTAACACGAGCAAGAAATAAATCCTTTCCCTTTAAGTCATGTTGACACTATAATTTATCATTCAGACTAGGAATTGTTTGAGGATGAATGGTGTGTTGTTAATAATTATCCCAGAACAACAGATACAAATATGGACAGTAATGGGAAGGCAGGATGAATGCGCCCTTTAATAAGAAACAAATAACTTAAGGACTGAAAAGTTCTACAAGAAATAGTACAAAAAAGGATCAGTATTACTCTCCATCTTACCCTTCATCGTTTCTATTTCCAATAAAGTTCCTATGTGATTTTGGTAGGTACAGGTGAACATAAAGGAACTTGATTTGTGCAGCGGGTTACAAGGTGGGTCGTCAGCTGCTCTAGGGCAGAAAGGTTAGGCACTCCCTTCCCATAGATTTATGATCCCAGAAATCCATGGGGCAGTTCTAGCCTATCCTCTAGCGTCTCTTTCAGTTAAGATCAACTCTATGGCAATGAGTTTAGATGTCAATATTAAAGGAGCATTGGTGAAATATTGGCTTCCCTATTGGGCTACTAATCACAAGGCCAACAGTTCGACCCGACCAGCTGTTCCATGGGAGAGAAAGGAGGCTTCAGCTCCCATAAAGCATAAGCCTCAGAAACCCCAAAGAGGCAGTTTTTTTTTTCTGTCCTATAGGGTTGCTGTGAGTCAGAATTGACTTGATGGCAATGAGGCTTTGAGTAATATATTAACATTCTTTTGACTTTGTAAGTACTTTTCCTTTTTTACGTATATTATGTTATTATTGTTAATTTCCCAATCATTTATATCTAGGAATTAAACATCAGAATTATCCTTTCTTAAATGTTCTTTGAATTTGTCACCAATTGAACATGAAAATTTCTTTTAAGTGTTTAAATATCCTCTATGTATTCATGTACATCAGAAATTTCATCCATCTATTCTTTTTTTCTCCAGCAACTTCTCACTTCCAACTAAAGGGGTGGCCCTTTAAATCAGGCAAACTCATCATCCGTAACTTTCCTTCACCATCATTCTAGGTATCCTCCTGATTCGTTTCTCCACTGAATCTAACAAGGTTTCTTCTGCGGATTTCTTCTTTTTATCAAATACCTCTCAAGGAAAAATATAATAGAATGTATATTTTGATGTTTGCATTATAAAAATACCTTTATTCTAGTTTTATATTGAATCTTACTTAAGTGAAGAATTTTAGTTAGAAAAATTTTTCTGTAAAAGACTTATAAGTATCTTTCCATTGCCTTAACATCTAAAATTGCATTGAGAACTTTCAAGTCATTCTTATTTTTAACATTTTGTATGTGAATAACACACTTTCTGCTTTCAAACTTTGTACAATCTTTGTCCTAGAATTATATAATTCCTGAGTGTTTTACAATTATACAATGCTGGTTGGCTTGATGGGTCTATTTTTGTTTATTGTGCTGGACTATTACCAGAACCTTAAATATTTATCTGATTTTCTGTATGGGCTGAACTCTTTCCCTCCTTTTCTCTCTCTCTCTCTCTCTCTCACACACATACGCACACACAGGAGGGGCAGGTTTCCAAGAAATCTGAAATATAGAACTTGCCGAGAAACCTGGATCAGATAATGGATTAGTAAAATGTATAGAACATGCTGGAAAACTGAACTAGTGAAACTTGAATCTGAAACCAAACTCTACAATGTATTGAAATCACTTAGACCTGAGACATGAAAGCCATCTAAGTGACAGACTCTGTTAGAGTCAAAGAATGCGGGAAAGGGAGAGAGAATGTCCACTTTTCATTTTATATTACAAAGAGACGATATGTGTAATCTAATTCTATATAGTAAAAATTGCAAGGAGAAGATCAATGCCAAAACCGAATCAGTTGTTGCCTCACATATGTTGATCGTGTATTTATCTACATTGCTGGCTGATTGACTTAGAGTGGAGAGGTTGATATTATTCAGATCTTGTATGGGGAGATATCTGATGCTGTTACTATCGTTCTTATTTGCCATTGAGATGTGTGCTGTAAGGACTTTTGGCACAACAGAAGGAAAAACTGTCGGGTCCTGCACCAACCTCAAAACTGTTCCTCTGCTTGGGGGTCATGGTTGCAGCCACTGTGTCAATCCACCTCTCTTTACCAAATGTGATGTCTTTCTGAAAAAACTGTTCTCCCTGACAACAGGTATAACATATGTAAGATGAAGTCTGGCCATTCTAGTCACTAAGGAGCGCTCTGGCTGCATTTCTTCCAATAAAGATCAGTTGGTCTTTATAGTAGTCCATGGTACTTTCAATATTCTCCACTAGCACCGTGATTCAAATGCTTCAGTTCTCTTCGGTATTCTTTATTCAGTGCCCAACTTTTTCATGCATGTGAGATGATAGAAAATACCACAGCTTGACTGAGCTGCTCCTTAGTCCTCAAAGTAGCATTCCTGTTTGCAATATTCTAAAGAGGTCTTTGGCAGCAGACTTACCTAATGCAACTTATCTATTGATCTCTTGATTTCTGCTGATGAACATCAAGGATTGTAGCCTTCAGAATGGATTACAACTCAATGTCAAGAATCCCCAAATCAAAAAAAACAACAAAAAAACAAAACAAAAAAAAAGAATCCCCA
>NW_022111373.1:64948309-64955294 GCF_000313985.2 Echinops telfairi
GTTTGTTTGTTTGTATGTTTGTTTGTTAATTGCCTTCTAATGACTCCTACCTGGTCCTGACAACACCCCACGATCACACCAGCTGGTGTGCTTCTTCCATGTGGGCATGTTGCTTCTCTGCTTGATGGGCGCTTGTTTAAATTCAAGTCTTTAAGACCCCAGACATTATATCTTTTGATAACCGGGCACTATCTGCTTTCTTTACCACATTTGTTTATGCACCCATTTGCTTATGCACCCATTTTGAGGGTGAGCATTACAGAATGTCAATTTGTTAAAATGAAATGTTCTTTGCATTGAGGAAGTATATGAGCAGAGTCCCAAAGTCCATTCACCATCTCAGTGTATTGTCATGTAAATATATGTCCCTAGGCCACTTCTCTTGATGCTCCTGGATCATCCAATATTGTAAACTATCAAATATTATAACTTAAGGCATAATTTTTTTTCTTGAGTATTTTGAGTTTAAGCCATACTGAACTTGTTTTTCTGTTTTTGTTTTCTAACTCCAGATCTTTGCACATTACATTATAATATTTGGCTTTGCCAGTGTATGAAACCTAACCCAGGACTGATGAACTTACAAAGACAGCAAGTAGAGTGCGGGTTTCCGGTGGGAGGGAAGGTCAAAGCAAGCTGGTGCCAAGGACTTCAAGAAGGAAAATAATGACTAGAACCTGATTGTGGTAGCAATTGTACAATACTACTTGGTCTGATTGAGGTATGGAATGATATATCTGTATTACCTCCCAATAAAGTGGTTAAAAAAAAAGAAACTCGTAAATATTTCATAAGGGGTGCAATTTTGCTAAATCTTTAAATAAATAAGCAGTCATATCAATCTTTCAGTTAAGGTGATGAAGAAGCTACAATGCCTATATAAAATGTTACTGACTTATTTCATGGATGCATATATGGCCCCTGATTTTAACATAAATCAAATTGGATGACTTATCATTGCTTTCATCCAGGAATAAATGTGATACAGTTGTCATGCTTGCCCCAATGGAACACAACTTATCCCAATGGAACAAGTGTCAATAGATTGGATGAAAGTCATGATGAAAATAGTTCAGTATTATTTTAACAAATGCTGATTCACTAATGTTTATGTTGGCTTAGAGAATGATAATGTGTTTTAAAAAGTAATGATTCAATAAAAAAATGTGCGCAAAATGTGAAGTCTTATTTTTAGAATTATGGAATTATGTAGCTGATTTATTCCAGTTATGAACTTGAGCTCTATAATAAGCATAAACAAAGAGCTATTTCAATAAAAATTAAACAAATATGAAATGTTGAGTCACCGTTAAATTGACAAGAGTCTTTTTGCTCTTTTCTTTGTTGTTATGTGTGTTCCGGTCATTCCCACTCTCTTCCACCTTATCTGTTGTTGGTTAGGGTCCGTACAGTAGAAGGCCTTTGTACAGCCAACAAACAGACAAGTAAACATCTTTCTGCTATTCTCTACTTTCAGACAAAATCTGTCAACACTAGGAATAATAGCCCTCAGGTCATGGTCACTTCTGAACCTGGCTTTCATTTTTGGCAGCTTCCTGTCAATACTTCGTTGCATCTGCTTTGTTTTTGTTTTTCATTTTTAAAAATTTAATCAGCAAAATTTACTTACCTGTGTTATTCATAACATCGCTCAATAATTTCTCCATTCTATAGAGTCTCCTTTCTTTGCAATAGGCATAAATATGAATCTCTTCCAGTCTGTTGGTCAGCTGGCTGCCACTATAAGTGCTTCCAGTGTTGCATTAGCTTGTTGAAACATTTTAATAGCTAGTCTATCAATTCTTGAAGTTTTGAGTTTGGCTAACGCATTCAGTTCAGCTTGAACTTCTGTATTCCATACTATTTTTGATCACATGCTACCTCTTGAAATAGTTGAAAGTAGACCTATTCATTTTGATTCGGTGGCTATATGTATTCCTTCCATTTCCTTCAATGCTTCCTGCATCACATCAATAGCATGCCCATAAAATCCTTCAACAATGCAACTCTAGGCTTCAATGGGTCCTTCTTTCACCTTCCAATATTTTGAAAGTGTTTTTCTCCTTGACTTTCCAATTCCAGGTTTTGCACATTTCATTACAATAATTTACATTGTCTTGTAGAACTGCTACATGCCTTCTTCTTCTTTTAACTAGTATATGGGGACAAAGGAAGAGTGATCCATGCTGGCACAGGTCAAGAAATATGATAGAGTCATCGTTTTAAAAGGAGGTGGCAAGTGGGTGGGAGTATCATCTGTTCTAAAAGCAGAAGACAGACGAAGACAGGCACCACTGGTATAGAGTGTCTAGTCCAAATGCTAAGCTCTTTGTCCTAGCCCCTGGCTGTTTCTTTGGTCTGTCAGAAGACAAGATTCAGTTCCTAGGTACTGGTGGAGAAGGAAGAGTGTTTCATACACGTAGTAAAAGAAGAGTTTGAACTTAAATTTTTCCCTTTAAGAAATAATTTTAAATAAACAAATAAAATCCATCCTGTGCTGCACACAGCCCCTTTACATCCCTGGTATTGATTTGCGGAAAGAAGGAAGGGTTGGCAGCATGGGAAGGGCCTTCTCCCATTCTTCTACCACTTCAGTTTGGCTTCTTCCTTGGATACTCTGCTGTTGGGCTTGGAAGCTGTGGTAGTCCCTGGTTTAGAGGGTGGAGATGCAATGAAGTTCCATTTGGCCATCTACCCAGGTGATACTTGAAAGACTTGGCTTAAGAAATCCTGCAGATCATCAGGAGGGGTATCTGGGGTAGCTCCCTGCCTTCCATTGGGCTTGGGATGCAAGAACCAAATGTGACATGATAGGAGACTCTGCGGTACCTGGGGAAATTCACACACATTGGCATCCAGCCCACTCTGTGATGACACACGCCTTTCTGTGCAGAATAAATTCTCTTGAGACCTAAGATGCTTGACTTTTCCCAAAAGTCTCCTTCAGGATGCAACCTATTACACTCAGCACTGTATCTGGCCCTCTTGGGCCCTTGCAAAGCTGCTGTGCTTTCCCTGACAACAGCTACACATCGTAGTACTTATTGACTTCCTTGAGGTCATCCTGTAGCTTGGACAGAAATTCCTTCTCTGACTCAGCTCGTTCTCTGCCATTTATTTCATCTCATATTCCACTTTTCAGGGTGGTTGACAATGTCCCAGGTTGCCTACAAAACCTTGACAGTCTCCGCAGCCTGAGGATGGTGATTTTTGTCAGGGTGAACCATCACTGTCAGCTGCCTGTAGGTTTTCTTCAATTCTTCTACTTGATCCAAGGCAACTTCAGCCAATCCTACTGACCACTTTTACCAGCTGCTGCCATGGCCTTTTGTTTCTCAGCAGAGCCAGGTAATGCTGCGAGGCAGGAGAATCCAGTGGAGAGGATAGCCAAGTGGCCTTCCCTATCCAGCCTAATCAGATACCCAGTCCTACGAGACACCACTTGTCCAACTACAAAGCCTGGAAGGGCCAAAGCCAGAAGTAGCAAAGCACGCAGTAGCCTAAGAAAATGGGTGAGCAGCCCTACCTCAAAGCAAAACCCCTGAATCCAGGGGACTCCAGGGTTTCCCTGGTAGTTGCAAGTAGGGGAAGTAGAAAGAAATAAGGGTTCCTAGGGAACTGCCTGATACTCAGTCTCATTCTCTCTTGTACTTCCTGGTCCACTCCTGCCTCTCTTTTCAAAGACAACTCACTCTGAGCAAGATCCACTCCTTCTATGGGAGATTCTGGACCCCTTGTGGGACCATGGCTTTGATTGGACCATTGGGCTAGGATTGGGTGCTGTGTGCACTCGGGATTGATTGTTCTGTGTGGCTGCAAGTATTCTTAAGAGCTGAGCCTGCTGAGTGCCTGAATCCTAGAATAAAAGTGTGTGAGGATTCATGGAATGTCCTAAAGTACTGAGGGAAGCACCACCACTTCTTTGGGTTCCATGCAACAGTGTCCCCTGGGATGCTTCCAGGTGATGATGCCAGGGCTACCTGAGGGTTTTAAGTCACAGCCATCATGGTTGGTTCTGATGCAGAAGCTCCCCTGGGGGACATCTCCCCTCTTCCATAGCTTTAATTATGGTGCATTCAAGAAAATTTCAGTTATGAGTATGAGGAAGAAGGTAATGCTCTAAAATGTATTGTAATGATGATTGTACCACATTTCTGAAATATTGAACTGTATGAAATAAATATGCCAATAAAAAATGTTAAAAATAAAATAAAGAGAAGTACCCTGCTCCCTAAAAAAGAGAGAGACAGAATGAGAGAACACATTTTAGAGTTTGTTCTAACATACACTTTGGTCGTTTTTGTTTCCCTTATTCTTTTAATGAGTTTGTCTTTCATCATATATGATGTTCTTTACATCATGCCACACATTTGTGATCTTTCAGTCATCTGTGCTGCATGTGTTAAATCTGGTTTTGAGAGGTTCTCTAAATTATCGTGGGATATATTCAGAGTCATATTTTAGCTCTCATGGACTTGTTTTCATTTTCTTTTACTTCCCCTGAACTTAGGCAACTAATGATCTGTTTTACAGTGGGCCTCTAGCCTCCATTATCTCTTCCCACAGTTGTAGTCTATTGCTTTCCTCAACAATAGTATTGCCTTTGAGTTATGATAAATACAATAGATTATCAAACCTATCAGAGAGGTAGAGTTCTGTGGGTGGCACAATTGGCCTCAAGCCAGGGGGGGCGGGGAATGGAGGTTGAAGACAGTTCTCACATCTGCCTTGTGGAAATTGGCATTGAATTTGGAGTAGATTTGGGTTCTCCTTCTTTCTTCTTAACTCGAAGAAATCAGCCAGGATTTCACACCATTTCTTCTCATGTGACTGTAAAGAGAGTGATGCTTCTGGTGTAGGTCCTGGAACTTGGCACAGAGCATATTTCTGCAGTTGTTTTGATGAGGTCATTTAATTTTCTTATAATTATTTATTGGTCTTCCAAGTAAAATCTAGGATATTTGCTAGATTTAAAGAAAAAAATATTATGCTTCATGGAAAGTAAGTGCTATGTGATAATAGCACTCTAAAGTCTCCAAAATGTACCTTACGTCATATTCCTGAAATTGCTGAATGTGAACGCTTTACACCAGCGAACTTAACTCTAAGTTTCTACTCCATCATTTACTAATTTTGTACCCTGGAGCAGCTTTATGTTGCCCTGCCTACAACATAGAGACACCCACAAGTGTAGTGAATTCTCAGGGAAAACAGGTGACAGCTATTATCATAACTGCTTCATAAATTTGTGCAAAATGTGTAAGCAATATCTTTCAAGGCTGACATTTTTATATCTGGAAGATGGCTATGAAGGCACAGTCATGGCATGAGAACATTGTGAATGTGAATATTGGCATCAGAGGGCTCTTGTGGAGGAAATCTGTTCTGAAAGCAAGTACCAGGACAACCCTCTAGGGTGCATGGTCATTGAACTCCAGTGTGGGAAAAATGACAACACTTTTGAGCTTCATAATATCTTTAGGGATTTCTGCCCAACTCAGTTCTCTATAGTCTGCAACACCTTGTCCTTTTGAAAATGTCTTTGCCAACACCTTAGGGTAGCTGAAAAGAAGTAGACTATCTTTATAACTGCTATTCCTATTCCACACATCACCTGATTTCCATAATCAAAAAATATTACTTCAGGTGTATTATTTTGTAGAGGCAGTGATGACTAGGTATTTTTGTTCTATCTTTCTGTCCACAATTGATAATGTTGAGAGTAACCTATATGAAGCATTTTCTTTTTTTCTGTAGTGTTTAATTTAGTAATATGATAGTCTTTTAGATGTTATTCTCTTCTGAGAACAAACCAGACAAGGGGGGAGGAAAAGTAATTTTCTAGGTAGGCACACTCATATTTGGAATAATATAAGATTGCCAATATAATGGGGAAAAAAGAATGGAAAATATAAAGCATTGTATTCAAGCTACAGAAAAGGGAATGGAAAATTGAAAGTGTTTTCTTCAATCTACAGATTTAGAAACACTTTGTGAAAAGGCTATGTAGCTATGTAGACAATACCAATCACATAATAATAGCTATAAGGAAAATACGATCAACTTCGATAAAAGAATTGAAAACATATAATAGGAACATAAGTGGAAAAATTACTTATGAAATTAAAGAACTGCTAAAGTAAATGCATTTAACCAGGTTTGGATGTACTTAATCTGATAAGGATATTCTCTTTGATCTTATTATGTTGCATACTCTTAGAACTGCTCAATGAGAGTTTCTAATATTTTGGTAATGTGACAGAAAGCTATGACACCAGAAAAGCAGAAACAAAACCAAGAGCCAGAAGAAAAGACAGAGCATTGATTATCTTGGTCTACATAGAACGGAAAGTTGCCCCCAGGAAGGAAACATGATTGTGGAAATGGGGTAACTCCAGGGCACTTAACATGAGGACATCGGTTGGCTATCCCATGAAACTAGAATAGGCACTTTCAGGTTGAGGCTAATGGTAGTGTAGGATGTGTGATCCTGATTTTTAACCTGCTAACATTCTTAACAAATCAAAACCAAAGCAAACTCACCACCCTTGCATAGATGCTGACTCACAATGACACTATAGGAGAGGATAGAACTGTAACTATGAATTTCCAAGAGTAACTCTTCATGGGGTAGAAGCCCCTTCTTTAACCTGCAAAGCAGCTGGTGTTTCTGACCTGACCTTGCAGTTTGCAGCCCAACACATAATAACTGCACCACTAAGGCTCAACTAATAAATCCCATATTTATGACTAGAGTATGTGAGTTATGTGGGTCATTGCAATTAATTAGCAAACCTAACAGAAATGTAGAGAGTGATGTAGGAGGGAAGCTTGTCCTCAGAATTGGCCAAGAAGGAAATAGGGTAGAGATATGTCTGACTTTCTAAAGATTAGCCTTGCCATGATTATTTTGATTCTCCGCCCTCCTTGTGAAGTGAAAAGAGGCCAAGTGATATTCTTTTTTTTTTTAATCATTTTATTGGGG
>NW_022111373.1:64955868-64965228 GCF_000313985.2 Echinops telfairi
CCATCACACGCCACCTTCATTCACGATGATATGATTTTTCCCCCCTGCCTTTGGTGCTAGAAGCCTGGTCCCTTCAGCCCTTCATGATCACACATGTTGGTGTGCTGCTTTCATGTGGGCTTTGTTGCTTCTGGGCTAGATGGCCGCTTGTTTACTTTCAAGCCTTTAAGTCCCCAGATGCTTTAGGTCTCAATAGCCGGGCACCATCAGCCTTCTTCTCCACACTTACTTATACACACATTCGTCTTCAGTGTTTATGTGGGGAAGGTGGTCACACAAGGATGGTTTTTGTTCTTTGGTGTCTGATACCTGATCCTTTCAACACCTCGACTTCACACAGGCTTGTGTGTTTCTTCTCTGTGGGCTTGGTTGTTTCCGAGCTAGATGACTGCTTGTTTGCCTACAAGCCTTTAAGACCCCAGACGCTATATCTTTTGATAGCCGGGCACCATCAGCTTTCTTTGCCACATTTGCTTATGCACACGTCTGTCTTCATAGCCCAGCTCGGAGGGCCCAGTGTACACAGAGGACCATATAGCTGCCCCCATGGTGAGATGTGACATCCTGCACTGACCCATGGCCCTGCATGGGTCAGCACCAGAGACACAGTGTGGGATGGGCAACTGAGCTGACCCCACCACACTGATGCAAAACACTGGGGGCGTGCAATGGAGCAGCAGGGAAACAGAGCAAGGTGGTTCCAAGGGAATACAAATGATGGACTCGGGGGCCAGGACATGGCACCCCATTAGACTCATTCAGAAAATGCTCCTAAAGGTCAACAAACAGACCTTGAACTACTAACGGGCTTTTTTTCCTTTTTTTCCCAGCCTATTTGTTTTGTTTTTTCCCTTTTTTCTCATCTTTTAAATTTTGTATGTCAGTGACTTTTTTGTTTGTTAGCTTGTTGGTGCTCCTGCTGTCATCGCCATGTTCTTATGTGCCACTTTGGTACTGTGCTGTCAAAGCCATCCCCATTTTACTCACATATTAATATATCTGCACGTCCACCTAGATAAGAAAGGCTGGACAAAAAATGTGAGAAGAAAATAAAGGGAGCAATGGCCCCGGAGGGACATGGGAGTGTGGGAGGTAGGGGAAGGGAGGAGGTGTTGGCCAACCTAGGGACAAGGGAACAACAAATGGTTCAAAACCAATGGTAGGGAAGGGATGGGAGGACTGGCAGGGAGTGACTAAGGGCAAGGTTACTGAGAGGAATTACCGAAACCAGAATGAAGGCTGAACATGGTTATGGGACAGGAGGAAAGCATAAGGAAATAGAGGAAAGAAGTAGGAGGCAAAGGGCATACATACAAGCCTAAATATAGACATGTACATATGTAAATATATTTAAGATTATGGGGAAATGGACCTAGGTGCAAATATTTATAGGTTTAGTAGTAGGGTGGCAGGTGGACAGTGGGCCTCCTCATGTGCATTCCCTTAATAAAAGAACACCTTGCTCTGCTAAATGGTCATTTCATGATACCTACCAAGTGATATTCTTATACCTACATACCATGTCCTACATTATATATAAGAATAGTCACATATGGGTGGGGTAACACAGTTCCACAGGAATTTTATCTGCATTTCCAATATACAAATCACTCTTGTAAGCTTGATCACAAAATGACACATCTCCTAATGTGTACATTATTTTTACTTAAATTGAATAGTCAGACATTTTTGGTCAGTAGTACTTACCTATATCATTGTAAGATGCTGTGTTATATCTCTTCGTGGTGTTATATTATACAAATATTATACAAAAATTCACCTTGAAAATGTTCAGACAAAATTTGAATCCTGGAATAGTGATATATCTCTGGCCCTTGGTTTCAGAAAACATGTAATTCTGATTTCATATGGACTTTATTTTTATCTCTCTAGTTCTTCCCTTAAAGATAATCTGAGCTATCATCAGCAATTTAACCCTTAACTTGTATTTTTATTTTGACTTCAATTATTAAACCAAATTGTATAAAAAATAAAATATATCTTGCTAAACACATATTCACATAGATAAAATTTAATTAAATAGTTTGGCTTTCCTCTACCAATTGAACTATAAGTATCTTTATAGTTTCAAGCATCTGTTTTGGCAGTGGATTAAGCTCTGACTTGCTTGTAAAAAGGTCTGTGGTTTGAATCCACAGCAATTTGCTATTTTAAGGATAAGGCATAAAAGAAGAGGCAATTTGCTTTTGTAAAGACTTATACTCTGTCTGGTCATATCCAGCACATGGTTATATGAAGCAGTTCTACTCGTTCCTGTAAAGGCTTTCTGAGTTAGAATCTCCTCCAGAGTCGGTGCATTTCCTTGCGTTTTTTAGTTATGTGCTCACGAGAGTGTTCTGATGATAGGGCCTATGCTACACAGAGCCAAACTCTACTTGGCCCTGCTCCATCCTCACAACTACTCTTATGCTTGAGCTCATCATTGCAGCTGGTGTGTCCACACATCTTGTTGAGTACATTCTTATCCACTGCCTATTGCTTTCCCAAGTATGGTTCTTTCTTCAGGAATGAATCTTTCCTGACACCAAATCCAAAGTATGAGAGCTTGCACTTCACCATCCTTGCCTCTAAGGAGAATTCTGGCTGTTGTTCTTCCAAGACAGACCGGTTTATATGGTGGCAGTCTTTGGTACTTTCAAGAATCTTCACCAGCACCATAATTCCAATGCATTGTTTCTTCTTTAGTCTTCTACATTCAATGTCCAAATTTCACATGCATATGAGTCAATTGAAAGTACCATGCTTGGGTCAGTTTCACCTTAGTTCTCAAAGTAACTTCCCTGCTATTTGACACTCTAAAGAGGTCTTATGTAGTAGTTGTGCCCAATGCATTTCAAGATTTGATCTCTTGATGCTTCCTTGAGCATTGATTGAAGTTCCAAGCAAAACGAAATCCTTGACAACTTCATTTCTCCCTTTATGATGGGACTTATTAATCCAGATGAGAGGGATTTTATTGAATTGTAATCAATACTGAAGCCTGCAAGTAAGGCTATATCATCCACATATAACAGGTTGTTAATAAGTCTCCTTTCAATTCTGATGCTACCTTCTTCCTCATGTAGTCCAGCTTCTCTGATGAATCAGTCAGCATACAAGTTAAATAAGTATATTAAGAGGAAACAACTTTGAAACCTACCTTGCTGGATTATCTCTTGGTCTGTGTGAAGTTCCACATGGGCACAATAAAGTGTTCTGGATGTCCTATTATTTTCAAGGCTATTCATCGTGTGTTAGGATACTAAAATACTATAGGCACAGTCAATAAAATAAAAGCACAAGGAGGCATCATTCTGGTACTCTCTAATTTGAGCATAGATCCACCTGATATCAGTAATCATATCCCTTGCTCCATGCCCTCTTCTGTATCCAGCCTGAACTATTAAGAGCTCCCTGACAATGTACTGCTATAACCTTTGTAGAATGATCTTTATTAAAATTTTGCTTGCATGTGATCTTAAGGATATTTCTTAATAATTTGAGTATTCTATTATGGCATCTTTCTTTGTAATGGGTACTGTGTTAGTCTGAGTACACTAGAGAAACAAATTTATAGACACTCATAAGTGTATAAGAAAGAAGTTTATATACAAGAGCAATGGAGCATTCATAAAACATTCCAGTACAGTCCAGATCAAGTCCATAAATCTGATATTAACTCATATATCTGACACCAATATACAAAGTCCTCTTCAGACTCACAAAACATATGCAATGATGCTGAATGCAGGAAGATCACATGCCAGTGGGTTGGAAGTCTTATAGATCTAGTGGTATTGTAAGCATCTCAGCGCTGGCAGGGCTTTCCGTGTGGTTTCTCCAGGTCCAGGGTTCTGGTGGCATCAGCTTAGGTCCATGTGGATTCTCCTCAGGGATGTCTCACAGGGTGTCAGCCTTGTCAGTAGAGAGCTTCCAAGAAAGTGAGCAGAGAGAGAGAAGTGTCTTCCACCTCCAAAGAGGAAAAACAGGAGTTCGAAGAATTCTCAGGAAAACGCCATGCCCACACAGAGGCCTAATCAGCTATGACCCAGCTGACAGATTAGACTCCACCCCTTCGCTCTTAATCCTTTCAAGCCCCGGATTGACACCAGGTTATATAACTACCACAGGTACAAATATGGATCTCTCCCAATCAGTTGGGAGCCCTGATTGGGTCGTAATTAAGAGGTGGGTGGCTAACTACAAGGTTAGCATTAAGAAACCAACCTCTGCTCCAAGGGAAAAAGATGTGTTCTATTCCCATAAAGATTTACAGTCTAGAAAACCCTCAGGGACAGTTCTACAGTGTCCTAAAGGTTTGATATGAGTCAGAATCAACTCAATGGCAGCAAATATTTTTTGAGAGTCCAGTCAGTTGGCCAATTACCATATACATTCTTGTATAAACAGTTTTTCAGCACATTTTTAATGCAGTTTTTGCAGTAAAGTTAGGTGTTGCAACTGATAATCGGGTCACTTTACTCGAGTATATACAGTAGTAGTCTTCCAAATTTCCAGATATAGACTGGTGATTCCAGTGCTTTTTCATTTTAATTGGCACACTTTCATTTCCAGGAGTGCTATTTTTGGTAATGGCTATAGTGCAACTTTAACTTCTTCCTTCATTATCATTGGTTCTTGTGAACCTACTGAAATGGCAGAATATGGACTAGGTCTTCTTGGTACAGTGGCTGTGCATAGTATTTCCATCTTATTGTGATGCATCCTGCATCATTCAAGAGTTTTCCCATAGAATATTTAAATATTGCAATTTGAGGCTTGAATTATTTCTTTAGTTCCTTAATTTTAAGATCTGCTGAGCATGTTTTTCATCTTGGTTTTTGAATTTTAGGGTATACACATGTCATTTCAATATTTTACTTTATCTTCTCAAGTCGTGTTTTGAAGTTTCTGTTCTACTCTTCGATTTCATCATTCTTCCATTTGACTTTGCTACTCTATGATTAAGAGCAAGTTTCTGAGTCTTTTCTGACATGCATGTTAATGTTGTCTTTGTTTTACTTGTCTTTTTAATGACCTTTTGCATTCTTCATGAATGATATTCTTGATGTTCTCCCACAGCTTATCAGGTCTACTGTCATGAAGCAAATCTGTGAATGAGATGTTCTCAAAATTCAGGTGGGATATAATAAAGGTCATATTTTGGCTCTTGTGGACTTTAAACATTTTTCTTCAGTGTAAACTTGAACTGTTCCACAGTCATATGTAGAGTCCATATGTATAATCAATTTTTTGTGTTGTTGAAAAAAGGAATTTACTATGAATAAGTTCTTGGTCTTGCAAAATCTTGCCATGCTACCTCCAGTGTCCCTTCTATCACTAAGCCCGTGTTTTCCAGCAGGTGTTCCTTCCTCTGTTTCCAAACTTGGAAGAACAGTCAGCAATAATTATCAATGAGTCTTGATTGCATGCTTGATCAATTTCAGACTGAAGAAATTGGTGAAAATTTTCAGTCTCTGAATCACAAGCTTTATTGATCGATGCATAAGTTTGAATTATAGTATTGATTGCATTTCCTTGAATGGGCATAGATACAATCCTGTTAAAGACAGCATTTTACTTCGTTTACTTCAAGATTGATATTGCAGTGTCCTTTTGATAATGAATGCAGCACCATTCCCTATAATTTTCTGAATCAAAATGGCCAATGCCAGTCCCTTTCAGCTTGCTAAAGCCTAAGGTATTGATTTTTTTTAATCAATATTTAAGACTTCCAGTTTTCCTAGATTGATACCTTGTATATTCTAAGATCTGATTATTAGTATTTTTTTGCACCTCTTTCTTCTCATTTTGAGTTGTGCTCCATTAGCAAATGAAAATCCCAAGGTCTTTACTCCCCCAAGATTGACTTCTACTTCGAGAAAACAGCCCCTCCTCAGTCACATGTCAAGTGCCTTCCATCCAAATGCGCCCATCCTCTGGTAATATCTCTGAAAGGATCCTGCTTCCATTCATTAGGCTTCAATATCTGACAATCTTCAGATGTTATGCATAAGGCTTTCAGTGGCTTCTTCTGAATTAGGCGGCATATTCCTGCTCCATAGTCTTAGTCTGGAAGACTCCCTGAAACCTGTTCATGTGGAGTGACACTAATAACGTTTGAAATACCAGTGACATAGTTTCAGCATCACAGCAACACACACACCAACATAGTACTGCAAACTGAGAGACAAGTGATCTTGTTTTGGCTTTCTTTTGTTGTTGTTTTTAGTGTAGTTTCTGGTATTTAAATTCTTTGTTTTCAAAATCCTGTAACCAAGCAAAAGATAACACTAAATAGCATTACATAGTTTCAAATAATTTAATCTCTTGATATATTTTAAAACCTTTCATTCTAGTTATTTAAAAAAGAAAACAAAAAAGCATAGAAATTTACACTGTCTTACAATGATTGCTATCTTAGAAATATGCTTCACAGAAGATTCACAACATTAAAGGTATGGGGACAATTACTATTACGATAATGATTTTGTATAAAATCACTCAACCTGCACTCCTTTGGTTCAAATTCAATGTATTCTTACTAATTTAATTTAAATAAATGATTAATGAGTTGCACATACCTGACAACAAAGAGCTCTCATTTCAAGAACCATTTTAAAATTATGGATTACATCAAGAAAAAGAAGTATGCTAATTTAAATAATTCAGTTTAAATGTCCTCTTTAAGATTATATTATCTTTCCAGTTATCTTAACCGATTGATTATATTATCTATTTAAATAATAAAACTGTCATCTTACCCACTGCATTTCATATTCTGCATGTTTGTTAATCAAGTATAAAACCCAAGTCATGGCCTCTCTTTCAAAGAGTCACCTTAGTCCACAAACTTGAATTCTATGTCTTAATTACAGAGGACTTGACGAAAGTAGGTAGAAAATTAAAAACTGACAATTTTCCCTACGATATAAGGTCAGAAAACCTGGCACATATGCATCGTCTGTGAGGCTGCATATTTTTAGTATACTCTTTATTGTCTCCTGTTCAGGGAAACAGCTGCTTCATTTTCCAAACTAGTAAAAAGTCTTCAAGCCCTAATAGACTCCACACTGAGTTTTATGGATCGTGTTACTTGAGTTGTTCTCTTCCCTTTATTCATCTGATGAACGTCTTTCTCATAAATCAAGGTTTAACTAGACAATTTAGTTGGATGATAGATGAAATTTCTCTTTATAAATCCTTCAAACTTCTGTTTAAGATCATTATTTTCTTTTACAATTTAAAACTGCTTGTGATTTTTAGTAAATGCCTACCTATTTGGATCTAGGTATGAAATTGGACTATTGGAGGCCATGCATGCACTAGGGATATTTTTTTACTTTAAATTTAATTAATTTTTAACCAAATATTAGTTAATACTAATTCTAAATAAAAAACAATTCTCCCTAAAATTCCTTTAAAATAGCAATAGTATCTCTTGAATCCAACTCTTCATGCTTCATCATCATGAAGAACCTGTGGTGGTTACATAATCTGGTGTCAATTGAGGATTAAGAGTGTAGGAAAGGAGTCTAGTCTGTCAATCATTGTATAGTGAGGCCTCTGTGTGGCATAGTCTTCTCTTGAGACTTCTAGGAATACCTGAATTTCCTCCTCGGAGGCAGGAGACACTTTCTCTATGGGCTCACTCCCTACAAGACATTTCTGAGGAGAAGCCACATGGAGCTACCCTGAGACACAGTTTCAGAGCTGAAGGAATCACATGAAGTCCCATGTCAGTGCTGAGATGCTTACAATGCCACTGGATCCACAAGACTTCCAACACACTGGTCTGTGATCTTCCTGCATTCAGCATCATTGCATGTGTTTTGTGAGTCTGAAGAAGACTTTATAGATTGGCATTGGCATATGGGCTAATATCAGATTTATGGACTTGATCTGGACTAGACTGGACTATGATGCTTTCTCAATATTCAATTGCTGTTGTACATAAAGCTTTTTTCTTATACACATATGTGTCTTCCTGGATTTCACTGGTCTACTCAGACTAACAGAGAACCATTTATAGATATCACCAAAGAGGTTAGGCTGTGTTGCTTGATCACTTATGCAGTCAATATATATTAGCTGTATAACATGGGTTATCTTTCTTGACCAGTCTTGGTATGTGTCAATTTATTCATCTGAGGATAGGAAATAATTTCCAGTGATTAAACAATATAACACACCTATCACCCATAAGGTCCCTAGATGACTGCCTTGTTTCCTAGTGCTGTTCTAGCAGAAATACCACAAATGGGTTACTTTAACAAACATTTCTCACAGTTGAGAAGGCTAGAAGTCTGAATTCAGTGCCTACTGATGGGGAAGACTTTCTCAGTTTGGAAGAAGATTCTTTCGTCTTCAACTGGACTCTGTTTCCTTGGTAATATGCATGTGTCTTGATTCCAATATTCCCCCATCTCTCTTTGTTTAATGTGCTCAATTTATATCTTGAAGTAGATTAAAATATTTGAGACATATGCTACACAAAGTGTGACTCATTAAACATAGCAAAGGAAACCCATTCCCACATGTGATTAGAACCATAGGCACAGTGGTCAGGATTTGCCGTACATATTTTTCTGGAACACAACAATGGTGTGATCATTAGGCACTCAGCTACTAGCCTGGAAGCTCGGTTAATCAAATCCACCCTGATTCACCGGGTTCACTGTGGCTTGGCAATTGGCTTGCATGAGAGTGTAGGCAAGTAAACAGTTTTTAATCTTCCATAAAAACTATAGCCAAGAGAGATTTTGCTCTTGAACTCACGTTGTTGCTGTTAGGTGCCATGAAGTCAGTTACAACCTCTTGTGACCCTATGTAAAGCAATAGCAAAACACTGCCCAGTCCTGCCCCATGCTCACAATAGTTGTTCGATTTGAGCCCATTGATGCAGGCAATGTGTCAATCTGTCCCAATGACAGTCATTCTATTTTGAGCTTCCTTGTAGTTTACCAAGCATGAGGTCATTTTCCAGGGACTAGTCTCTCCTGATAACATGTCCAAAGTATATGAGACAAAATATCATCATTCTGTATTCTAGAGGGTATTTTGGCTGTGCTTCTACCAATATAGATGTTCTTGTTCTTCTAGAAACCCACAGTATTTTCAATATCCATCAATGGGTCACCATTAATCAGAATTATCTCAACAACAAAAAAATAAGTACTACCTCGAAACTGTTTGATGTAT
The DNA here is from genome assembly GCF_000313985.2 of Echinops telfairi. Lineage (NCBI taxonomy): Eukaryota > Metazoa > Chordata > Mammalia > Afrosoricida > Tenrecidae > Echinops > Echinops telfairi. The sequence continues at coordinate 64,965,070 of NW_022111373.1, forward strand.
AGGAATGATGCATTAAAGTTATTAATATAAATATTTTATTAAAATTACAATTGTTATTATGATCAATGGTATTTCTATAATAAAGTCTAAAGAGTTTTGCTATGATGATCATTTTTCTTCACATTCAACATTAGGATTTGGGGCTCATGATTAAGGTTA
>NW_022111373.1:64966711-64975420 GCF_000313985.2 Echinops telfairi
ATGCCTGTTTTATATAAGTAAGCAAATCAACAATAACATGGACCAAACAAAAGATTGAAAAGATATAAAAACAAACAAACAAGCAAAAAACATACAGAATTCCAGGTCTGTCTGCTGACATTTATGACTATCTCCCACTGGTCCTGAGGGAATTCCAGGAGCTGCTCCTCCTAGCCTGAAGTATATTTGGGGGGCTCTGTAGGGGCTTTGTGGCTTGGCTTTGCTCCAATTGCTGGTCTGTTATGTTCCCATCTTGGTTCGCCTGTGGTGGGGAGTTCAGACCAGACTAACTCTCCATTGTGTGTCTCCAGTATTGTCCTCTGTCACCAGTATGCTCCAGTAAGGGGACAATATGTTTGAGTTGTTGTTAGCCCTCCAGTCCTCTCTGTGTCTTAGCAGCTCCATACAGGAACAGTACAGGAACATCGTCCGCTGGGCTTGGTGTGCCAATATGGGGTCTAGACCATCCCTTTCTATTTTTCTTTCATAGTTTGCTTCCATGTTGGCGTAGTATGCTGGCCTCTCTCCTCAATCTATAGGTTTAATGTTGTTCTCTGTTGCACATACTTCGAGAGAGGGGATTAGTTTGACTCTGATTGTGGCCAGTCCTGTAGCCCAATCTTTTCATACATTTCTCCACAGGGTATGTTGCTTTCATGGTTTGGTGTACCATGGTGGGGTCTGTATGCACACTCACAATTCTGTGGAGACATAACCAATACTCTGCCCCAGGGCGAGTTAGTGCCCTGCACCCCCTGTGTGAAACTTCTTTTCAGGTCTTTTGCCCACTTCCTGAAGGAGTTAACTGTTTTCCTCTTTTAGTAGGCTATGGGGGTACTGTAGATTTTAGTAATAAGAAGCCCTTTATCTGTTGGGTCATTGCTAAAAACCGTCTCCCAGTCTATGGGGTCTCTTGTTACTCTCTTGGTGCTGTCTGCTGACTGTAAACAGGTGGTTTATTCTTAGCAAATCCCACTTGTTGATTTCAGGTTCATCTAGGTGTGTGCCCTTCTCTATTGCAGTTAGCCTATGTATTCCATTGGCTAAGGTTCTTTGATTTGTCCCAATTCCATTGTTGATGGTCCTGATAGTTTGGGGTTTTATTTCTAGGTCTGTGATCCACCTTGAATTTGTTCTTGTGCATGGGGTGAGGCAAGCATCTTGTTTCATCTTTCTACAGGTGGATATCATTATTTCCAGCACCACTTGTTAAAGAAGGCATCTGCCCACCCACTTGATGTTTTTTTGGCCCTTGTTGAAGATTAAGTGCCTATATGCTTCTGGTTTTATTTCTGGGTCTTCTGTTCTTTCCCATTGGTCTGAGTATCTGGCATTTTACCAGCGCCATGCAGTTTTGACCGCTGTGGCTCTGTAGTAGGTGTTAAAGCCAGGTAAAGAGAACCCTCGGACTTTGCCCTTCTTCTTGAGGAGTTCTTTGCTAATTTTTAACTCCTTCCTTCTCCATTTGAAATTGGTGGTCAGTTTTTCTAATTCTTTGAAGAAGGTTGTTTGTATTTGAATTGGGCTAGCATTAAACTTACATAGTGTCTTTGGTAAGATTAACATTTTCACTATATTGAGTCTTCTAATCCACAAGCCCAGGATATTCTTCCATTTGTGGAGGTCACTTTTGGTTTTCTGTTGTAGGGTCCTGTAGTTTCCCTTGTATAAATTTGGGTGGGTGGGGGGGGTGTTGTTAAATATAGCCCTAGATATTTCCAGTTGTTCTGGGCTATTGTGAAGGGTACTGCTTTCTTGATCTCCTCTTCCATGGTCTTGTCCAATGTATATAGCAAGCCAATAGATTTATGTTTGTTGATCTTGTATCTTGTCACATTTCCATATTCCTCTATCACTGTCAGTACTCCTGTTGTGCAGCTTTGGGAATTTTACAACGAATAGAATCATGTTACCTGAAAATAGCAAGTTCCACCTTCTTCTCTCCCAGTCGGATAACTTTAATGTCTTTCCACTGTTTTATGTGGTTAGCTAAGGCATCCAATATGATGCTGAATAGAAATGGAGACAAGGATGGAGACAAGGGTCATCTTTGTCTGGTCCCCTTTTTCTGAGGGCTTTTTTTTTCATCTTTTTTCCATTGACTATGATGTGTGCTATTGGCTTTTTGTAGACATCTTGTTTTAACATGGGGAATTTTCCTTCCATTCCTGTCTTCTAGACAATCTTAATTAGGAATGGGTGTTGGATGTTGTCAAATGCTTTTTTCTGCCTCTATCGATATTATCATGTCATTCTTATCTTTTTTTATTTTCAACGTGGTGTATAATATTGGTGGATTTCCTAATTTTGAATCATCCCTGCATCCCTGGGATAATCCCACCTGATCTTGGTGGATGATATGTTTTATATACTTTTGTATTCTATTGGCCAATATTTTGTTAAGGTTTTTCATCTAACTTCATTAAATATATTGGTTTGTAGTTCTCTATTCCTGTGGGATCCTTGCTCTGTTGGATGTCAAATTTATACTGGCTTTGTAAAATGAGTTTGGGAGTTTGCAATCCTTTTCTTCACTTTGGAATAATTTGAGGAGGATCAGTGTCAACTCTTCCCAGAATGTTTGGTAGAATTCTCCTGTGAGCCATTTGGTCCAAAAACGTTTTTGTTGGTAGTTTCTTGATAGCCATATCTATTTCTTCTTTGCTATGGGTCTATTGGGATTCTTGACCTCTATCTGGGATAATCTAGAGAGCGATTATTTTTCCGAGTATTTGTCCCTGACTTCCATGTTGTTGAGTGCATTAGAATAGACTTTCATAACACTTTATGATTATCCTTTTAATATCATTGGGGGTCTGTTGTCATTTCCCTATTTTCATCCCTCATCCTGACTGTTGATGTTTTCTCCTTCCTTTCCTTCATTAGGCTTGCCAAAGGTCTGTTGATTCTGCTGATCCTTTCAAAGAACCAGCTTTTTGCTGTATAGGTCTTTTTTGCATTATTCTCTTGTCTTCCCCCAGGTTTAACTCTGCCCTGATTTTTATTATTTCTTTTCTTTTGCTATTAGAGGGTATGCTCTGTTCTAGTTGCTGGAGGCTCTGTGATAGTGTATCAGTCAAAAGTCTCTCTTCTTTTTCACATATGCACTAATTACTATCAGGCTACCTCTGATAACTGCTTTTGCATTATCCCATGGGCTTTGATACATTGTACTCACATTCTCATCAGTTTCTAGAAACTTCCTAAACTCTCAAATCTGTGCCAAGTATCCATTCCCATCACAGAAGATCATTATTCAACCTCGAATTGTTTGTCCTATTCTTTCTGGTTGTTTTATTGATCTCCAGCTTTATGGCTTGGTGGTCCAAGAGGGACGTCTAAATGAACTCTATGTGTTTCAATTTACTCGGGCTCAACTTATGCTCCAGCATGTGGTCTATTTTCAAAAATGAGCCATGTACACTTGAAAACATTGTGAATTGTTTGCTTTTGGATGGGAAGTTCTATATATGTATATAAGGTCCAGTTGACTAATTGTAGTGTTCAGCTCTATAGCCTCCTTGCTGAGCTTCTTTCCCAGTGATCTTTCTTTCTCTGATGGCAGTGTATTAAAGTCACCTACTATGATTGTTGAATCTGTGATTTCTTTTTTCACTTTTTCAATAGTTTGACGGATTTCATGAATTTCTCATATATATATATGAGAAATTCTCATATATATATATGAGCTATATATATATATATATATATATTGCTCACTGGTTCCTGGTTTACTGATCCTATGAGCATTATATAGTGCCCCCCCATGTCCCTTTTTATAGTCTGCTCCTTGAGGTCAATTCTGTCAGAGATTAGGCTTGCATCCCCTGCTTTTTTTTTTAAGTTGCTGTTTGCCTGCTATATTTTCCGCCAGCCTTTTATTCTTAGCCTATTTTTGTATGTGAGCTTAAGATGTGTCTCTTGCAGGCAACAGATTGATGGGTTATGTTTTCTGAGACAATCTGCTAGCCTTTGGCTTTTAATGGATGAATTGCGGCCACTGACACTCAGAGTTATTATCAAAATCTGTGGATTCATTGCTGTCAGCTCATACCTTTTGTTTTGGGTGTTTTTCTATCTCCCTTAATATAGGTGTGCTGTGTTTGTATGGGGGGGCTTCCTTCTTGCTTTCTTTTCCCTTTGAGGTCATGTTATCTTGTAGTTGTTATTGGTGAATTGGCTTCTGGGTGGAGTTTGTGTGGTAGTTACATAATCTGCTGTCAACTTGTAAAGTGTGGAGTCTGGCCTGGAAATCAGCTCTCAGTTTGATGACCTCATTTGGACAAGCCACAGAGATAAAAAGCTCAATGGAGGCCAGAAGCACATCCTCCTTGCAAGACATTCCTGTTGACAAGCCACGTGGAGCTATGCTAGCAGCAAGAGCTTTGGAGCTGGAGGAGCCATGTGGAGACCCATGCCATCACTAAGATGCTTCCAATGCCACTGGATCCACAAGACTTTCTACCCACTGGCCTGTGATATTCCTAAACTCAGAGTAATTGCATGTTTTGCATGAGTCTGCAGAGGAATTTACAGACTGGTACTGGACATATGGGCTAATAGCATACTTATAGACTTGATTTGGAATCGGCTCGGATGTTTTCTTAATGTAGTATAATTTCTATAATTTGTATAATTTCTTTATACAAAGCTGTTTTCTGTAAACATGAGTGTCTATGAATTTGTTTCTCTGGTCTAACTAGACTAACACAATTGGGCTATATAGTGATCTCCTGTTTATGCTTGGTGGATGTTGCTCTTCTGACCATAGTGAGTTGTCAAGGATTTCCCATTGGGTTGAGTTTCTTATGGCATATTTTTTTGGATCTTTCCTTGTCCTGGAAGACGCTTACCTCACCGTCTATCTTAATAGATGGTTTAGCAGGGTAGAGGATTCTTGGACAGGTGTTGTTTTCATTCAGCTTTCGGAAGATGTTACTCCACTCTCTGTCCCTCTTCATGGTTTCTGCTGATGGGTCTGAGCAGGTTCTTAACTGAGCACGATTGGATATGTCCACTTTCTTCTCTTGCTGCTCTTACAATTTTCTCTTTTTCCTCAAAGTTGGATGATTTAACTATTATATGCCTCGGTGAGTTCTTCTGGGGTTTACTCTAATTGCATGAGTGTCTAATTCTCCTTCATTAAGGTGGGCAAGTTTGCTTCCAGAAATTCACTCGCTAATTTAGTTGTATTGTTCTTCATTGTGTCTTGTTCTGGTAGACCAGTTTGTCGAATATTGTTCCCGTTCATAGCTTCTGCCATTGATCTCAGTGTTTTCTGTGGTCTCTTTGATTATCTTGTTTGACTGCCTTTCCATTTATTGAAGTCTGCTTGATTGTCCTTAAGATCACTGATATGCATCTCTGCCTCCTCTAGTCTGTTAGTAAAATCTGTGATCTTATGTTTACCTTCTTTTACCTCCTCCATTAAGTCCTGTATTTCCCTTTAGTGCATGGACTTCACCCCTTCTATCATCCCACCTTATTCTTCGTTGCTTTCCTCAGCTTCTGTATTACTCCAAACAGCCTTCTGAAGATTTCTTTCTGTGACAGATCCATCTCTGATCCTTCTATGAGCATCAGTATCTCCTTTGCTAGTTTTATCTTTCTTGATGAAAGGCTTCCAGGATATTTTGAAGAACTGGGCACCATATTTCTGGGAAACCATGGGTCCCTGAGCTCTATCTCTGTGTGACTGGTAAGAGTGCTTTCGAAGATTGCCTGTGGTCCACTATGGTGTTTGGTAGGACTTCTATGTAGGCAATGTGCTGTGGTGTCTCTGTGGCCAATGGCAATGGGAGGCTTAAACACTGTGGTAAGGCTGGTGACTGTTAGGTATGTCTCTGGGCTGAGTGTGCCAGCTTGGCCGTGAGTCTGGTCTGGGCTGTCAGGCCATGATCTTCAGCACTTTTTTTTTTAAATAAAAAGGCACCGAATAGAAAACAATGGCGGGCAAGGCCTCGCTGCCATGGGAGTGGGTTAACAGAGTGAAGGTGGAGGCAGCCTCACTGCCGCTGGTGCAAGTGGCTGGGGAAAGTCTCCCTCCCTGCTGTGGTGGAGGTACTGGACAGATGTGGTGGCAGGGGTGGGGGACTGTTACTGATGGAAGGGCGCTGGGTGACAGCCCCACTGCCACAAAGTGGGGGTTGCCGTGCACTGGTGAGATGCAGCTGCCACTGCTGCAGGCAGGGGGTGCCACACAGGCACATGCAACTGGTGCTGTGGTTGGTAGGAGGAGAGGCGCAGGAGTGGGGGTTGGGGGCTTTCAGGCCATGGTGGGGAGAGCTGAAGAAGCTGCAGGTGATTAAACCCACTTCAGGTAGACCGCAGACATGGTTTAGCCATTGCCACTGGGGCCATGGTGAGTGGTTGGAGGAACCTGAGTTCGGTGGTGGGACATGCAACCACTTGGGGAGAAGCAAGCCACAGGAGGAGGGAGCAGCCCACAGTGGAGAGTGCTGCGGGTGAACTACCCCCTTTGGGTGACCAGCTGCCCATGTTGGTGTTTCAATATGGCTGTCAGCCAGGTTCAGGTGCGGCAATAAGACTGAGGGTAATTGGTGGGTGGTAACCACTGTGGGCTCTGAATTAGTGTGGCGAGCATGGGCTGGGGAGTCCCAAGGGCCAGGTCGCTGGTTCCCCCAGTTCCTGCATGAGACTAGGTGTGGGGGGAGATTGCCATCCAGACTGAGGATGTCCCCTGGGCTGTAGGGAGTCATTCTACTTACCTGATTCCTCACACTCCTCCTCTTGGACCCCAGCTACACTGATCACCACAGAGCCCCCAATGTGGGCTGCTTACCTGGGCGCACTCTTGCCAGACTCCCTTGTTATTTTGTTTTACAAACACAGCCTTGTTCAGTTTTATTCAGGCCTATTCCTTGATTAGGAGCCCTGCAGTTTCTGTGAAATAAGCACCAACCTGCCACTCCTCGGCAGAAAAATGAGGCTTTATACTGAACTAAATATTTAAAATCTCCTAAAACTCTCTGTAGGTTCACTATGAGCCAGCATATGGATGCCATTATTGATGTTAGTGGAATTTGTGGGGCTTGAGTATGTGCTGATATTAAGTCTAGGCCTGATCCATTCTTGCAGAGAGAATGCATATCATTTATGCTTGCCCTGTTACAAAGTAGGATTATGTTGTAAATCACAAGGTGCAGGAAAGGAATTTTAAAATCCTAGATACTGAGTAAATAAGGTTTTTCAATGTCTTACCCTAGAGTCGGATATAGAGTAATTATTTTAAAGATGTTTCTATCTATATATTACTAAATGTATTACTCAAATCCTTGTGTGTGTAAAAATGTTTTAGGTCTTCATGTCTACCTCATTAGACTATAATATAGTAGCTGTTGGTGCTCAAAGACTCACAATAAATGCATTTCAAATTGACAATGAAAAAGTGAACAACTTTTATCTGAGAAAACATAAATTTTCACACTTTTTTATAATCTTATCAAAATTAGATCATACACTAGGTAAAATATTAATAGGTACTTAATACACACACACACACACACACACACACACACACACACACACACGAAAAGGTTCCCAAAGAAACCAGGAATTGTGCTGGGTGCAGTGGAACTCGTATAGTACTCATTTTTCCCACTAAGCAAGCATCCAACAAGTCATTCTGTTAGTGCACCCAGTGGCAGCAACTTGGAAGGTCCTTTCTGGTCACAGTGATTTTTTTTTTTTAAAGCAGTTTGACTCAAAGTTCATTTTTTTGTGATGGCAGATTTAAGAGAACAGCATGTGGCTGTGAAACGTTCTTTCCTTCCCAGGAAAAATTGCCACAGAAACTGTTGTGATGTTGCACACAGCTTACAAGGACAGTGCCGAGGGAAAAACTCAAGTGTACAGGTGGTTTTCTCATTTCAAAAAAGTTGAAATTTTTGATTGATGATAAACCTCACTCTGGACATCACAAGCAGACAAAAATGTTAATTCATACTGCATTTGGGGTTGGTTCCACCAGGTCTTTGTTATGCCTTCCGCATTTCAGTACACTAGAGGCAAGCCTCCTACTGGCCCTCTCAGGACAGATCTCCTCTTTCCCTTAGACTGTAATCTGTACCTTGCATAACTGTCCAGGCAAGTTGCACTCCTAAAAGCAGGCCATCACAGCCCCACAAAGTATTCTGTCTCTACACTGTTAACTGTCCCAGCTTATAGCCAGTGAAATAGATTACTCAACTCTTATAGCTTCTTTCCTTGAAACAGCTTTCTGATGTAACCAAAGACAGCCACAGGTTCTCTTTCATGATACTTGCTTTCTTTAGGGGGACAGCCAATGACCTGTAATGTCATTCTTTTAGGAGATGTCCCACCTCCTCTTTGCTGCTTCTCTGTCCCTCTTATCTATTTTTTTCCTCTAAATTACCTCTGTGTGATTGACTCCTGATATAAAATATATTTTCAATTTTTTATGCAAGGATCTAGCAGCACATCCAAACAGTCCTTTAAATGGTGCATAAGTTACTCAATTACATAATATACAAACCAACAACAAATCCTTGTAAGGTATGTAAGACAGGAAAATCACTTGGCATACTGCAGCCCAAAGCCAGACAGACTATTTAATTATCATGTTGCTTATTTACATAGGAAATGTCAATCAAGCTGGAGGAAAGTAAAATGCCCTCTGAGGATGGACAACTTGGGACACCTTCTCAATTTTCCTTATACTTTAAATAA
>NW_022111373.1:64975628-64977600 GCF_000313985.2 Echinops telfairi
AGTATACCACTGTCCAAATCTCAGTTGTAATGGATAAGTTCTTAGCTATATCACACTAAGCATGTTGCTTCACTGTATAGCCTCCTTTTTCAAATCTGTAAACAGAACTAAAAATAATTCCCGAATTTTCAACTATTCTAAGGAGGATTAATGCAAATAACATACTAGAATATTAGTAGTAATAAGAATAGCAATATACAGTATGCTGGTGTGTGTTAATTCAGAGGGTTGGCAAAGGCATCAAGAAAATTGAAAGCAAATTAAATAGAACAAAGAAAATTAAAAGCCCCGCCCATCCAGGTGGCTACAAAAAATACGATGCCTAGTTAAATAAGAATTTCAGATAAGCAAAAATAGTGTTTTATAGTATAAGCAGTTTCTAGGAAATATTTGGAACTGCTGATAAAAAATGAATTTTTTCTGAAAATCCAATTTATTTGATATACATATTTAAACTAAATATGTATCACTTATGAAAATATTTAGTATATGAAAAACAATATATCTATATACACACACACATATGTAAATTAAATTTTAGTAAATATAACAAATTATAATATTGCCTACTAATACAGATTTTTATGCTGTATGATGCAGGAAATATCAAAAGAAGATGGAAGGAAACACTTCAAAAAGAACTAGTTGACACTCAACCATTTCAAGAGATAGCACATGATCAAGAACGAATGCTACCAAAAAAATCCAAACTGCACTGAAGGCATTTATTAATAAATACAGATCCTTTAGAAATCAATGGAATATCAATCAAAATGTTGCATCATGCTGGTGAAATACTGGAAGCACTCATTAGTCTGTGCCAAGAAATTTAAAAGATAACTACATGTCCAACTGACCAGAAAAGATCCATATTTATTCCCCTTCCAAAAAATGGTGGTCCCACAGAATGCAGAAATTATTGAACAATATCATTAATATTGTCAGTAAAATATTGTGAGAAATCATTCAATAACAGTTGCAGTAGTACATTGAGAGGTATATGCCAAAAATTCAACCCAGATTCAGAAGAAGATGTATAACAAAGATATCATTTCTGATGTATGATGGATCTTGATTGAAAGTAAGGAATAATAATACATATATGTAGATTTGTGTTTTATTGATTATAAAAAGGCATTCTACTTTGAGGAAACTAACAAACTACAGATAGCATTGAGAATATTGAGGATTCTAGAGTACTTCTTGTGCTCATTCAGAACCCATACATGGATCAAATGTTAATCTTTCAAACAGAACAACAACAAAAAAATACTGCATGGTAAAAAATCAGGAATGTTTTACAAAAGAGTTCTATCCTTTCCCACATATTTTTTCTATCTCTATGTTGAGCAAACAATCAGAGAAGCTGGGCTATATGAAGAATAACTCAGCATCAAGATTGAAGTAAGGCTTATTAACAAGTGGAAGTACAACTTTTCTTGCTGAAGTGAGGAACATTTGACACACTTGTTTTTGAAGATCAAGGACTACGGCCTTCATTATGGATTAAAACTCCATATAAAGAAAACAAAAATCCTCACAAGTGGACCAGTAGATAACATCATGATACATGGAGAAAAGATTGAAATTGTCAAGAATTTCATCTTGCTTGTATCTGCCATCAATGCTCATGGAAGCAACAGTTAAGAGATGGGACCATGTATTACACAAGGTCAATGTGAGAGGGTGGTGGTGGTCATAGAGTGGAGTCCCAATGATCATCTGTAGACAATTGGACATTCCTCTACAGAGGGGTCACAGGGAAGAAATGAGCCAGTCAGGGTGCAGTATAGCACCGATAAGACACACAATTTTCCTCTAGCTATTTGGTGCTTCCTTCACCCCATTATCATGACCTCGATTCTACTTTACAAATTGGATGAGAGCAGAGCATGCACACTACTACAGATAAGAGCCCGCAACACAGGGAATCCAGGATAGATAAACCCCTCAGGGCCAACAAGGAGAGTAG
>NW_022111373.1:64978109-64992946 GCF_000313985.2 Echinops telfairi
AAAAAATCAGCTGCACAAGTCCTCTTAAGAGTTTTGAAAAGCAGGGATACCACTTTGAGAAGTAAGATGCTTTACAAAATCTGTTGCATTTTCAGTCACGTCATGTGCATGTGAAAGTTGGACTTTGAATAAAAACCAATGAAGGAAAATGATGCATTTCAATTATGGTGATTTTTAAGAAAATTGAAAGTGCAGTGGACTGTCAAAAGTAAAAAAAAATTACTGGTGGGTTCAAACTGTTGACCTGGTGGTTTTCAGCCCAACATGTAACCAACCATGCCACTTGGACTTCCGCTTATATTAGATGAATTTTAACCCGGATGTATTATCAGGAGAGATGAGTGCCTGGAACAGGCCAATATGCTTAGAGAAAGTGGAGGGTCAGAGAGAAAAGGAAGACCCGCAGTGAGGTGGATCAGCACAGTGGCTGAAACAATGAGCTCAAACATAACTCTAGTTGTGAAGAGAACCCAGGAACAGACAGGGTTCGTTCTGTTGCTATTAGCCAGAATGGGCTCAATGACCCTTGATAACAGGATAAGATATATTTATCTCTATATCAAATAGTTAGAATGCCCTTTGTTTATTGTCAAGAGGATAAAAGTTGCAGTACAACACAGTATGATTCATCTACCTTAAAATCCAATGGACAGATTTTTCTTATGTATGCAAACATGTCTGCTTTAGGAAAGAAAGTAATTTTAATGAAATAGTCTATGAGCTTCAAAAAACATTCATACAATGAATCTCAGATTAAAGTTATACTAATTTGAGATAGAATGGGATTGGGGAGAATTGTGTTACATCTGATTCCCTAAAGTTCAGCAACTTAACCTAGGTTTAAGGTATGTGATAAAAGCTGGTTGTGAAACTTAGAAATTTTTAAGACCTAAATAATGAAATTGGATTGAAAAAGTGTATTTGAATTAATGTGCTACTCATATTTATCTAAAAACCTTCTCATTACATTAAAATATGTATAGGTTAGCATAGTATAGTATTTTCAGGGTTTTTTTTAAAGTTAATGGAGTGGGAAAGAAGAACAAATTCACTTAATTCATTGAAGGTGAGGATTTCATCTAAACACCAGATTTTCATTTGGCACAAAAGACCAATTTAAGAAAAGTCCTTGATGAAATTATGCTTATCTTATAAAAAAATTTAAAAATTATACTGATTAGCTGTTCATTCTATTTTCATTTTTGAAGAGTGTAAGGACTTCCAATTATCTCCACATAAGCAAAAACTTTTTGTTGATTAGATTCTGACTGACACAATAATATTCCCGTGCTTTTATTTTGCTTTCCTTTGCTCTAAGATACAAATTTAACATAAATCAAATCAATGAAGATAAAAATCTAATTTTATTTATATATGATATTTGACTGTTGGCAAGAAACAGTTTCAAATGGTTTTCCTACAAGTATATTCTATTAAAGTAATTACTCTAATTTCATGAGCAACTTTAATGGTAGTTGATGCCTCTTCTTGGTGTAATTTTATAGAAAGGTGGTATCAGATAATCATAACAATTAAAATGGTTGATGTAATTGCTGAAGAATTAAAATGGGTCTCTAGAATTTTAACCAAGATTCCATTTATGTTCCAAAGTACTTGTGTGTGGGGGGGAGGAGGAAAAATGGTTATTTATATCAATATAATAAAAGGTACAAAAGTATTTTTCTGTCTTTTCATAAAAAGTATAACATATCCCAGTTTTCATACACCAAGAGAAAAGTAGTGGCCCAACATAAGAAAAGTAGAAATTTTCATTATTCTCCCAATATAATCATTGTTTTACAGGATTGCCATTTTACTCTTTAACTTCATCCTGATTGCATTGCATGACAGGTGTTCTGGTTAGGATTTGGAGTGATAACCTACTAACTGGTCGGTGGTTTGAACCCTCACCCACAAACCTTTCCTCAAGCCTACACCTACCATGCGGCTTGTGGAAGAAAGACATGGCAATGATCTTCCTTCAAAGGTTATGACCTTGAAAGAAAGCCTCATCGTTCCATTCTCTATACTATACAGTCACTGCAAATTAAGTTAATTTGTGGTCATTTAAATGAACTATAAAATCTTTAAGGATAATTTCATTAGTACCCTGCCTTGATCGATTAAATTAACTAAATTCAAGAAAGATGTAATTATCAATATCATCAAATATTATAATAAAACCAGTTAATTCCTACTGAATGTGTCCAATGATCTCTGACATAGGACACATCTACAAATAACAGTCTTTTTAAACATTTACAAATCATTCCCATAATAACTTTACATATATACATAGCTCTACCTGGTTTATTTTAGTGGTTCTTATTTAGCATGATCTGTATTCACTGTAGTGAGAAAATATGCTCTTTTTAAAAATACTTTGCAAATGAGACTTTTCTTTTGATATGTGCATGCATTTGAGATTTCCCATCTTTGGTAACAAATTTCTTGGCCTACAAAGCTGCTCTGTTAGTTTCAATAAACAAAGACCCATTCAAATTTCAGGGAAGGAAAAGGAAAAAAATAGAGTGAGAATTAGAAGAAAAAATGTATAAGGTCAGCAAGATCTCACAGAAATGAAGAATGGGAGAAAGAGCCAAGCTTGATGTTCCGGAAGAGCAAAGTCAGCAACACATGGCTGAGGTCCCATCCCTCTCTCTCAGAGCCCCACGCCTCTTCGCTTCTTTCCAGCACTTCTCTTGCCTTCCGTGACTCCAGCTTTCTCAGTCCCTCAGGTTAGCTCATGAACGTAGAACATGGATGCTGCCCCCCACCCCCACCCATTGAGTGTGAGATAGCTCCTCTCTGTTCAAATAAAAAAAATGTTTCAAATCAGCTTATGGATCCTTGGAACTTTTCCTCCCCTAGTTTAATAGGTATTACCAAGATAACAGTGTGGTCATTGGGACCATGGATAAGAGAAGCTTCTGCAGTACTGAGATATAGACCGAATTATAGAAAACAGAAAGGAGAGTGGCACTAGACAAATTTTGACCATATTAGCAACTTTGGACAACTTTCTAAAATTAAAGAAAAAATGTATTATTACCAAAACAAATATGGTTGTAATCTTTATACGAGCAGAAAACCACATCTTTTTGTTGTTGTTGTTCCCTTCAAGGAACATCTCCATTGACCTTTCAGTGAGTAGCCAGACTCTTAACCACTGCATCCCTAGGGATCTTGAGCCCTAAGACAATTACAGATGCTCTTAGAAAATGAAAGTTTGACAGACGAAGGACATGTGACACCAAAGTAAGATACTGGATGGATGTAGCTACAGACTAAGAAATGTCAGAAGTCACCAGAATCTATAGGGCGTGGGGGTGGGGATTATCCTCAGAATAAAGTTTACAAAGATAAAGTGATTTACTGGGTATGGCTCTTCTTTCCCTATACTTTGTATCTGTTACCAGAGGGCTTGGTTGAACCATGGAGACTAGATGTATTTTGTCTTTTTCTGATAGATATAGGTAAGAGAAGATGTAGGAAGATAGTGAGAGGCTGATATCATTGAGTTGTGATTGTTCACAGAGTTCATTGTGATTTTATAAAATTGGAACTCTAATATGGATGGAGATTAGTCAAAATTTTTTTTTATCTTGCTCATTTATGATGGGTCATCTACAATGTAGGAAGTGTCTATGTGGGGGGGGGGTGTCTCACTTTATTAGGAAGGAAGAGCCAAGAATGGAGCTTGTCTTTGGACCCTAAGATCACCGCTAGCTGAATTTCCTTGATCCAGAAGACAGAACTGTGATACCAAAAACTGGTGGTGCAGCAGCACCAAGAGCAGGAGACAAAATAGTGGACTTCTCAGGCAATGATGTAAGTAAATCTGTGTGTCTTTGGGAAGAAGGCTCTCTTGCAAAATGAGGTGCGAACAGTCACTTAATCGAGGGAGCTAGGTTTGATGATCCATAGAGCTAAAACTGAGTACTTCCTGGCTGAAGCTTTTATGGCAAAATGGCATGCCTTTTGGCATTTATCAGTAGTGCACAATGAGTGTGATTGTTAAAGTAGTGTGTCAACTTGGCTCGGCCAGGATTCTCAGTGGTGTGGTAGTTAACGTGTAATAATCTACCATGGTCTTGAGCAAGACCAGGATTTCTACTCCCATAAACAATTACAGTTTTGGAAACCCATAGGGGTATTGCTATGAGTCAGCATTGACTAGATGACAGTGAGTTTGTTTTAATTTACCATGACATGACAACACAATGTTAATCACAACCAATCAGTTGTAAGCCTTCATAATGGGATAATATTAAGGTGGAAGGCAACAACTTTACTCCGGCCAATTAATTGACTTGGGAGTAGGGCCAGCTTTCAATATAAGTTGATGCTTTTAGACCATTGTTGCTTACTACTGGATCTGAATCCTGCATTTGGCTCATTCACCTCTGATTTTTTTTGGATGCGAGCCAATGGCCTATCATATTGCCTGGTGGTCCTAGAAGTAATGAGCAATCTGTCATTTGATCAACTCAAGTTGGACTCATTGCCTTTGCAGCCTAAACCTTGCCTACTGAATTTGTACTCATCCTCTCTGCAGCCACCAGCCCGTGGCCTTCCTGCCAATCATCAGCCCCATAGCAAAGGAGTCAGGAGAAGTCTCCAGCATAACTTCTACCCCTTATGGATTTGCAATGCCCTGAAATTAAGACTTCCAACTTCTATAATATGTATTTTCTTGATATCTCTGTCTTCTCTCTCTTTCTTTCTTTGTCGATATATTGATACATATATACATAGGTATATGATCCATATACACATATAAATTTACAAATATATATGTGTATATTCATAAATAGTAATACAAACATATCACATAAAAATGTGGATGATTTTGCTTCTCTATGGAACCCAGATTAAGGATCTTGTAGCACTTGCTCAAGCAGGCTAATGGTCAAGATCCATGTGGGCCTATGGCCACCGCTGAAAAGAGGCCATATTTACTAGAAAAACTATATCCTGAGCATTTCTAAACGTGAATCATAACCTGTTAGCTTCCCTAATAAACCCCATAATAGTAAGTATAGTCTATAAGTTCTGTGTGGCCATTGCAATAAATACTCAAACCCAGTTTAGAAGTAGAGTGTGTCATGGAACTGATGTAGCCACAGACAAAGTGGCATGGGTGAGAAGGCAAGTCTTAGAATTGGTAAGATGTTTGTAAGTTGGAGGCTTTTCTGACCTTTGGCTTATATGAATATGTTTTAGGCTCACGTTGAGTTTGAGTCTCTTTTCTTCTTGTGAAGTCAGCAGAGAGCTGAGTCAGAAAAGACATAGCACTTACAATAATCTTACTGGATATGGTCATGCTAATTTCTTGGTTTCTGCTTCTGGATTTAGGACCAGTAGGGGTGTGAAAAAACTTACTTTCAATTTTAAACCACCATGTTTGTGGTAATTTTTGAGAATGGCCATAGTTAACTAAAATAAGGCACTTTCAGAACATTGTTTTTTTCTTAACATCCATACCTTATAAAATAAGTATTCTGTGATGAAAAATTTAAAAAATGTTTCTTTCTAGCTAGGATACTTGGCTTCACTGAAATATATCTGCAGTTCTTGTGCTCTGTACAACTAAAAATATATAGGTTTACAGAGAAAATTTAGTCCAAGAACATTAAAAACAAGTATTATGCAGATGTGAAAGGTCTAACTTTAATTATTAGCATAAAATTGAATTTCAGTTGGATATTTTAGGTGAAATGAAGTGAACATTTGCATAATTTTCTAATAAATACAATTTTATTGAAATTCACTTGCATAATATGATCTAAATTCATTTTTGGCAACCTGTTGGATAATTAGCTGCACAAGTCTATTAATATTTCCAGCAGCAATGCAGCTCCAACACACTGTTAGGAGCATTGCTGTCAGATCTATATTTCTAAAGATACATATTATTGTTTGGATTTCTTAAATGAAGATCAGTTTTGGAAAGATAATTTCAATTATATTTAAATTCATCATATAGCAGGAGCTTGAAATATAAATTATAAATATAAGATATAAGAAAGTGCAAAATGAGTGTGGTTGAAATTCTTTATATAGTTTAGTTTGTGAGTAATAAATGTCAGTACGACTTGAAAATAATAAATTTCAGGTAGCAAATAAACTATAGAAGAAAATGGCAGTATTTCATATGCAAAAAATGAGAAGAGGCAGGCAAATAATTTGCTCTTTCAAGAATAATCTGTATATTCACAAGACTTTTTACCAGAGTTTTTCTCAGCACAATTTCTGTGTAAGAAGTAACTAATTATAAACTACTGTTTCAGAAAACATATTATCGCACAAAACAAGTCCCAAGTTATGTTTATGAGCTAATAAATTACCTTAAGCTATTTGAAGCATTGATGATATGATATCAAATATACGTTTTGAGCAGGAATTTTTAAAATTTTAATTTTGTACATTCAGTCATTTTCCTTAGGTTAATAATTAAATAGAAAGCATATTTACTTATAAATATCATATCAATTATTTAATTTCACTGTTTTTATACTGAAAAAATATAAGAAATAGTTCTGCAGATATGTAAAAACTAAAAAACAAATACTGGTTAATGATAGATGGATATAGATAAGTGATAGATTGATAGATGAGCCTCCCACTTGACCTGTAAAGTTATGTTTATCAGCCACCACAATAATGTGAGCCAACAGGGATTTTCAGCCAATTGTGACTCATGGATAGGGGATTTGTCAACCCTAAAAATCACAGGGGTCATTTTCTGGAAGAAAATATTATGATCTATAAAGCAATAGAGGTAGAGGTGGAGGTAGAGGGAGAGAGAAAGAGAGGCAGAGAGAGAGAGAGAGAAACATGTTTGTTTCATCCATTAAGCTAGAAGGGCCATTTGGCCTGAGTCTCATATTCGTGAAGAGACTTTTCGATATTTCCAAATAGGTTACATTTGAAGTTACAGCATTGTGTGTATATATGTGTATGTATGTTTGCATGCATGAATGCATTAAATGAAACTAAGATACTAAAATTTTATAACTGTTTTCAAACGTCTTTATTTTCTTTCAAGTTACTGGAAGGTATTAGTGATTGGATGTCACCCAAGCAGACTCAGCCTTTGAGATTCCTTGTTTTCCACACTCACTGGTGATATACACCATAGATGTATGTTATAAATTCTGTAAAACCTTTAATACATTTTCCAGAATATCTAAATGAGTACCTACAAATATACAGTAGAATCTTAAAAGTTACAGTAACAATCCATGTCATCATAAAATGATAGTACTTCAGGCAGAAAAATAGCAACCTAGAAAATCATGTTGAAAAGTTAATCCACTCATCCTGATATGAACATCAAAAATCATTTATATTCATCTAATTCTGGAGGGGGGTGGATAACATGGAGTTTAATTTTTCTATGTACCCTAGAATTTTTTTGGCCACATCTATTTAGAAGTTGTGTTGCTGACAAAGGAAACATTGGTTAGGGCACTCTGACTGATTTTGAAGAGAGGCATGGGATCTGTAACTGTTACTTGGCTGTACTGAAAAGAAAGGAACAATCCATAGCTAATGACATGTCAAAACGGTAACATCTCCAAGAGTTGGGCTCATCTCTTCCGAGGCCCCAGCAGGTCAGCCTCGAGATTTATCTCAGATCCCTGTACAAGCTGAGAGCTTTGCCTTGTGATGACTTTGTCTTCCTCAGTCATTCTTTTCTTGCTTTCCTAAGGTTAAATTCATTCTTTCTTGAAGGAATTATTTCAACCATGGGGTTTGGAATTGTGATGATCTAACTCACATTCTGAACTATCATTTTATCCATCTATATTAAGTGGTATGTTGTAGTGTGATATTTTACAAATGCTGTCTTGAACCAGTTTGGGGATCCTGATTTTTAAAAATCTGAGTTTTTCTTTGTAGGTGATTTTCTACCTAAGTGCACAATGTAACTACTTCTTTAGCAGGTTCTAGTGTGTATGGACTAGAACACACTGAAGCCCATAGATGTCCAGTATCCCCAAATAACTCTTTCTTCTTATGTCCATAAACTTATTCAAAATATCTACTCCATGGAAACCTTGGGAAACCTAGGTAAACTCTCTCTACTTAGGATACAAATGCCCTTTCCTATAACTAGAGTTTCCAGTTAGCCTAAACTTGAGTGCAAACCTCATGTGGCCTTGTTTGAATTATTTTTCTCCCAGATAATTGTGAACAATGAAGCAGATATTCATCTTTCCAAGTGTCTCCTATTGTGTCCCTTCATTCAAAGAACCTGTACTCAATCATACCTAAGATTATATAAGACACTGGCTCATATGACTTTTTCAGATAACTACTGTGTTCTGAGCAACACTAGTAAAATTGTATGTGCTTGTGTTTATTTTGACTTATAATTTACTATTTTTAATCATCCAAATAATTTTCCATATGCAGACTCCTTATAATATAATTTCAACTCCATTTATTATTTTATTGCACATCTATGTCTAATCATGAATATCAGTCATGTAAGCATGACTTTTAAAAGATTTATTGCTGCTTAATAAAAAGAAATTTAGAAATTAAGGCTGAATCGACTAGTTTTGAGCTTTAGATTTTTTCCCCTTAATAGTTGAATGAAATTAAACAAGCCCTTAAACTTCCTGAACAGCTGTTTTCTTATTAACTAAACCAAAAGCCAAATGCCATTATTAGCAAAATATAAATGAAATACTCATACATGTTGAAGTAATTTAATTTTGGAAAAAGTAAAGATTTTAATTTAGTAAAAATGACAGTTTTATATTTTTAAGTTATTATATATAAAATAATAAATATGCAAGTTAAAACCCACAAGCTGCATTAGTACATGAAGGTCATTATTTCCACAAAATATGTCCAACTTTCATATTTTTTAACATTGTGCTGTATATTGTTTTAAATGCTCCCACTAAACTAGTGAGTACATGTAACAATAAAGATTTCCAATATATTTTTTAAGTTTTTATTTATTATTCTGCTACTCTTTTTAGCTGCCTCAAGTTGGCTCTGACAGTTTATGTTAAATGCCATGTTTACATCTATTGACATATTCAGTCCAATGTTGCAGTTAGTGTGCTAATCCGTCTATCTCTTTGAAAGACTCCTTCCTTCACTGCTTTACCGATTACGATGTTCTTTCCAAGTCATTGGTAGCTCCCGAGGCATTCAAAGTAGTGTGATACCTCAAGGCACCCATGCTTCTAAGGAATCCCAGCACTGTGTCTAGCCCTGGCGGAGTAGTGGCAACACGCTGGGCTGCTATCCACATGGTCGGCAGTTGCGCACCAGGTGCACCATGAAGAGAAGCATGAGGCTTTCTACTTCTGTAAATAATTACAGTCTCAGAAACCCACGGGGACAGTTTCAATCCTGGCCCATAGATTGCAATTATTGAGTTAATGGCAGTGTTTGTTTGTTTTGCAAATGAAGGTTTAAATAAACATGTCATTTCTAATATTAACGAGCTCTGTTGATAAAACAGATTAAGGATGGAGCATTGGGCTTTGAACCCACCTTCAGTTCCTTGGGAGAAAGATGAGGCTGTATGTGCCTCTGAAGATTGACGATCTGAGAAAATACAAATGGCAATTCTACTTTGTTCTGTCGTGAGACTCGCTGTGAGTTGTGATTGACTTGATGTCAATGGTTTGTTTTTTGTCAAGCCGTTATCACCCTAAACTACTTCCTTAAATATTAAAACAAGCATTGAAATATTTAATTATCAATCTGGAAGTATTTAATCTTCATTAAACAAAACAAATTCTTGGGTTTCAGTATGTGACTGAAAAACATCTAATTTATGATTAATTTCTAATTTACTTCTTGATGAAACATAAATTTTCCCTGAAATTCCTGGTAATTCACTACATTGGTATGCACTTAAACAATTTGACACAGTCTACTATACAAGTCATCGATTGTACTAGAGATAGTGCATGTCTCAAATTGCAGAAAAGCTTCAGGTACAAAATTGTGCCCACGGGATTATTATTTGAACTCAAAAGCAAAAACAAAATTCATTTTTTAAAGTGTAGCATATATCGGATGCCCATAATATCACTGATTATTTGAAGAGGAAAAAAATCACTAAAATAAAAACAAATGAGGAAAAGAGAATTTGAAATTTTAATTTGAGTTGTAATAGTTTAAAATCTGTATATTAATCAAATGATGAAATAAGGGGATAATGGCCTCTTTATGTTCCTATGTCAAATAATAACCCAACTTCTATTTTAAAATTTCTATATTTCTCTGATTTTCTTTTAACAGATTTAAAATGCTATGTTACAAAGTAAAGTGCATTTAATATCTGTATTTTGTTCTCCCTTTTTGGATGTGATTTTCTTCACTGAGGATTCCATGATATTTTCTAAACAATACTTCTCAATTCTTCAGTGAGCAAGAACCTCCCTCCATTGAATATATTCTGACTCATCGTGACCCTAGGTAGTTCCCGAGGCTCTAAAACATTACAGAAGCTCAGCTTTTCTTCACAGAGTGGCTGGCGCATTTGAACTACTAACTTTAGGGTAAACAATCCAAGGCTTACCAGGCATCTCTTTTCAGATATAACATTATTGAAATATTGCAGTGAAGTGAATATACTTGATTTAGTTCTTCTAATTATAGTCATTGTGACTATCACCAAATGGCTGGTGGGAAAATACAAACAGGGAACAGAGGACTGAAACCCTTACAACTTGACCAGTAAGTCACATCATGATAAATGAAGACAAGATTTACATTACCAAGTACTTTTTCGTGCTTGGATCTGCAATCAATTGTGATGAAAGCAGAAGTCAAAAGACCAAAATACACGTTGCTTTATGTAAATCTGCCTTGTAAAACATCTTTTAGAGTATTGAGGTTTGAAGTGTGCCTGACCCTAGTCATGTATCTTCCATTGCATCATATACAGACAAAAGTTGGACACTAAATAAGGAAGACCAAAGAAGAATTGATGCATTTGAATGGTGGTGGTGCACAATGCAAGTACCATGAACTTCTAAAAGGACAAGCAAATCTGTTTTAGAGGCAAGAATGGTGAGACTTTCTCTCACATACTTTGGACATGTTTTAAAGAGAGATCAGTCCCTGGAAAAGTCCATCACTCTTGGTAATGCAGAGGAGCGGCAAAACAGAGGAAGCCTTGACAAAATGAATTGACACAGTGACTGCAACAATGGGCTTGAACATAGATCAATGTGAAGATGGTGGAGGATCAGGCAGTCTTTTGGTCTGTTGTTCATAAGGTCGCCATGAGTCAACACTGAACAAAAACAATGGCAATAATAAAATGAGCCATATCAGGAGCAGGAAAGTGGCAGAAGTGGAGCATATTCTTTGTCCATGAGATCCTACTAGCCAGAGCCTTCTAACTTTACAGAGCTGTGAAGAAGGGGCCGTGGCACAAAAAAGCAGAAGACAGCACAGGTTTCAGGGCTAATGGAGTTAGTCAAGCTGAGTACATTATGGCAGGAGGACTTCTTGTGTATTATTTGCGGAAATTTAATGCATAGAATTGAGTTTGCTGATCAAGATGCTTGAGTGGGTTCCCAGGTGCTGAGGTGTATGCAGAGTGGAGTGCCCCCAAAATACATTGATCAGAATTTCTAAAAGAGCTTTGGGATGCTTTTTCAAGCAAGGCAGAGGACATGGGACCTCATGGGTCAGAAGTTGTGTACTGGAGAGAGAAGAGAAGGATGCCTTCAGGCTTGACCGAGAAGAGGCTATTCTTACCAATAGAAAACCTGTTGTTGTTGTTGTTGTTATTGTTGGATGCCATCAAGTCGGCTCCAACCCATTGTGACCCTATGTACAATAGAGCAAAATGCTGCATGGTCCTGTTCCATCCATACAATTATTCCTATGCCCGAGCTCATTGATGCAGCCAATATGTCAATCTGTCATGTTTGGGGACTTCCTCTTTTGTGCTGTCCCTCCACTTTACCAAGCATGATGTCCTTCTTCAGGGACTGGTCTCTCCGGACGTATGTCCAAAATATGTAAGTAGAAGTCATGTCTTGCTTGCTTCTAAAATCACTGTGGCCCTATTTCTTCCAAGAGAGATGGGATTTTCCTTTTAGCAGTTGATGGTACTTTCAATATTCTTCTCAATCACCACAATTCAAATGCACGGATTCTTCTTGAGTCAATGTCCAACTTTCATATGTATATGAGACAATGGCGAATACCAGGGCTCGGCTCAAATGCACCTTAGTCCTCAAAGTAACATCTTTGGTCTTCAATCCTCTATAGTCTTCTTGCACAGCAGAATCACCTAATGCAATGCATCTTTTGATCTTATAAGTGCTGCTTTATGAGCATTGATTTTGGATCAAAGCAAGAAGAAATCCTTGAAAACATCAACCTTTTTCCTATTTATCATGATCCTATTGGTCCGGTTGTGAGGATTTCGGTCTTCCTTATATTGAGTGCCAATCCACACTGAGCCTTCATCAGCAAGGGCTCTCTTTCCTCCTCACGCTCAGCCAGCAAGGTTGTGTCATCTGCACATCACAGGTTGTTAATGAGCCTTCCTTCAATCTTGATGTCTCCTCTAATAATTGTTCAGCATAACTGGATTCTGAGCATTTCTGATACTTAAGTGTAACCTTCTCTAATAGGCTGCATAGAAAAGACTATTGTTTGTGTTTTGTGTTGCCACTGTAACAAATTATCAAACCCAGCAGGGAAGTACAGTGCTATGTACGGTGGGTTGGCATCAGAATTGAGGGAAAACTTGTAGTATAGAGGTATGTCTAGCCTGTTCCTCAAAGAAATCATCCTTGGGTTCATATTGAGTATGATTTTTCTTTCCTCTTGTGATGTCAAAGGGTGCCAAACACTGCTACCATCCATTTTTCAAATCATAAATTTAACAGTGATATTTTAATTCGATCTTTTGGTTTTGTTTTTGCTGCTGCTTCCATGTGGGTTGTTTGTGTATTCAAGTAAAATAAATGCCGGACAACTTTAATTTATTACCCCTTTATAATTATATTGTGTGTTGATTCAGTTATGAGAACTTTTGTCTTCTTTCTGTTGAGCTGTAACAGTACTGAAGGCTGCAGATTTGATCTTTATCAGCAAGTGCTTCAAGCCCTTTTCACATTCAGCAAGCATAGTTGCATCGTTTGTTATCATAGAATATTCATGATTCCAGCTTTAATCCTGATTCATTGTTCTTCCTCATATTTTAAAGCTTCTCATTTGCTCAATGTTTAGATAGAACAAGCATGGTAAATGTTTAAAACACAGTTACACATATTTCATGATTTTTAAGCCACATACCATCTCCTTGTCAGTTCAAACAACTGAATCAATACACAGCATATAATTGACTTTCTATACAGGTTTACATGAGAACAATGGAATGTTCTGGAATTTTCATTCTTCTTAATAATATCCATAGTTAGTTATGACACACAATTGAATATAGTTGCATAGTTAATTAAACATCAAAAGCTCAAATTAGAACAAACAGCCAATGAGTCAATTCCAACTCACAGAGATCCTATAAGAGAAATTAGAAACTGTCCTTGAGGGTTTTCAAGACTGCAAATTTTTATGGGACTAGAAATCCTTATCTTCCTGCTGAGCAACTGGTAGCTTTGAACTGCTGACCTCGGGGTTAGCAGGCCAACACCTAACACACTATGCCACTAGGGCTCCTGTGGTGAAGTAGTGGGTTGTCTAAAAGAAGACCCTCAGTGAGATGACATGACATAGTGGCTGCAACAATGAGCACAAACATAGCATTAATTTTGAAGATAGATCAGGACAGGGCAATATTTCTTATACACCTCCTATACCACACAGGAAATGTTTTTCTTGTATTCGCTGTTTTCATTCCACATCTTCTGAAACCAGCTTGAATTTTATTTCCCTGTCAAGATACCGCTACAAGCATTTTGGGGATTATTTCAGGATTACATTAGCTTCGTGTGATATTGATGATATTGCTCAGTGATTATTTCATTCCTTTGGTTCATCTTTCTTTGAAGTTGGAACGTATATAGAACTCTCTTAGTTGATGGGCCCGGTAGCTGTTTCCAAATTTATGGGCATAAAAGAGTGAGTAATCCAGCACTATGCCCCTTTGTTAAAACATATTAATAGGCATTCCGCCAATCCTACAGGCTTGTTTTTCATTAATACCCTCCAGGCAGCTTTAGCGTTTTCCTTCAGTACTGTTAATTATTGATCATATTTCCTATTTAAATGATTGTAAGTTAACCAATTCTTGTTGGTACTTTTACTCTTTCACCATATTTTGATGTTCCAGAATCTTGCTCATACTCTTTCAATATCCCAACTCAAATCTTGCCTTTTTGTCTTAAAATTGTTCAACTTGAAAAATATCAATCATGTTATTTTCTTTTAGTTTTCTAACTTTTAAATATTGCATTATTAGATTTCACTTTTTAAATCAAATCTCCCTTTGAAATATTATATTCAGCTCCTTTTTCTCCATTTGCTTTGGCCTTGCTACATTGAAGAGCAATTTCATAGTCTTTATTGAATACCTTGCTGGTTTTTTCTTTTTCTCTATTTTTTAATAACTTTCTATGTTCTTCATGTACGGTATTCTTTTTTTTTTGTTGATAATTTTATTGGGGGTTCATACAACTCTTATCACAATCTATGCATCCATCCATTGTGTAAAGCACATTTGTACATTTGTTGCCATCATAATTCTCAAAACATTTTCTGAAAACATTTTCTTTCTACTTGAGCCCTCATTTTTTCCTCCTCCCTCTCCCACCCTCCCTCCATCACGAACCCATAATAATTCATAAATTATTATTTGTTCATGTCTTACA
>NW_022111373.1:64997413-64998383 GCF_000313985.2 Echinops telfairi
GAATTGTTTGTTTTCTATAGTTTTGTATTCAATTGGCTGGTATTTTGTTAAGGATGGTTGCATTGATATTTATTAGGGATATTGGTCTGTTGCTCTCAATTCTTGTGGGATCCTTTCCTGATTTCGGTATCAGTGTTGTACTAGCTTCATAGAAGGAGTTCGGGAGATTCTCATCTTTTTCTATTTTCTGGAAGAGTTTGGGTACAATTGGTGTCAGTTCTTCCCTGAATGCTTGGTAGAATTCTCCTTTGAATCCATCTGGTCCGGGGAATTTTTTGTTGGTAATCCCTTGATAACCTTGTCTAGTTCTTCTGTTGCTATGGTTCTGATGAGATTCTTAATGTCCATCAACGATAGTCTAGGGAGGGATCATTTTTCAAAGGATTTGTCTATGTCTTCCAAGTTGTTGAATTCATTGGAGTACAGTCCTTTTTAGTACTTTGTAATCATCCTTTTGATTTCATCAGGATCTGTTGTAATATCCTGTCCTTCATCCCTCACCCTTGCTATTGAAATTTGTTCCTTCCTTTCTTTGGTTAAGTTTGTTAGTGGTCTGTCGATTCTGTTTATCCTTTCAAAGAACCAACGTTTAGCAACATTTCCCCACCACACACACAGTTTTCTATTTTCCCTCTCCTAATCTCAGCCCTGATTTTTGTTATTTCTTTTCTTTTGCTATTAGTAGGATTGTTCTGTTGACTCTGCTCAAGTCGCTGTAAATTTTGTGCAGCACATCAATCATAGTTCTCTTCCATTTCCATGTATGCAAGTATTGCTATGAAATGGCCTCTGATAATTGCCTTTGCTGTGTCCCATCAGTATTGGTACATCATGTTCTCATTCTTGTTGGTTTCTAGAAATTTCCTAATTTCCTCTCTGACCTTGGCCAGTACACACTCCTTTTCCTATAGAGAGTTATTCATCCTCCAATTTTTTGCGTTTGTTTTCTTCATCTTTTATTTGTTGATTT
>NW_022111373.1:64999600-65000777 GCF_000313985.2 Echinops telfairi
GCTGCTCTCAAGATTGTCTCCTTTTCCACAAAGTTGGATAGTTTGACTATCTTGTGCCTTCGTGGCTTCCTCTTGGGATTCAGTCTAACTGGTGTTCTTTCAGCGTCCTGAATGGCTGTATTGTTTTCATTCATTAATCTGGGGAAGTCTTCCTCCAAGAATTTTCTATTTTCCCCATAACTTCTTTGTTGTGTCTTCCTCTCGTAGCCCAATTATTCTGATGTTTCTCTTCACAGCATCAGACATAGCTCTTAGATTTTCTTCATCTTCTCTGATGATCTTACTACATTTTTGTTCACATTGTGAAAGTCTGCTTGGTTGTCCTCTAGATCACTGATCTGTTTCTCTTCCTCCTCTAGTCTGTTGGTGAAGTCTGTGAGTCTGCTACTTGTTTTTCTTATCTCATCCCTAAGCTCTTGTATTTCCCTTTGCTGTTTGGTGTTTATCTCCTCTATCATTTCATCCTTTTTCTGTATTATTTCCCCTAATATCCTGCATAACTCCAAGGAGCATTCTGAACTTTTCTTTCTGTGGCAGAACTCATAGGAATGCCTCTTCAAACTTCCTGCAGCTAATTGCACTATGGAACTGGCCTACTGCTTTATCCTTCTGTGGCTTCACTCTTTCTCAGGTCAACCTATATTCTTTTATTTGGAGGTAAAGTTGGATGGTCTCTCAGGGGACTCTGGTTGGGTGGTTGTGGACATGTGAGGATGGTGCTGCACTGGGTGATCTCACAAGAAGCCATGATGGTGTGGCCCACAGCAGTTTGGGGCCCCGCAGAGGTTGTGTGTGGTTGCCTGCAGAAACTAGTGCCACTGAAGGCAGGTGGGTGTGCCTGCTTTGGTGTAAAGCACTGTGAACAGTGGGCAGAATTACTCTGGTCAGAATTACCCTGGTCAGAGGTTAGGAAGAGGTTCCTGCAGCAGCATGGAGCATTGGCAAATGTTGACAGAGCTGCCTTAGACCATGTGAGGCACGATGGCAGGCAGGAGCAAGTTCCCTCAGTCATGTGGGACCACAGAGGACAGGTAGTATCTCCCCTAGCCACACAGGCAGGATTTACCCTGGAAGAATATGGGTGGGATTTCCCTAGCCACATGTTACACACTGCAGAAAATGGGCAGGCATGATTTCCCCTGGAGGAAGGTGGGTGTGGGTGGGGTTTCCCCTGGGG
>NW_022111373.1:65002238-65003237 GCF_000313985.2 Echinops telfairi
TTGTAATTTTCAACTTCAACTTGGAATTGATGATGAGAAATTGGTGGTATGTTCTGCCACTGGCCACTAGCCTTGTTCTGACTGATTAAATTTTAAATATTAAATTTCACCATCATCTCTGTCAATTTTAAAAATTAATTTGTATTTTATGCAGTGAGATCAATATATATTGAGAGATTCGAGGCATTGCACAAAATTCCTTCTAAGATTTATTAAAATGTACCACAAAAGATATGTTACTTTGGTTTTTCAAAAGACCTGGAGAAGGCAGTTGACTGACGTAGGAGGTGTTTTTTAACTGTGTTCTTTATGTCAGTGTTATGGTTCAGGGATACATTTGATTGTGAACAGCAGTTGAGGGAATACTCTTTTTAAAAAAATGAAAGCATTGCTAGTGCAAAGTAGAAGAGGATCATTGAGAGAGGTGTGATTTGTAAAAAGTCAAAACACAAAAAAACTCATCCTTGTGTTATGATTGTGCTGGAGTAAAATAGAACAAATCTTAAAAGCCAGGATTTTGAGGGTGGTGGTAGAAATACACAAATATAGAGTGATACTGTTGTTGACATTAAAATTCTAGAACTCTGAGAACATTCATGGTAGTCTTTAATTGCAGAGGACATAGATAAATTATCAAAAGTAGAATCACCTTCACTCCTCCTATATGATGACGCATCTAAAAGTACCCCATCTAAAACAGTCACTTTTTCAAGAACACTTTATGGAGACATAAATTAGAATCTGGGTCCCTGGGAAATAAGTGGGATATCTGGTATCAAGGAGTTTAAGAAGGAATATAATGTTTTGAAGTTGATTGTGGAAACAATTGTGCAATACTACATGATGTGATTGAATTTTGGAAAGACATGATACCTATATTCGCTCTAAATAAAACAAATATGAAAAAAAAGTATAATCAATGGCACTGAATTATACATGTAGAAGTTGTTAAACAGGAGACTGTTTTGTTGTGTATACTTTTGCCACAGTTAAAAAAAT
>NW_022111373.1:65004878-65007758 GCF_000313985.2 Echinops telfairi
CACTCTGAAGGATAAAGATAAAGCTTTACTGCTCCATGAAGATTTCGAACCTTGGAAACCCACAAATACAGTTCGACTTTGTCCTCTAGGGCCAGTCTAAGTTGGAATCAATGCCCTGGCAGCAGATAATGCTTCCTAATAATCCTTCCTTCGTGAGATTGCCAACTCCTATCTCCTGCCTATTTAATTATCTTAATAAATAGAGTTTTAGCTCCTTAATTTCTAAAATGCTAATGCATTTTATGACATAGAAACACTCATTAAAATAACAGTAAAAACACCATCCAAATTAGAAACCTGATACAATATAATTGAAAAACCTAATAAGATTTACATGATTTATTTTGTTAGTAGCATTTTGCAGGGTATGGCTTTAGAAGCATACAGAACTCTCTTGATATTTTATAACCAAAACTTTTTATGCCTTCATCCATGTACAAATTAAACTTCCCCTGGATTTACTATATTTCTAGGGATTTTTCTTCTTCTTCTTCTTCTATAGTAATATAAATATGGAAAGGAAACTTGATGAGATTAAAATATTGGAGTCTGAGAAAATACATAGTTATAATAATAAGTATGTTAAATGTGTGTCTAGGAAAAAGAAGTTAACTGAACTGGTCACTAGAGCAACAGAGATTAATACTGCTTAAGACAGCCTTGCTAGGAGCAGAATGGAAATTAAATTATGACTAGATGATAAATTCTACTTCTTCTTTACTCTGAGACACTATCAATATAAGACCAAGCTTTCAGAAGGTGATGAGTCACCATTTTGGAAATGTTAAAATATGCAACTGAGGGAAAACTGTTATGTATATATATGTATATATAAAGATGTGGTAGATAGTGTGAAATTCAGGCTGGAATATATTCATTCAGCCTTTTGAATAGTTTTGAAAAATACCTAACTCCTGTATTAAATTTTTTTTTCTCTTAAAATTCTTAGATTGGTTTTTATTTTCTGTGATAAAATCTGACTGATTTAGTACCTGGAAGCAGACATGCTTCTCAGTGGCAGACTTGATTTTCTAGGAAACAGTGTATGCTAGAAGCCCATGAAAAAGATGTCTACTCAATTTTTTGATTATCTTATGTAGTCCATTTCAAAGATAAATAGTATTAAAGACCAAACATTGGCGAATCAAGTAGCTGCTAAAACAAGCCATTAGAATGGAAGTGACCACTCCAAGTACTGTAGAATTATGAATATGATGGGGTAACCCCCCCTCCCCCGCCCAGGGAAGAAAGCTCCTCTGGGCAGAGCTTTCGTAGTGCAGTTTTCTCAGAAGGCAAACATTGGGCAACTCACTATGCGTTAGTGCACCTAAGTATCACCAGGGAAAGTTCTCTCTGCTAACAGTGAATTTTTTCATAAAAGCAGTTTTGCTCAAACCTTGTTTTTTGTGATGGCCCATTTAAAAGATGAGCATGCGATCAAGAAATTTTGTTCCCCAGTCAGGAAAAATGCCTCAGAAATTGTTGTGATGTAGAACACATCTTACAAGGGTGACACTATGGGAACAACTCAAATGCATGAATAGATTTCTTGTTTCAAAAAAGGTGAAATGTTGATTGATGACAAATAGACAAAAATGTCGACAAAATTCTTGCACTCATGCTCAAAGACTGACAATGGACCATTGAAGAGATAGGGCACTTATCTGGACTATCTTGGAACTCAGTGTGTTAGTCCAAGTTGACTAGAGTAACAAATCCAGGGACACTCATGTGTGTGTAAGAGAGAGCTTTATATCAAAGAGTAATTGTATATAAAGAAAATATCCAAGTCAATCCAGATCAAGTCCATAAGTCCAATATCATCCCATATGCCCAATACCAGTATACAAATTCCTTTTTAGATCCACGCAAGGCATGCAATGATACCGAATGCAGGAAGATCACAGGCCCATGGGTCGAAAGTCTTGTGGATCCAGTGGTGGCAGAAGCATCTCCAGAACTCTCACTTCCAATGTTGATTCATGTGGTTTGCCAAAAGAAAGGTGAAGCAGAGAGAGTGTGTACTGCCTCCCGTGAGTAAGAAGTTCCAGGAATCCTCCTGAGAAAGCCACACCCACAAGGAGGGAACAATCAGGCTGTGAGCTGATTGACAGGCCAGTCTCCACCCCTTCATTCCTTTATCAAGTTGGCATAAAATTGTGTAACTACCACACTCAGTTCAGAGAATTTTAACAGAAGGTTTGGGAATGAAAAGGGTCACTGCAAAACTTGTGCCTCAGGTTTGACTGACCATCAAAAAGAGCATCCAGTGGAAACATGTGGTGCTTTGAAAGAACAGCCCAAAGTGACCCAGACTTCCAAGGTTATTACTGGTGATGAAGCATGGTGCTATTCTTGTGACTCCCCCAAAGCAAACATAAATCAAGTCAGTGGAAGACAGCATAATCACCTCACCCAAAAAATGCTCCTCAAGTGCAATCAAAGATCCAGATGATGCGCTTTCTATTTTTCCCAATGTGAGGGGGATAGTGCATATGGAGTTCTCTCCACCACGTCAGACTGTTAATCAAAATTTCTATTTATAGGTTCTGAAAACACTGTATAACAGTGTGTGACAAAAAAGACCTGATTTGTGGCAGAAAGGGGAGTGGTTTTGTCACTACGACAATGACAATGCACCTGAACACACAGCCATCTCAATATGCCTGTTCTGGGCAAAAAACAGCGTGCCTCACATGCCCCATGCATCTTACTCATTCCACAACTGAAGTAGGATATGAACTGACAGTGATTTGATGATGTATAAGAGGTGAAGAAAAAATGAGGGAGGTGCTGTCAGCCATTCAAACAGATGGCTTGAAAACGTTTCTAAGAATGGAATTTCAGATTTGACAAATGTATTGAGTGTAATGGAGAGTA
>NW_022111373.1:65007858-65010303 GCF_000313985.2 Echinops telfairi
TATATAACTTTGTAAAATAATTCCATTTGGGATTATACTAGAAATTCTAGGAGAAAACTATTTTGTTGGTTTTTAAATTCTCAATTCAGATGATGTACAAGGAAATAAACACCTGTTATGATTATTCTGATATTATCTCTTAGTCTGGTAATCACAATGACTGGTTTCATAATCAATTACAATTTAATTTTAATCCATCATCTCATCTTGTTTTGGTGTTTATTGTGGTATGAAATTTAATTAATTTGACTTCAATAATGGAGCTCTTAAATAAAAAAGAAGCATCTGCCAGTCTTGGGCCATCCTCAGAATTGTTGTTACATTCCAACCCATCATTGTAGGCCTGTGCCAATCCATCTCGTTGAGGGGCTTTCTCTTTTTCACTGCCTCTGGCACAATATCTGACTATTGTCAGCTTATATTCTTCAGGTTTTCACTGGCTACATCTCAGAAATGGACAGATTATTTCTTCTCAGTCTGTTCTTAGTCTGGAAGCTCAGAGGAAATATATCCATCCTGGTGATCCACACTATAATTGAAATGCTAGTGACATTGCTTCCAGCATCACAGCATCACACAAGTCTCCAAAATGTGAAAAACTGATGAACAAGTGGTGAGTCAGTTAATCTGCCAAACAACAATTATAGATACTCTCAATTGCTCAAGTCCTAACCCTGAATCTATATTTTCTAATAATCTCACTAATTTTGGTATAGTAAACTGAATTTAACATTTTGTCTTTTTTTTTCATAGTATTCCTGTTATCATATTACTCTCTTAAAATTCTTTTGCTTCATTACATTTTGACTCCTTTCATCATACATAGATTTGATTCTAATTTAAGATATAGAATAAATTAAGGATAGTAGGGAACTGAAAGAAGAGAAATGGAGCTTTTTTAGAAGGTAATGATGTCAAGTAAGATCATCGTAATATTTCCATGTTTACTAGGCATGGAGAAACAAAGAGGGAGTGGGATTACCAAAGGTACATTGATCAGATTACAATGAGTGAGAAGAAACAAAGTGTATATTAATTATGCTTATACATTCACAATAGTTTTCATATTTGTCAATTATTACAATCAGTTAAACAATGATCAAATGAATAAGAAAATAGAAAAAGTGATTAAAGAAAAATTAAGATAAAATCAGAACAGTGTGTTTGGGAGACTAGACAAGGATACTTTTTTAATGGGGATAACAATGTTACTTTAGAGATTGAAAAATATTTGACAAGTCTTAAATATCTGCAAGTAGCTCAGTATAATTTGAGAACAAATTCCAAGTTGTAGAATAAGAGGATGTAGCAAAGGAATCCAGAAAATGGAAAGAAGCCTGGTGATAAAGATTGGAGTTAAATCACAAAGCAAAATAAGTAATTAGAGGATTTATATCCACCGATCTCATGTGATCTTGACCCTGTAGTACAAAATGGGGTTTCAATAAAGCGTTTCTAAAGTTGTAAATCTTTATTGAAGTAGATTTCTTCATCTTTATCCACTGATGGGTTTGAACCCCTGACCATTTGGTTGGGAGTCCTGTACTTATTTATTGCTCCATTAGAGTATTATAAGTTTATACAGTAGAACCCTGGACCCCAACGCTAATTCTTTCTAGAGGGACTGTCGAGATGTGATGCAGTCAAGTTCTGAATCAATTTTTCCCATAAGAAATAACTGAAAATGGATCGATCCATTCTCGACCACCAAGTTTTTACCCTAACCTTGCCTTTATATTCAACACATTACACAGAAATTTCAAAGTAAATAAGTTTAGAGTTAAATAATAATATTTAAATAAGAAACACAACATTAAAAAGGTTTTAACAATTAAAGTATGGCCCATACCTGGAGATTGATGAGGATTTGAATTGGTGGACACAGATGTGAAGATGAGGTATGGAGAGAGAGTCATTGTGTGGAAGAGGAATCGCCTTCCATAAAATCAACTGGTAGCTGGTTTTCAGGAGTTTTTCCCCTTCTTTGCCCCCTTTCACTAGTAAACTGGCTGCTTTTCTAAAAAAAAAAATCTGTCTAATGTGGTCTGCTGTTGGGTTTCCTTAACTGTTTTAAAAAGGTTTTAACAATTAAAGTATGGCCCATACCTGGAGATTGATGAGGATTGAATTGGTGGACACAGATGTGAAGATGAGGTATGGAGAGAGAGTCATTGTGTGGAAGAGGAATCGCCTTCCATAAAATCAACTGGTGGCTGGTTTTCAGGAGTTTTTCCCCTTCTTTGCCCCCTTTCACTAGTAAACTGGCTGCTTTTCTTAAAAAAAAAAATCTGTCTAATGTGGTCTGCTGTTGGGTTTCCTTAACTGTTTTCGAAAAGGATTTACTGAATTATGATCAACAACATCGATAACACGGTTAGTTTCTTATCCAGATGATTCTTTTCAAACAACTCTTTCTTAGGACCCATGTTTTTTTTATCTAAAAAC
>NW_022111373.1:65010403-65033093 GCF_000313985.2 Echinops telfairi
AGAAAATGGAAAGAAGCCTGGTGATAAAGATTGGAGTTAAATCACAAAGCAAAATAAGTAATTAGAGGATTTATATCCACCGATCTCATGTGATCTTGACCCTGTAGTACAAAATGGGGTTTCAATAAAGCGTTTCTAAAGTTGTAAATCTTTATTGAAGTAGATTTCTTCATCTTTATCCACTGATGGGTTTGAACCCCTGACCATTTGGTTGGGAGTCCTGTACTTATTTATTGCTCCATTAGAGTATTATAAGTTTATACAGTAGAACCCTGGACCCCAACGCTAATTCTTTCTAGAGGGACTGTCGAGATGTGATGCAGTCAAGTTCTGAATCAATTTTTCCCATAAGAAATAACTGAAAATGGATCGATCCATTCTCGACCACCAAGTTTTTACCCTAACCTTGCCTTTATATTCAACACATTACACAGAAATTTCAAAGTAAATAAGTTTAGAGTTAAATAATAATATTTAAATAAGAAACACAACATTAAAAAGGTTTTAACAATTAAAGTATGGCCCATACCTGGAGATTGATGAGGATTTGAATTGGTGGACACAGATGTGAAGATGAGGTATGGAGAGAGAGTCATTGTGTGGAAGAGGAATCGCCTTCCATAAAATCAACTGGTAGCTGGTTTTCAGGAGTTTTTCCCCTTCTTTGCCCCCTTTCACTAGTAAACTGGCTGCTTTTCTAAAAAAAAAAATCTGTCTAATGTGGTCTGCTGTTGGGTTTCCTTAACTGTTTTAAAAAGGTTTTAACAATTAAAGTATGGCCCATACCTGGAGATTGATGAGGATTGAATTGGTGGACACAGATGTGAAGATGAGGTATGGAGAGAGAGTCATTGTGTGGAAGAGGAATCGCCTTCCATAAAATCAACTGGTGGCTGGTTTTCAGGAGTTTTTCCCCTTCTTTGCCCCCTTTCACTAGTAAACTGGCTGCTTTTCTTAAAAAAAAAAAAATCTGTCTAATGTGGTCTGCTGTTGGGTTTCCTTAACTGTTTTCGAAAAGGATTTACTGAATTATGATCAACAACATCGATAACACGGTTAGTTTCTTATCCAGATGATTCTTTTCAAACAACTCTTTCTTAGGACCCATGTTTTTTTTATCTAAAAACAGTACAAAAAGCCACAAAAACTAAGAAAATTATAACAAAATGCTTGGAACAGAGCCACGAAAGGTTTAAACAACATGTACAAACAATGCCAACTAACACTGAGTTACCAAAACATGAACTACTTTTGTTTACAAAAATCACAAATCACATGTTTTGATGTTTTTCCAGCTCTGATGCAAAATTTTTCAACATTTTGTGTCGAAATATGATTGTGTCAAGTACTGATGCAGTCGAGTACCACAGTTCTACTGTACAGGAGAGTGAAATTTTGTTGTTATATGAAAAATACCTTAAAATATACAATATTGGAAACAAAGAGTGAAGTTGGTAATATATTATAATAATTTAGATGATAATAAGTACATTCAATATTTGCAGTTATAATGTAGGTGTCACCGATTCTGGGATACAGAAATATAAGAAAATAAAAACCTATAAGATTTGATGATGGGTGTGGATGGGGGAAAAAAGTCACGAAAACATGTGGGGTTTCTGTTTTGTAGTTGATATTTGATGTAATTGTCGTAATAATTAATATAAATTTACTGAAGTTAAAAAAGAGTGCTTTTTTTTCTAATGAATTTTAAGATTTTTATTTACACTGGACTATAATATTAACCATACGTCTTTTGAGTCCCTAGGACTGGGAAAAGATTTTTTGGAAAATTAACATGTAAACAATTATTGCTACCTCTTATTTATAAATGCTTAATCCCAGTAGACAAGTGCATTTGCAAGTATAATAAATTCCCCTTCCTACTAAATCATTGTCTACCAGGATCCAAGCCCAGTTCCATTAGACACAAAGA
Source organism: Echinops telfairi (assembly GCF_000313985.2). Taxonomy (NCBI): domain Eukaryota; kingdom Metazoa; phylum Chordata; class Mammalia; order Afrosoricida; family Tenrecidae; genus Echinops; species Echinops telfairi. Next base: position 65,012,340 of record NW_022111373.1, read on the forward strand.
CATGGATTGCATATGTACTGTCTCTATTATATGCAACCTTTGAAAATAACATTGGGTATTCGTATTATATAACAATTATTTAATGTGATAAAATATATCTGACATGCACAAGATCCACTCATTCATTTATCCTCAGTGGCAAAAGTGGCAACTTGCCACAACATAATAGCAAGTCTCTAAATAAAAATAATTGGATAAGAACCAATTCTGAGGAGGATATAATCAATAGTGTAGTAATTAACTGTTAGTGAAGTCCGAGATAGAGCAGACAAAACTCCATAACTATTCCTTATTACATAATGGAATGTCAGAATTCTGTTAATGCACAAAATCTACTTTCTTACAAACAGATTTAGAATCTGATGTCTCAGAGGAAAGAAGATACAACATATGGGGGGTTGGTCAAATAATTACTTATTGGGTAAAGAAAGCAGTGGATCATTAGCATCATTGGTGAAGAAATGGAACAGAATATATTATCTCACATTCCCCTTGGTAATAATTTTCCATCTCTCTAGAATTGATGTGAGGGGTCTAGAGATATAATTGCCCATACAACTGTATCCCAGGCAATAGCAGAGTCAGAAAGACCAAGGATTTTGTTGTGGCTCCTGTGGCATTTTCTTAATGAAAGTTGGAAGTGTTCTCTTGAAAAGAGATTTGGAGATGAGTGTATTTGAGGATGCATGTAGATCAGCAAAATTAATAATTTGAAACCCAATATATTGGCCTTATAAAAGTTGAGTCGAGTTTTAAAAAGGTTTGGTTCTGTTCCATCCAATTTCCTTCAGGTATCAATGGCAGAACTGTTGAAATTTACAGTAGTCCACAAAAAGGAAACAGATGTTACCTTTACTAGTGGTGCCCACTTTACAATGTGAAAAGAATCAGAGATCAAAGTTGCAGGAGAAATTTGAAACAAAGTGTTCCCATTATCTTGTGTTTTGGGTCTCATGGGCATGTTTTACCCATAAATCACTTCCCCTTTCTTAGGAACTGAACAGCAGGCAGTTTTAACTTGTTAGTTTAAAAAGGGCCCAGAAATAAGTGTTACTGTACAACAACAAAGGATCCCTGTGGTGGAGTGAATTGTTTGACTGTTGACCACAAGGTCAGCTATTTGAGCCCACTGACAGCTCTGCAGGAGAAAGATGAGATTTTCTGCTTCCTTCAGGATTTAAGCCTCAGAGCCCCATGGAAATTCCACTCTGTCCTTTAGGGAAGCCATGATTAGTCATGGACTAATTGGTAGTGAATTTGGTACAATAGAGATGAAATATTCTGAAACCCCAAACAGAGTTCAAGCTCCTTTATTATAATTAAAATGTCCCAGTCATGTTATAAGATGGCACAACTTCTCCACTTGTGCACATAAACACATAAAAGAGAAGTTAAAATGTTTCTTATCAAGAAGATTAAAATCAAACTCACCTTGGAATTATCTACTCATTTCTATATATATTAGAATCTGTTCTGCAATGTTTGCTGTAGAGTATCAAGAAGAAAATTTACATCTTCAAAATATTTGTGAAAATCATTATGAAGTTTTGCATTTTATGTACTCTGATTTGCCCTTATATCTTTTATATATGTGCTTTTTCAATTTTCTCTTTTTATATTCCATTCTTCTCACGCTCTGTTCTGCGGTGCGGTGTCCCACTGGTAGTCTCATATATATTGCACTGCCTCTTGCAGCAAAAGGAAAATGTCCACTGCCATCCACTCTATTCTAACTTATGGGATCCCTATGGGACAGAGAGAAGCTGACCTCTGGGGTTTCCTTTAAGATTTTCAAGGCTGCAGAGTGACTGGTGGGTTCAAACTTTATGATTGGCAGCTCAAGTTTTAACAAATTGGTACCATGGATCCAAATACAGCTTCTTTGGGAAGTCACTTAATAGCTAATTATTTTTCAAATAGTCTTACTTTTTTGTCTTATCTTATAATGTGTGGGTCTGAATTCTTCTCATAATTAAAACTAGTTTGACAAATTAATAAATTAACATAACTTAATAGTATATTAAGAAAATATAGGAACAACATATGTAAAAACTAGAGCTTATATGGTCAATCATATGATTTTCTGAATCAGCACCCCAAATAACCCAAGGAACAGACTTAATTAGTAAGACAACAAGAAAAATATTTTATTGTTGGGCTGCGAAATCAATGCATTGTTTATATAGAAATTGAAATGGTGTATATTCTGCTGTGCATATGCTCAATAACAAAAATAAATTATCTAAAATGAAATATAGTTGCACAATTTACAAAAACATGGTCATATTTTGTGTTTTTAATATTAAAGTGTATTCCATGATTAACCTTCACCATAGTTAGTTTTAGAATATTTTCATGTTCGAAAGACATGTTGTTCACCCCTTATCTTTTACCCACTATGATGGAGTAAAAGTTTTAATATGACTCATATCTATATCGCTCTAATTCCCACCCAGATTACTGTGGGGCTATGCAAATAGGGCATGTGTAACATATACAGAGAGGAAAGATCAATTTTAGTTGCACTCCTCTGGCTGCAAGGATTAGGAAACTTACTCTTAATCACAGAGCATCAAAAGCAAATGGAAGAAGTGGTGAAATCACAGAGTTCAATAGAAAATGTCAACAGGTAGCTGGAGAATACCAAGTTAAACATTATAATGAAATGTACAAAGACATAGAATTAGAAAGCCAAAAGTGAAAAACAAACTCAGCATTATCTGAAACTGAAAGAACTCAAGAAAAAATTCAAGTCTTGAATTTTGCAATATTGACATATCGTATGGGTAAGATATTGGATGATGCAGGAAGCATCAAAAGACGTTGGAAAAATACACAGAGTTACTGTATCCAAAAGAACTAATCCATAGCCCACCATTTCAGGGGGTAGCATATGGGTAAGAACCAATGATGCTGAAGGAAGAAGTGCAGGCTGTACTGAATGCATTAGTTAAAACTAAGACTCTAGGAATTGATGGAATATCTGATGAAGCACTCATTCATATATGCTAAGAAATGTGGAAGACCGCTATTCGACCAACTGACTAGAAGAGATGCATACTTCTGCCCATTCCTGAGAAAGGTGATCCAACAGTATGCTCTTAAACTATCGAACAGTATCATTGATATCACATACAAGTAAAAGTTTGCTTAAGATCATCCAACAATGTACTGGTTGCAGCAGTACATTGACAGGAAACTGCCAAAAGTTTAGGCGGATGCAGAGAGGATGGGAAACAAGGGATAGCATTGCTGATGTCAGATGTATCTTGGCTCAAAGAAGAGAATACCAGAAAGGAGATGTTTATTTGTGTTTCATTGACTATACAAAACTTTGGAAGGTGTGGACCATAATAAACTATGGAAACCTTGAACAGAATGGGAATTCTGGAACCCTTCATTGCATTTATTAAGAACTTGTGCATGGATCAAGTGGCAACTGTGCCATAAAAACAAGAACATACTCTGTGGTTTAAAATCAGAGAAGGTGTGCGGCAGGGTTGCATGCTCTCACCATACTTGTTCAACCTGTATGCAGAGAAAATAATCAGAGAAGCTGACTGATATGAAGAAGAATATAGCATCACAATTAGAGGAAGGTGTATTTAAATTGAAGTACGCAGACAACACAACCTTACTTGCTGAATGTGTGGAGCACTTGAAGTGTTAGTGGAGCACTGATGAAGTTTAAGGATTTCAACCTTATTGTAGGGATTACAATTCAGTATGGTTTAAACTCAATGTTAAAGACCAAAATCCTCACAACTGGACCAATCATTAACATTATAACAAATGAAGAAAAGCTTGATGTTGTCAAGGATTTTGTCTTTCTTCTAGCCACAATCAATGCTCATGAAAGTACCAGTCAAGAGATAAAATGATGCATTGTGTTAGGTAAATCTGCTACACAAGACCTCCTTAGAATACTGAAAACCAAGGATATTATTATGAAGACTGTGTTAGGCTGGGTTGATTCCAATAACAAATCTAATGACACTCATATATGTGTAAGAAAGATCTTTATAATAAGAAGTAATTATTGATCTAGAAAACATCCCAGCCCAGTTCAACTCAAGTGCATACGTTCAATACTAGTCCATAAATCTCTCTTCAAACTCACACGGCCACATACAAGAATGAAGAATGCAGAAATATCCCAGGTTGGCGTTTACAAAATTGTGTGGATTGTAGGTCCTTGTAAATGTGACAGGGATCTAGCAGCACTGAGGGTGGCTAGGACGTTGGAAGGTGAAGGCAGGGACAGTGGGGAAAGTTCTCTGATTCCTCCTTATGAGAAACCCCAAAGGAAGCACCGTGAGGCTGTGACCTGATTGACAGGCTGAATACCATCCCTACACTTTTATATATCATCAAGTAGACATGAAATTATATAATTACCACAAGGACTACAGTGTGCCTGACCCAAGTCATGGTATTTTCTTTTGCCTCATATCCATGTGAAATTTGGACATTGAATAAGGAAGACGGACGAAGAATAGATGATTTGAATTATGGTGCTGTAGGAAAATATTCTGGTATTCCCTGATCTCAGCCAAGATCCATTTGACATCAGCAATAATATTTCTTGTTCCATGTCTGCTTCTTAATCCAATCTGAACCTCTGATATCTCCCTGTCAATGTAGTGCTGCAAACTTTGTTGAATAATCCTTAGCAAAATTTTACTTGTTGATATCAAGTGATTTACATGTGATATCAATGATATTTTTCTATAATTTGAGCATTCTCTTGTGTTATATTCTTTTAAATATGTGTAAATATGGATCTTTTCCAGTCGTTTGGCTAAGTAGCAGTCTTCTAGATTTTCTGGCATATATGAGTAAGTGCTTCATCGGCCTGTTCAAACATTTAAATTGGTGCCCCCTCAATTCCTGAAGCCTTGTATGTGGTTCATGCTTTCTGTGTAGCTTAGACTCCTTCCTTTATTACCTTTGTTATTTTCTTATATGCTACTTCTTAAATGGTGGTGTGTTAGTCCAGGTCGACTAGAGAAACAAATCCAGGGGCACTTATATATGCATAGGAAAGACCTCTGTAACAAAGATCAATTGCATATTGAGAAAACATCCCAGCCCAATAGAGATCAAGTTTATAAGTCCAATTTTAGCCCACATATCTGATACTAGTCCATAAAGTCCTCTTTAGACTCACGCAGCACCTGCAATGATGCTGAATGCAGGAAGAGCACAGGCCAGTGGGTGGAAAGTTGAAAGTTTGAAAGTTGTTAAGGATTTTATTGTGCTTGGATCCACAATCAATGTTTACAGAAATAGAAGTCAAGAAATAAAACAGCATATTGCATTTAGTAAATGTTATACACGGTATCTTTTAAGTTTGGAAGAGCAAGGAAGTTGCTTTGAAGACATCCGCAAGTGTGTGCCTGAGTCAAAAGTGTGCCTGACCCAAGCCACGGCATTTTCAATCACCTCGTATGCATGTGAAAGTTGGACATTGTATAATGAAGATCGAAAAAATTGATGTATTTGCATTGTACCAGCGAATACTATTGAAAGTACCACGGACTGCCTTAAGAACAAACAAACATGTCTTGGAAGAAGGCTAGCCAGAGTGTTCCTTAAGACAAGCATGGTTAGACGTCCTCTGTTGTACGTTCGACATGTTATCAGGTGAGACTAGTCCCTGGAAATTTACATCACGCTTGATAAAGTAGTAGGGCAATGATAAAGAGGAAGATGCTTGATGAGATCGCTTGATGCAGTAGCTGCAACAATGGGCTCAAGCATAACAAATTGTATGCTGGTGCAAGACTGGACAGTATTTCTTTCTGCTGTAAATAGAATTGCTATGTGGATTCAAAAGTGACCTGACAGCAACTAACAACTAGAGTTTTACAAGTTTAAGTCTTACGTTGGACAAATTATTTGTAGATATTGATACAACTTCATTCTTTCCCTATGGCAATTCCATTTCCTCATCAATATTTATTGAAAAGACTATTTTTTGCCTCCTTGAATGGTCTTGGTTCCCCTGATGAAAATTAGCTCTTCACAATGTATGTATGACTTTGTATGAATGCTCAACTATATTCAATTTATCCACTTGTCTGTTCTTTGTCCTCCAGATCTTCGATTATGCAAGTTTCGTTGTACGTATTGAACTTGACAAACATACTCCTACTTTGGTCTACTTTTTTAAGGATTGTTTGGGCAATTCATGAATCTTTAAATTTCTGAGTGAACTTTAAAATACACTTATTAATTTCTACAAAGAAGACGACTGGGACTATAATAAAATTATGTTAAATCTGTAGATCATTTTGCATAATGTTTTCATTTTAATAATACGTTTTCCAATTTATGAAATTTGATTTTTTTCACATTTATATAGATTTTCTTTCAACAATCTTTTGTTATAGTTTTCATTTCCAGAGTGCACATATTATACTTTTGCTAAATTATTCTTTTGTAATATACTTTTTATGCTATTGTGAATGAAACTATTTTATTAATTTCAATTTTAGATGATTTATTGCAAGTGTGTATAAATATAATTGAGTTTGTATGTTGATATTGTATTATTGCAGCATGCTAAACTCATTTATTAGCTTAATATACATATTTAATCGGATTCCCTATTATGGTCTCTATATAGTTTCATGTCAACAGTGAATAGAGACAGTTTTGCATTATTATCTTTCCAGCATGCATTTTTAAAGTTATTTTTTTCATATCCCATGTCTTGAATATGAGTAGCAGAAGAAGACATCCTTGTCTTCTTTTGCAGGGGGATCAGAATTCATGCTGTTGTTTGGTGGTTAAGGGTCACTGGGTTGTTTTTGATGTTCATTGTCTCTGTTAGGTACTGTCAAGTCCTTTCTGACTCATAGTGATCCTGTATACAACAACAGGACACACTGTCCAGTCCGTTGACATGCTTATGACTATTGCCATGTTTAAGCCAATTTTAAAAACAGTTTTTGACATATAATTCACATATCACACATTCTATTGTTCAAATGTATCCAAAAGCCTTGTGCAATCATCACCACAATCAATTTTAGATAATTTTGAGTTGACTTTGCAGCCCCTAAGTCACTGGGAGTTTTGAGAGTTTTCCTTATTCTCATTGTCTCACTGTAGCAGTGACTCAGTGGGTGATCACCTTGATTCACGTGCTGAGTGGAAGTGAGGGATGGGTGGAATGAGCCCCAGACACATGAATCTGGTTCACTGAGACTAGAAGAGAGAGGAATAGGAGGACTGGTCTGAAGGTTGAAGAATTGGCATAACGTGAGCCTATGGCATGACCTAGCCAGAGTAGTCTAGGGGTGTTGACAAAATGGGGAAACGAATGTGGGGAACTCTCTAACTTGCTATGGCACCCACTGATCTAACTTGGAATGGTTAGGACTTTGTTGACCAGGAACTGACCGGATGAACAAGAAGATGTTTGTCTCTGTGAACTGGTGCTTATTGCTTGCTGACTTGATTCATGGCCTGGACTGATTTGACTTTGCTTACGGAAGCAAATACATAGGTTTCAACTGGAAATGAAGATTCTTCACATCAAAGAATGTGCTTGTCTCCTCAGAGCACTGGATTGATAGAAATAGGCAGTTTAGAAATTGGATATCCCATTTGGGGGGGAGAATGAAGTGGCTGGATTACAAATTTTCATGGGTGAGAAAAGATGTTGTCAGCATGATAGGATTAAGATGTGGGTTTTCATAAAACTACAATTGTTATCTTTGTTTTGTTCACTTATGGGATATGAGATTTAGATGGGACTGGTGCATATTCAGCTGTAATCATTTTAGTTGTATCCTGTTAGGTGCAAATGTGATTTTTGTTTAAAGACTATGTATGATTAAAGAGTTGTGTATAGGTGTCAAATAAACAAGTGGTAGTCTATTGCAGTTAGATTTTATGGCAACATGAAATTTTGTGACATTTAAGTGTTACAGTCTGGTAATACCTCCTTGGAAATGTGTCCTTTTTATAAGAGAAACAGTGGGAACTGCTCCTCTTACTCAGCCCCTCACCTTCCTGCTTGCTGTCCCATGTGGTCCACTCAACACTGAGAGCTGTCTGCACCTATCATGTTTCCACTGACCTTGGATCCAAGGAATGCTGTACACACTGGTGTTCAATCACTTCACCTTTCTGCACCATGGCCTCTAGCTACCTGAGTCTGAGGAGGGCTCTATCTAGCATCAGAACCATGAACTTAAGTTGAACTGAGTTGGAATGGCTTCTTGATATGATGACTTCTTGTTATAAAGCTCTTTCTTATACATATATGAGTGTCACTGACTTGTTTCTCTAGACAACCCAGCCTAACTCATCTCCAGTTTATCAGGCATGATATTTTCTTTACAGACTGCTTCTTCCTGATTGCATACAATATTCATGAGACAAAGTTCACTCTTCTAATTCAAGGACTATTGTAACTGTATTTCTTCCAAATAGAGTTCTTCGATTCTATGATAGTCCATGATATATTTAAGATTTTTAGGTTACAAAATAATTCCGACGTTGTTATTAATTTTTCATAAAATCTGTTAATAGAATTATTTCCTTAAGCACCAACTGCAAAAGTAATCCTGGCCATAATAATCAGCCACAAGCTGGTTCCTATGAGGTTAACAATCCCCCTAATGCCAAAATTCTCCACATTTCCATAAGTTACTTTTCCTCCCCAAACTCTTGTACTCTTATTAGGTTTGCTAAATCATTGGAGTGGTCAGAAAGAACCCATGGAAACCACATATCTGAAATAACAACCTTTGTAAAATGAAAGATAATAAACAAAAACAAAACTAGAAATAAAGGTGTGCAAAGGGCATGATTAGAGAGCAGTGTTATCAAGGAACATCAGTGTCTAAAAGGATCTTTGCATCCCTCAAAGGGGCATACTTACCCTTACCAAAGGCCCAAGTTAATTCTCACACCTCAGAAAATTTTCAAACAGAAACGTTAAAGACATTTTGAAGGTGCAGTTCTTGGCTCCTTACACATTGCTGCCACAATCTGAATCTACTTATTGTATTTGCTTCTGGCACCATTACAGCTGTTCCCTTGGTTGCCAGTATAGGCATCACCCTTGGGATGGTTAAATCTCCGAGTTTAGATGTCCAGAGGATGACCTCCTCTCCTAGCACTTTTCTCAGGTCTCTTTGATCAGGAAGTCTATGTGAGTCTTGATTTCCGAGAGGTTAATTAGTCACTGAGTAGACCTCCCAGGCAATCTCTATAAATGTCAGTTCCAGGTGGGACCTCCCCAGTCAATCCCAATAAAATTTAGATGGGCAGGATGCACCAGCTTGTCCTAGTAAAAGGTCAACTATTCAGTGGGGCTTTAGATCCAGAACCAGAAGGCCAAATTGATTTGCCTTTTTTTTAAAAAGTACAATGAGTTCACATTATAAAAATGTCCCGACTAAGAAACCTGGGCTCTGCTTTAAAATCTCATCATGACGCCTCTGCTTTCTCTCCTGTTCTCTCTGCTGTGTTCTCTAGCGCCTCTGCTGCCTTCAGATGGGCTCTCACACTTGATGGTGCCTCTTCTTTCTTGATGGTTACAGGATTTTCTCTCAGTGCTTCTGAGATGGCTCATTTATAGGTCCATTGGAATTGCAAACCTGATGAATCCCCTGCTTTAGGATTTTATACACCCTATCTCCAAGATACCACTCAGTCATTTGGTGGGGGTTATCAAAGCACCACAAAAGGGTGTATAGCTATTTAAGATGGGTCTTAAATAGCTAACTTCATCTCACAGACGTTAGTCCTCAAAGTGAAATACTTTCTCTTTACACTTTAAAGAGACCATTGGCAACAGAGTTGTCCAATGCAGTAAGATATTTGATTGCTGCTTCCATGAGATCAATTCTTTATTGAATTGATTCTTTAGTGAGTCTTTATTGAATTCTGGCCTTTTCTAGAAGTCAAACCTTTATAGTTCACTTTTTTTCTTTGTAAACCACCACACCGGTATTTTAGTAAATGCACAGTTTTTAATAACTCTTCATTGCCATTTTATGCATCCCAAATTACTTTTTTGACTTTGGAGCTTAATATCATCCTGCTCAAAATTTTGAGGTTGAACTCCAAACTTATTCTTAATTTTATTGACATCATTCTCTCAATTAGGAGCCCTGTTGGAAATATTCAGTAAGTATCAGACTGCTAGTCACAGGTCAGTGGGATAAAACCACCAGGTAGTCCTCCAGGTAACAAGTGAGGACAACTGCTCTAGGAAGGATTTGCAGTCTTATCAACCCTACACAGGGTCACCAGGAGTCAGAATTGACTGGGGCAGTGGGTTGGGTTTGGGTTGATTTTGAAAATCAATTATTCTAGTAAAAAACAAAACAAAAACCACACACTGAAATTCTATCTATCCATTAGCCTCAAATCCCTTCAATCATGGTTCCCTTGAATCTCTCTTCTAAGTTCCCTTCCAACCATATCCTCACCCTAATTCTCACTGCCATTGTCTTAATTTATGTCCTCGTTATCTCTTACTTAAAGAATTGGAATAATCGATTACACTCCCTGACATCATTCACTTCCACTTATAATCTATCTTCTCTTCTTCCACAAGAATGATCTTAATAAAAGTTGAAATGCTATTCTGTCTCTTGCCTGGATATCTTCATCAACCCTAATTTATTTGCCAGAGTGATAAATGAGAAGTTCCTTAGCAGCTCACTCTAGATACCGCATAAACTGGGCACTCTGTACCCCTGTTAACCTTGAGCAAAACAAGCCTCCTGCCCCAGTATTTTGGCAGTTTATGCTTTAGTAAATTTAAACTATTTTCATACTTTTCTTATGATGTAGACTCACTCTGACAGGACAGTTTGATTTATCACTTTTGAATCTCATTTCTGTGTTGTTGATTTCCAAGTTTCTATCTCCAACCAGTGTGTATTTTCTGGATCCGAGACAAGGATACCTGATCCTTAAACATTAATTATTCTAAAATGTATCACAGCCATCTCAAACTCAACATTTCTAAAATTGGGTTCATAATCTTCTTTCACCATTAGAGCACATAATATTTTTAAGGATGTGCAGTAATCCACATATTAATATGACCACAATACAATATTTATATGTACGAAATAGTTCACAAAGAGTTTATTTGTTAGTAGACATGGTGATTCAAGAGGCCTAACTCACACTAGAATAAGTCAAAAGAACATGGACTGTGTCCTGTAATTATGTTTGTTGTTTGTCTTTTCATGACTCAGTTTAGAATTTTTCTGTGCAGGATCAATTCTCAAATAAGTTATTGTTTGTGTGTGTGGATAATAAAAGAAACAAACAAAAAACATGACCCACCGCACCCTTCCAAAAAAACTTCCTGGCATTGAGCCAATTCTTTCCTATGCAGATTTTTGAACTGCTCACCTTGCCTTTTAGCATCATCATGTGCAACTCTCTGTACCACAACAGTCCCCTCGTGGGTAACATACAGTCTACTTTAGACTTAGATCACATTCTCTCAGTAGTCATCAGATGAAAACTGATGAACTTATATTTCTTATTGGTAATTATTTGCAAGTCTCCTGAAATAAAAGATTCTCTCCTAATGAGAAAATTTGAAATATAGAAGCCTCTCTTAACTAAACATTGGGATCTTAATGGAGGGCTATGTTGAGATGCATGTTATCCCAGAAGCCAGATAATGGAATGCCAATGAGATCACTGATTAAAATATTTATGTTCTGCAAGGGGTACAGAGACTCTGATATCATTACCTGGAGAATAAATAGATACTAAGTGGACAAAATAAATAGCTAATATTGCATAGTTACTGATTTTAAAAGACAAGATTTCAAGTGCAGACATTTAGTTCCAAGGCTATGTTTTTTGGTATAATAGAGTTTTTTAAAAGTTGTGTGAGAGTGGAAGTAAAAGATAGTGGAATTTTCCATAAATTTTTATAAGTCTCTTATACTAACTAATGATTATTATCAGCTATAATTCAATGGGAGACCCAACCAGAAGATGAAGAGGCAGTCCCATTTCATAAGGATTTGCCAGAAGATGAAGAGGCAGTCCCATTTCATAAGGATTTGCCAGTCTTATATTGTAGGTCAGTAACTCACCGTCATTTATCCAATGACAATTAACTTAATAGTGTTTCCTCAAACATGTTATGGTTCTAAAAAATCATCATAAATGGTATTTATTAGGCATTAGCTAATATATTATGTATCTTTTTTGGCTACAACTCATTATGTTTCATTATTCAGAAATATGTTTTCCTAGGTTGTAAATTACTGATTTCAGTAAAGAACTCTGAAGGCTGTGCTGAGCTAGGTAGTTGCTTCTGCTTAACTCCTGTCATTGACATAGGTGCCTGGGTTCATGTCTAATCTAGTCAGTTGAGCCTCCTATGTTTGCCTGATATGCTTTTCAATACTTTTTATTAACCCTTGTGTAATTCCCAGTTGCCCTCATCAGCATTAGCCATAAATTTAAAGAATGTACTAATTTTACAAGCCTTCCCCCTCAAAAAACACACCCAAAACCACTGGAATTAAGTAAATTCTGACTCCTAAGAACACTATATAGGCTTTCAGAGACTGTAAGTCTTTAAGGATCTGATAGCTTCATCTCTAGCCTACAGAGTAGTTAGTGGGTTTGAACCATTGACCTTGTGGTTTGCAGTCCTTGTGATTTGTAGTTCTTATGGTTATACGTACATATGGTTAGCAGTCCCTGTGGTTTGCAGTCCAATGCTTACCCAAAGCACCATCAGGGCTCCTTAATTTTACAATAGTGTAGGAATATTCTTCTTTGGGGGTGCTATCAGAAGTTCCATTTCCTCTCTTTCTGAATATAGTTTCTTTTTACTCCTCTCTAAGTTAAGGATGATCATATGACTTACCTTTTTTCTGGCTGAATTTGAGCAGTGACTTGTGCCTCAAGGAGGAAATTTTAAAACCAATGATCCATGTAATGCCTTCCCATTCCCTGATAACATTACTGGGGAAGAGCAAGAATTGCTACAGCGAAGGTCCCTGAGAGACTCTGACGGGCACAGAGCCCGATCAACACAGATTAGGCATGAAGCACGAGAGGCAAATGCATTCTTGTGTTTTTGACAATTTAATATTGGGCAGGGGGTGATGGAAAGTTATTGGTTATTACAGAATAGTACAGTCTACTCAGACTGAATCCAATGTATTCATTACATCACTCATATATCCATTCAAAGATACTTGCAAAACTTACCATTGTGAGAAAATGTTTGACAGGCAAGTCATAAGAAAGAATTTTTAATGGTGGAATATTAGAGTTCTGGAGTCCTCAGGGACAAGCCTCCACATTACATTCTAACTCTTGTCAGCAAATAAGAGCCAATAAAGAGAAACAGGAAAATAGTTTATAAACTTGAATTTGGAAAACAGTCAAGGTGGTTTCCTTTCATTTCACTACACTCTGAACCAAATACTCACACATACACATTTAAAAAATCATCAAAAAATGAAATATGAAAACAGTTAACTATAAGAATTGTTGGTTGTTACAGCAATTTCCAGTTTAGTGGCATTCAGAAGATTTAAAACAGATTCTGAATCCTCTGCCTCTCTTCAAAATTCTGTCTTGAAGAAAAAGAGAAGAAAAAAAAAAGACATGATAAACTGTCCTTGAATTGCCCTGAAAGGGAAATAAAAGTTTATTATCTTTCTCTAAAGTTAGTTAGAGATGGATCTTCAGCCTGTCATAGGAAACAGGGAGGAAGGCTGAAGTTAATGAGCTGCTTGCATTGTGATGGGCTTCTTTGAACGAAGCTGTGCTTCCCCAAAGTGGAGACATCAGAAAAAAGAATCAGCAAGGCAGTAGGAGCATCATAATTAATAAGGGGCCCACAACAGAATGCTGTTTAATCTAACATGACTATTTCGAACTGTAGACAATAACAGCATGAGTCTTCATTTACAAAGGCAATCTATCACTTTTCCACCCCAGAAAATGAGAAAGTATCAATCTCTTCAGAAGCTCCAATTTAATACTGCTGCAGAACAAAATAAACTTCACAGAGACAAAAAATATATAGTTTCAAAGATGTGGAGAGAAAGATTTAATCTCTGAATATGGGATGCAGCAGGCAGTGGAAATTCCATTTAGCATCTGGACTAAATATTCTAATGCTAAAGTTCTACTCTCAGTAGTACCTTTAAGTGGCCTGGGTCTTATTAGGTAAAGTCCTGGGAGTTGTAAGCTCTCTCTACTGACCTGGTAATTGAGGTAAAGAATGGTTTAAACTATTTCTAAAGGAAATGTCTGATTAATTAAGAAACACAGTTTGCATTTCTCACATTTGCGTTCCGAGGATACTGGGAGGAAAAACTAAAACCTAGGCCACTACCATCTAGCCTATTTTAATTCATAGTGACCCTATAAAACAGAGTAAAAATAATCATGATGGCTTCTGAGGCTGTAAGTCTTTACTAGGAGAGCCTCCCCATTCTCTTACAGATCAGCTGGTGATTTTGAACACCAGTCCTACTGTCAGCAGCTCAACTTCTGCTAATTACACCACTATAGGACCCACAACACCAACAGGGTTCCCGTGGCAGGAAAGAGTGCTAGAATGTGGGAGCCCTTTTTTCATCCTGATTAAGGTGTTCAGGTTTACTGCTTTTCACAATGCCACTCATTTTCCCTGCATAGTTCTGTAAGCATCTGAATCCTCAGGATATACAAGTGGAAGTAAAGACGAACAACATCATGGTCTTTACTTCTTCCTCTCTTAAAAGATTGTTTCCTTTTGTTTGGGGTTATTTTTTTTTTCTTTAGTAAGGAAATGAACAAAGATATAAGAAAACAATAATGTGAAGCAATTCAATGTATTGATAAGAGTTATCTCTAGTTATCTAGCAGAGAACTCACACTGGAATATTAAAAACGTATTTTTTCCCCTCCAAAGCAGTGACGTCCATTATAGACTATGCGTTAAGGTGAATCACCTTTGTGAAAATATATGTAGAGCATACCATTTGCATTGGACCTATTTTCAAAGAGCATTTTGTTACAGACTTGAAATTAATGACAAAAGGAGATTTTAAATGCTGTAAAGTAAACTTCAATTACATGATTTAGAAAAGTGGGAGGTAAAAATAAGTGTAGTTTCAAATACCATTCTTTCATTAGACAGCATTTTATTTTTAATTTTCTTGCATTTTCAGCATTATTTTCAGAGGTCATTTTTTTCCAAGTTCCCTATTATATTACAAAATCTTTCTCAAGAACAAAATTATTTAAAAACACTCTATCTTGACCTTTAAATGAGTAAAAAATAAATCGTAATTTTCTGTGGAGAAGTGGAAATAAGAATTTCTGAAGATTTATTTATTTGATACAGTCAATTTTTCAAAAAATGTGCTAATTGCTTTTCATATATATTCCACTTTACATATACCTGATGTTGGTGTGTGTGAAGAATTTAATTATTTCTATATGCTTTTCACATTCCTTTTATATATAGATTTATCATATTTCTAGATGATAATTATCCCCATATTGCACCTGAAGAAAAAAAAAAAAGAAATCTAAGTATTGTTTTTTTTTTAAAGTTGGATAATAAGATATGACAAAATAATAATAATTTATAAATTATCAAGGGTTTATGAGGGAGGGAGGGGGGAAATTGAGGAGCTGATATCAAGGGCTCAAGTAGAAAGAAAATGTTTTGAGAATGATGAGGGCAGCAAATGTACAAATGTGCTTGACACAATGGATGGATGTATGGATTGTTATAAGAATTGTACAAGCCCCCAATAGAATGATTGAAAAAAACCTAAACACTGTGATTGGAATGTTAGAATCACAACATATATAATGACACTATAATGACATGTTTCTATATAGGGCTTTATTTTATTTATTTTAAAAAATCATTTTATTGGGGGCTCTTGCAGCTCGTATGAAGTTCTATACATCAATTTTATCAAGAATATTTGTACCATCATCATTTTCTAAACATTTACTTTCTATTTGAGTCCTTGGTATCAGCTCATCTTTTTTCCCCTCCTTCCTCATCCTCGTGACCCCTTGATAAATTATAAATTATTATTGTTCTTATTTCTTACACCAGCCACAGTCTACCTTCATGCACTGTTCTATTGTTTGTCCCCCTGGGAGTGGGGGTTATGTGTGCATCATTGCGATCATTCATCTCCTCCACCCCCAACATCCCCTCTACCCTCCTGGTATCACTACTCCTATTTCTGTTCCTAAGAGGTTTATCTGACCTAGATTCCATGTGTCTTGAGCTCTTATCTTTACCAGTGTACATGCTCCGATCTATCCAGAACTGAAAGGCAGGACTGGGCTCATGATAGCAGGGGGTGAGGAAGCCTCAAAGAGCCAGAGGAGCGGTGAGCAAACACCACCATAGCATCTAATTTTAATTATTGGATTGCTTTTAAAAAACGGAGTCATTTAAAGTTAAAGGAGAGAAAACATATGTAGAGTTTAAATACAAATAATTCAATCTTTAAAACTATGTGAAGTTCATATTCATGGTTGCCCTAAAATTGATTTCAATGGCCCTGAGATGCCTAAGAATTTAAAAATATACATGCTTAAAATGTAAGACCATCACTAATATTTGGTTGATAATCTAAGTAATTAAGCATCCTTACTGGCATAGTGGGCTAAATACACAGTGAACTGGGAACCAACAAGTTCGATGTTCAAACCATGAGCCATACACAGGGAAAACATAAAGCACAGGACAAGCTGTCTGCTTCCATAAAAATTTAGTCTCAGAAACCCACTGGGACAGTTTGACCATGTCCAGTGGGGTTTCTTCAAGTCAGAATCAACTCACTGCCATTGAGTTTGGCTTTTGGTGTGTATATGCAATTAGGTTCTAGTTTCCAATATTTTATATAGGCCTTGTCCGACAATCTGTTAGTTTCTTTAACTATGCCTATAATTTCTTATTATATCACTCTAAATAATGTGCATCTTCTATGTTCTTAATAATTACTGACAATTTCAATCAAACTTTCTGAATTTTTCAAGTAAAACTGTTGCTGCTCTTTGTGTTATTAAGTGCCATCTCGTTGGTTCTGACTCACAGCGACCTTATGTACAACACAGCGACACACTGCCTGGTTGAACCATCTCATAGTTGTTACTACGTTTGACCTCATCATTGCTGTCAATGTGTCGATCACTTTGTCAATGGTTTTCCTTGCTTTTATCTGCTCCTTTGCTTACCAGACATGATGTCCTTTTCCAAAGATTGGTCTCTCCTGATAATATATCCAAAGTTGTCAAGCATTTCATTTTCCTTGGATTCACGGTCAACGCTCATGGAAGCTGCAGTTAAGAGATACAAAGAGTACTGCATTGGGTATTGCACCAGACCTCTTGAGAGTATTGAACAGCAAGATTAAAGATTTGAGGACTAAAGCACAGCTAATTCTAGTATTTTTCATTTCTTCATACACATGTGAAAGTTGGACACGGAAAAAGGAAGACTGAAGAATAATATATGCTTTTATACTTACCTGTCAGGACAGCCAGGTTAGTACCTACCATGATCATGAAGGTAGTTTTCCCAGGGTGAAGTTTATCCATTGCACTCTGGATGTGCTCATCCTTGCAATATGCACATCCCCAAATGTGGAAAACTGGATGACATGATTTGTGGTAGTGGGGGACTGAATTCACACTCTCCCCTGTTTAAAAAATAAAAAAATAATATAGGCATTTGAATTATACTGCTTAAGGAGAATATTGGAAGTGACATAGACTGCTAAAAGGACAAAGAAATCTGTCTTGAAAGAAGTATAGACCAAGTGCTGCTTAGAGGTAAGGATGGCAAGACTTCATCTTCCATATTGTGGACCTCCTGTTGCTGGAGAAGGACATCATGCTTGGTGAAACAGAGGGGCAGCGCAAAGAGGAAGACCTTCAAGGAGATGGACTGAGACAGTGGCTGCAACAATGGGAACTGTTGAGGGTTTCATTGTGTTGTGCATAGCGTGGCTATGGGCCGGAACCTACTCAATGGAACCTAACAACAACACGTGAAATTCAGTCTCACCGTCTATGCTCATAAGGATCATTCTGGCTTTACATCATCCAAAATAGATTTGTTGGTTCTTATAGCAATCCATGATGCTTTCAATATTCTTCACCAGAATTCTAATTTAAGTGCCACAAAATCAGTTGCCAACTCATAGCCACTGCCTGTGCAATAGTACAAATAGTGCAAAACACTGCTCGCTCCTGAGGCATCCCCACAATCGTTGCTATGTTTGCACCCATTGGTGAGGCCCTGTGCCAGCTCATTTTACTGACGCTTTCTCTCTTTTTCACCGGTCTTCTCCAGGGACGCCGGATAATATGTCCAAAGTACATGCTTCCCAGGAACATTCTGGCTTCTTGTTCCAAGATAGACTTGTTCCTTATTATGGCTATCAATGGTATGGTATTTTTAATATTCTTTGCCAACACCATAATTAAAATGTGTCGGTTCTTCAGTGGTTTTTCTTATTTTCTTATTTATTGACCATCTTTCACATTCATAAGTATGATGACTTTGGGCTAAGAGCTCTATAGTCTTGAAAGCGATACCGTTTTTAACACTTTCAAGTATCCTTCGCAGTAGATTTCCCCGATGCATTACATCATTTAATCTCCGGAGTGCTATTTCACTGAGCAATGACTCTGGGTTCAAATGGGCCCAAATAAAACTAAATCCTTCAATGTCAATTTTTCTCATTGGTCTAGTTGTCAGGATTTTGGTTTTCCTGTTCTCTTTCTCTTATTTTCTCAGAATGACTGCCTCTTGGTCTACAGGAATGCTCTTCATAAGCATAATTAAGCTTTCTGAAATTGTCACTCAGTGTTATGCATAATTGACTATGATCTACACAGTTGAATACATTTGCATATTCAATAAAACACAAAATAGTTATCATTTTATATGATCACAAATAAACAATTTTCTACTACTTTCTACTTTCAGTCATGAGCCATCTGACATTAGCAACGATATCACTCATTCCAGGTCTTTTTCTGAATCTTGCTTGAATTTGAGGTAGTTCCCAATTGATTTACTGCTGCAACCAACTTTTAATTATGGTCAGCAGCATTTTACTTGCATGTGGTGTTAAACATGCCTTTGATACTTTCCACATTCTTTTGGATTACTTTTCTTCAGAATAGGCATACATATTGATCTCTTCCACTGGTTGATCAGCCAGTTGTTATCCAAATTTGGGGGCATAGATAAGTCAGGATATCTAGCACTGGATTCATTTGATGGTATTCTCAATAGGTATTCTGCCAATGGTTGCGCACTGCCAGTAATGGTTGTGCACTGGAATTGCTCTCCTTCAGTTATCTTCTGAAATTTTCTATTTAGTTCTTTACGTAGTCATTTATTCCATTTGCTTTAGCTACTCTGTTTCAAGATTAAGTTCCAGAATTTCATCTGACCTCCATGTTGGTCTTTCTTTTTTTCTGATTAAAATGACCTTTTGTTTTCCTCTGATCTTGTGTGCTTAGTGTTCGATGAATCAAATCTACTGCTCTCATGGTCTCTAGATTCAGGTGAGGTACACCAGCTTTGTGCTTTGGATCCTGTAGCTTGTTTGAATTTCCTTCTGGTTTAGCTTGAATTTACCCACTAGCAATTGATCTGTTCCAGGGACAGCTCATGCCCTGGTTCTTACTGATTTCATGGAGTATCTTGGATATCTGTATTTAGAGATGTAGGCCACTTGATCTCCATCCACTTATTTACATATGCATAGTCAGTATTTATGTTGTTGAAAGATAATTTACAATGAATAATTTATCTGTCTTGAAAATTTTATCATGATGTATTTCTCACGATGTAAGTCTCACGATGTATTTCTACTACTGAGGTCATATTTCAAACAATCGATTCTTCCACTTTGTTTCTAATCTTCACATTTCAATAAACCAATAAAAATCTGCATATTTTTGGTGGCATGCTTGATCAGCATCAAGTTGCAGAAGCTGTTTAAAAACTTCAGTTTCTTTATTTTTGGCATTAATGGTCGTTGTCTAAATTTCTATAATATTTGTACTAACACATCTTTCTTGTAGGCAAATCAATGGCATCCTATCACCAGCAGTGATTTTCTTCAAAATAGACCTGTGTATGTTCTTTTTGATAATACATGTGATGTCATTAATCTTCATTACTCACATAGTAGACCATGTTTGTGTCCAGTTGGAAGTGGCCAATCACAGTCCATGATTGTTTACTAATGCCTAGGATAACTATCTTCAAGCAGTCTGTTTTATTTTTGACAACTTCTGATTTTCCTAGATTTACCCTTCATATATTTTGTGCTCTGATTATTAAAGGTTGCTTTCAGCAGTTTCTTCTTATTTTAAGTAGCGCTACATTAAGAAAAAGTTCTGAAAGTTTTACTCCATCCATATAATTTGTATTCGTATTCTACTTGGAAGATGCATCTTTTCCCCAGTAGTATTTTGGAGTCTTCCATAGGAAGGAAGTACAGACAGCATGTTCCTTAAAGGCAAGGATGATGGGATTTCATCCAACATACTTTGAACATCTTGTTAGGAGAGATCAGTCCCTGGAGAAGGCCATCGGGCTTTATACAATAGAGGGGAAGCCAAAGAGAGGAAGCAAGCCCTTCAAGGAGCTGGATTGACTCAGTGGCAGCAACAATGGGCTGAAGCACAGGGACAATTTTGAGAATGGTTGTGTAAAGCATTGCTATGTTTGGAAAC
>NW_022111373.1:65033295-65034654 GCF_000313985.2 Echinops telfairi
TATGATCTAGGAGTAATGTCAAAATGAACTAAGAAAATTGTTATCTCTCAATGGTATAATTATTTTTGAATATTAGTATAAAGAAAGTGTAGAATGTTAAAGAAGTTGCTATTAAGGCACAGGATTTACAAGTTTATTCTGTACTGCTTTATTCCACAGCTCATTTTGATCATTGTGCCAATTGCCAATAAAATCTTACTCCTAGGCAGACATTGGAGGGTATAGATAATAAACAAACAAGCAAACAAAAACCAAACATGATTCTATCAATTGCTAGGTGAAAAGAAAGCACATTATTAGCACAGAATGATGGATTTAGCAGCTCAGCATTGAATTCTATATCAGTAAAGTAACTTATAACTTTAATAAAGCTTCTTGAGCCATCATGTGCACAGGAATGTTAACTTTTTTAGCTGATAGAAATTTATAATGGATATAATTTATTTATGCTCAAAAGCCTATAGTTCTGTGGTAATTTACAGAGCTGGAAGGAAACTTTCATTATCTTTTTGAGTATGTAAGAAGAGAAAAAAATCAGCTGAAATTGTACTCTTGGAACTTGCTTCAGGCCACCCAGACAATGATAAGGTAATAAAAAGGACTTTATGTGTCTCTGTGGAAAGAATTCATTGAGAGATGACTATATTCTACTATAAGGTGTTCTTGTATATAGTTTGCAAGGAAAGAATTTAGAGTTCAAGAAGTAATGACAGTACTGTTTAGAGTCTGTGTTTAAGATGTAGCTTTGTAATTAAGATAAGATGTGAATTCATATTTCAAATAATGTTTTTATTTCATTTATCTTAACATGATTTCTTAACAAACATAAGTCTTAATTTGAGATTTCTTTCCAAAATTAACATACATATGGTTTCCTATGCTAGGACTGGCAAATTGAAGAGCAGTGGCAACAAATTCGTCATCGAAAGTAGCATTTCAAGGTCTACACTGTTAGTGATAGAATAATATATCTTAAAAAATAATATCTTTAAGCCTACAAGGAAAATTATTTTAGTGCAACTATTGTTAAATTTTAAGCAGCAACTACTAATGCTAACGATAATAAACAAAGTTTTTAAACAATTTTTTCAGTCTCAAATTGATCAAACATTTAACTAAGATGAATTTGTAATTATGAGTAGAAATAAGGACAGATAATAAGATAGAATTATCCACGACTAACATTCATTGAATGCAAATACTTATTTTTAGCAACAAAATGTATTTTGAATAATATGGAAGTATCAAAAGAAGATGGAAGAAATTCACTGAGTCACTATGCCAAAAACAATTATTCAACTTTCTACAATGTCAGCAAATAACATATGATGCAGAACTGAAGCTATTGAAGAATGAAGT
>NW_022111373.1:65036007-65037538 GCF_000313985.2 Echinops telfairi
GGTCGCTATGAGTCAGAATCTACCCAATGACAGTCAGTTTGCTTTTGGTATGTACACTAAGTACTACATTTGATACCTTTATTTAGGACTGACCTAGAAAACATTGAATCAAGGTCTCTAGTATGCTTTCACATTTAACTATCTCAAACCTACCTTAAATACATGAGTATGGTCTGGTAGTTTACAATATGTAAAATGAGAATTGTACAAACAATTTATCATTTCCCTGTTTTAGGGGCTATGTAGCATATTAAAAAGAAATGATCAAAGTGGAGGGCAGAAGAGAGTCAAGCTTGCTTTTAATATTTAGTAGCTAAGGCAAATGGATAAAGTGATGACACAAAGAGTTGAATAGAAAATTTAAAAGGGAAGCTCAAAACGACAAAGTCAAATATTACAATGAAATGTGCAAAGACCTAGAATTACAAAATCAATAGGAAAGAACACACTCTGCATACCATACACTAAAATAACTCAGGAAAAAATTCAAGCCTAGAATTGCAATACTGATATATTTTATGGGTAAAATAATGGATGATGCAGCAAACATGAAAAGAAGATGGAAATAATACACAGAATCACTATACCAGAAAAAATTGGTCCACATTCAACCATTTCAGAAGGTACCATGTGAGCCAGAACTTATGGTAATGAGAAGTTCAAGCTGCACTGAAAGCATTAGCCAAAAAAAAGGAGGGGGGGCCCGCTCCAGGAATTGATGGAATACCAATTAAATTGTTTCAACAGGCTTATGAAGCGCTTGGAGTACTTATTTATTTGGAAGATAGCTTCCTGGTCAACTGACTGGAAGATATTCATAAATGTACCCATCCAGAGAAAGATAACCCAACAAAATGATCAGATTTTAGAACAATAACGCTGATATCATGTGAAGTCAATCTTGGATGAAGATCATCCAGCATTTGCTGTATTACATTGGCAAGTAACTTCCAGAGGTTCAGGCTCAATTCAGAAGAGGGCATGGAAAACGGAATCTCATTGCTGCTGTCAAATGGATCTTGGCTGAAAGCAGAGACTGCCAGAAAGATGGTTATTTGTTTGTGTTTTATTGACCATGCCAAGATATTGGGATATGAAAATCATAACAAACTATGGCTAGCCTTGTGAAAGGAAAAAAAAACAGGGATTCCAGAAAACTTTATTGTGCTTATGCAAGACTTGCACACTGATCAAAAGGCAGGTGTGCAAACAGAAAATGGTGTGCATCCGGTTTGTAGTCTCTCACCATACTTCTTCAATCTGTATGGCGAGCAAATCTGCAGAGAAGCTGAGTTCCATGGAGAAGACTCCAACATGGGGATTGGAGAAAGGCTTATTAGCAACCTTTGATAAACAGATGACATAAACTTGCTTGCTGAAAGAGGGGAGGACTTGAAGCACTTGCTAATGAAGATCCAGGATTGCAGCCTTCAGTATGGATTACTACTCAATGCATTTTGTCTTGCTTGGATGCACGACCATGGAGGCAGCATGAAGCCATCAAAGGGCGCATTGGGTTGAGAAAATCTGC
>NW_022111373.1:65039984-65040926 GCF_000313985.2 Echinops telfairi
GCGATAAACGAGGGTTCACTGTACTAGAAGCTTTGTCACCATTTCTACAAATACCAGCAGGGTCAGCAAAGACTTTCATGGAAAATAATATGGCTTGAGTCAGGCACACCTTAGTCTTCAAAATAGCATCCCTGCTTTTCAATATTCTGAGTAGGTTTTGTGCAGTTTATTTACTTAATGCAACTTGTCTTCTGATATCTTGACTGCTACTTCCACGAGCATTGACTATGGATCCAATATATATACACACATACTTATATGTATAAATATAAATACATACACAAATATCTGTATATATGTGTATAAGTCCATATATGTATATATCTGCTGGTTTCACTTCTCTAGAAACTACCCTAATATATCCTAATTTACTGTTTTACCTGTTTTGTTTCTAATGTTACGTTTTGTGAAGTACGATTTAATATTTGTCGGTACCATCAAGCTATTCACCATTACACATTTTTGTAATCATAGGGCATCAAAATCATAATTCACGAAGAAATCAAATGGTCATTAAAATACAGGAAATAAAGAAAAGATCAAAGTAGATGTCAAAAGAGATTCTAAAACTTGCTCTTAATTGTAGAGTAAATAAAATAAATGGAACAAAGGATAAAGTCAAAGAGCTGAAGAAAATTCCTAAGGGCAGCTTGACAGAACAAAGCCAAATATAATAACGAAATGTACAAGAACCTAGAATTAAAAGAGCAAAAGGGAAGAACACACTTGGTATGTTCTTGAAAGAACTCATGACAAAAAATGCAAACCCCAATTTGCAATTTTGAAAGATTTTATAGGTAAAATACTGAAAATGCAGGAAGCACGAAGAGAAGATGGAAAGAATACACAGAGTCACTGTGCAAAAATGAAGTTGTTGACATTCTACCATTTCAGGGGGTATCACATGAGCAAGAGCCAATGGTACTGAAGGAAGACGTTTAA
>NW_022111373.1:65041725-65043950 GCF_000313985.2 Echinops telfairi
ATTGAGCAGGCTTTCTCTCTGTTGGACAAGTAGCTGTGATTTTGAACTGACTTGATGGAACTAAATAACAAAAACAGTCTGCTTAGAGGGAGACAGACATCACTATTTTCCTGAGCAGTCAGTTTTCGTTCTTCTGAAGTGATGTCATGAGAGAAATGACTGAAATAAAAATTGAACATATGAAGAGTAGTTAATATATTAACAAGCTCAGAATTCCACAGCATAAACTATAGTCTACTGATTGATTAAAGATTCTAAACAGATCAATTATTGCATAAAACAGATATCTGTAAAGGAATTTCAAATATCTCAGAGTATGCTTCCCTTCTTTTATCAATAATGTGTAAGGCTCTTGAAACACTCTCTAGAGTAACACCGGTGTTACATTTTTCTTTCTATGTCAAACTATTCTGTATTTGAATACATTTTCAAAGATTAAAAGTATTCATGAAAAGGCAGAGTGTTAAAAAGACTATCTAGATTACCTTGACCTACGGGGCACCCACACAGAAATTTCACATCCAGACTGCCTCTGATTTAAGATACCTTTCAAAGGTGAGGATCTTGTAAGTGGGGTTTCTATTTTTCCACTGAACAGCATCTGTAAATTTCTTTGGAATGCACGCAAGTTAATCTCGACGGTGGCTGTTCTGTGGTTGGCTTCTCAAGTACTAGATAGGTAATCGGGGATGATTCATTTTCCCCTGGCTCTCCGACATTCTGTTTGTGATGAATGTTCCAGAAATGCATTGATGCTCTGCTCTGATAATAAAGTTTTTGGACTGGTTTTGCAAATCTTTTACTCTAACCAAGGAAGCAGTGTAATACTCACGTGTCAGAGAACATCACAATCAAATTAGATTGTCTGGTGCTGCAAAGCAATTTTTGCCAGTAAGATATTGGCTGAAGTAAATGAGCTGAAAGACAAATGAAGATATGCATGTTTTCTGTTTGAGGTGTATATTAACAGGTTTGATGTAGTGTTTTCTTTGCACTGCTTTAAAAATGGACTTTTTATAGTTTTAATCTAAGTTAAGGTTGGAGAGCCTGAGGCAGATAAAAACAAAACATTTGAGTAATTGAGTAATACTCAGGCAAGCCGAAGCAATGAATAAACTAGTGAAATTCAGTCAGATATATGAACAAGTACAATAAATCTTTAAGGCTTCCTTTATAAATATTCATTTCCACAGACTACACCAAGTACTATGTATGTTCATGTGTCTGCATATCTATCAGATGCCAACGTCCAATAGTTAATCTCCATAACACCATAGGTAATGTGTTAATGGTAAGGTATATTTCTTAATATTCGTATGGTCTCTTTCTTAATGTTCGATTCATTTATTAATATTGGCCATGATTTCTATTAGTTCCAATTATACGTGTTTGTGATCACGGGACTATCTTAATTAGCACTGTGAAGGCTTTCTTATTTCTGAGTCTTGTTTGTTGAACATTTATTAAGTGACTACTAAGAACATTGACCACTTCACATCTGCATGTGGAAGCCGGAAAACAAAGACAGAAAGCTGAGGAAGAATTCATCCTGGAGATTTCAATAGTTTAAATCATTTAAATATTATTTGAACATGGTAATGATTTGTAATGAATTAAATGCCATTATGAGTGATATCTGTATAATTATTTAAAGGAATGCTCTGTAAATATTTGTTGATATAGATTTTTCAAATTTTATATCTTTTTCCAATTTTGATTGCAAAGGTGTGAAAACCCATTCAATTACCAAGCATCCTTCACTGAATATTTGAACCACTAAGGAAGACTGCATTTCACTATTCTTTACATGGAGTTTCATATTTTAATGTTAATACCTATTATAAGTAAAACAGTTAAGTTTAGGACTTGTTGAATAATGGTTAGTCTTATATCAAAATTTACTATGTGTTAATAAACTTTGTACTACTGTTAAGAGACTGTTCAAAATTAATGTAATATTAATGTAATTCAAAAGATAGCCTACTACTCCATTTCTTCTCAAAAGGGTATTTTTTTCATTTTCTTTCCCATGTGAAAGGGTAATTTCTTCAAAGCATCATGTATTGCTTGCTCATGGAAAGCTGGAAGGAAGTTATTTTATTTTGGAACTTGAAAAGTGAAATTTTGGGTCATAGGCATGTTACATGATACATATCATTAGATAAAACTGCTGTACAAAACCTATTATAATGTAGAAAATCAAGATCATATATCACTTTGAGGAC
>NW_022111373.1:65045639-65046872 GCF_000313985.2 Echinops telfairi
TTTCTAAGCTTTTCTCACCAGCGATTTTAGATAATTTATTGTTCTCTTGTCCCTGGGTTTGTTAACGCCCACTTCCTTTCCCCCACCTCCCCCTCTCCATGTACTCCTGGAATCATTGTTGCCATGGTTTTCTCCTCCTGTATCCCTCCTATCTTATCTAGATAGACATGCAGAGACACTAATAAACACACAAACAAGGTAGAGCCAAACAAAACTTGAGATAGTTGAGGTTTATTGTGTCAACATGGCTGACAAACAGGTGTGGGATTAATTGAAGGGCAGAGAGATAAATGGCTCAGTGAGGATCACCCTTCTGGTTCTCTGGTCTCTTGTTCTCTGATGGTTGGACCAGTGTGTGACTGCCTTAGCTGGCAAAGCTCACTTCCTGCGAGATATCCCTGAGGAGAAGCCACATGGACTCACCCTGATGCAGACCTGGGTGCTGGAGAAGCCATGTGGAGACCCCTTCAATGCTGAGATGCTTACACTGCTACTGGATTCAATGACTTTACCCACTGGCCTGTGATCCTCCTGCATTCAGTGTCATTGCATGTGTTTTGTGAGTTTGAGGAGGACTTCGTAGATCAGTGTCAGACATATGGGCTAATGTCGGACTTACGGGCTTAAACTGGACTGGGTTGGGTACTTTCTGAATGTACACTTACACTATATATAAAACCCTCATACATACCGTATATGTGTTTCTGTGGATTTGTTTCCTAGTTTACCCAGAGTGACACAAAACACAAAAGAAAACAAACAAACAAACAAACAAAAGGAACAACAAAAACAACAACAAACAATGACCCAAAAAAGCCTCTAAATAGTTTCAGGTCTGTTGACTTTTAGGAATGTTTTCCGGTCGAGTGCGATGGGGTGCCACGCCCTGGCCACAGAGTCAATTTCTGGTATTCCCTGGAGACTTCATTGCTCTGCTCCCCTTGCTGTTCTGTTGCACAACCCCATTGTCTCACCTCAGTGTGGTGGGGTCAGGGTGGGCACAATTCCCACCATGTGTGTCTCCAGTGTTGTCCCCTGTAGTGCTATGGGTCAGTGAGGGACGTTGTGTCTCATGGTTGGGCTGCCCTATGGTCCTCTCTGTGCATTGACTGCTCTGAGTAGAAATTTTGTCCTTAGGGCTTGGTGGGCCTCACTCTTTTTCCCTCCCCACTCATTTGCTCCTGTGTGCTCTGCTCAGACATGTCCTTCTCCTTGAGCTGTAGCTTCAGTGCT
>NW_022111373.1:65047964-65053826 GCF_000313985.2 Echinops telfairi
AAGACAGATTTGTTTATCTTTATAGTAGTCCACAGTTCTTTTAATATTATTCTCCATAATACACCATAATACACATACACCATAATACAAATGCATAGATTTTCCTTTGGGCTTCCTTATTGAATGTCCAATTATCACATGCCTATGAGGTAATGGAAAATGCTATGACATGGATCAAACACATCTTAGTCCTCAAAGTAACATACTTGATTTTTAATACTCTAAAGAGGTTTGTGCAGTAGATTTACCTAATGCAACTTGTCTTTTTATCTGACTGCTACTTTCATGAGCATTTATTGTTGCTCAGTACACATATATGTATACCTATAAATGCATATATATATGTTTGCATATGTGTACACATGTTCATACATGTGTATATATCCTTATACAGTTCCACTAGTTTTACTTCTCTACAAACTGGTTTGAAATATCCCAATTTTCTGTTTTATCTCTTCTTTTTCTAAAGTTGTTTTTTAAGTACCATTTAATATTTGTTAGTATCATCAAGATAACCACCACTCCACATTTTATTCTGAATCGTATGACAATGTCCCTCTACCACCACCAGCTGGAAGACACTCATTTTCACTGAGTTTCTTTCTAGTTATTATTAGTCCTCTTGAACTCCCCCCACCACCACCAAATATTCTATTTGACAGTATACCATGTGTTTTCAAAGTAAATTGTGTGTATGAGATTATATATTAAATGTACGATCAGAGATTTGTAAAATAAATCCTTAATGTACAATAGTAGGTGAACTCTATTGATATATAACAGAGGGATATTTAATTTTCTCAATCTAGGGACAGAAAGCTGTGAATTCCCAGAAGTGAGGAGAAATGGCAGAGGAGTGGCAGCCACAAAACTAAGAGCCAGAGCATGTACAGAATGGTCCTTTGAGTGAGTCAAGTTGAGTACTTCTGGCATTAGGCTTAGTTTCCCCCAGATGCTGAATTTAGGGAGCTGGGTGTGTTGACAACTACTTGTCCATCATTTTGTTTAATAGTGGTGGCTTAAGTTTTGCAGTGATGCTTGAAGCTATGTCACTGATATTTCAAACACTAGTAGGGTCATCCAACATTTATAAGTCTCAGGAAAACTTCCAGACTAAGAACAGACTCTGAAGAATAAATAGGCTGTCATTTATGAGGAATTAGCCACTGAAAAGTTATGAAATGCATTAGAACACTGCCAGATATTGTACCAAAATAAGAGTTCCTCTGGTTAGAAGGCACTCAAAATATGACTGAGAAAGAGCTGCCCTCTCACAGTAGAGTCCACCATAAAGAAGTGGGTAAGATAAAGCCTTCAGGTCCTTCATATGCTGATGAGGTATGACTCAAAAATGGAAAGAAACAGCTGCAAATACCTGTTAATAATTGGAACAGTACTTTGTATGATAAATATACTAAGAAACTAGGAAAATTGGAAGTTATCAAAAATGAAATAGAATGCATAAAGGTTCATATCCTAGACCAGCAGTTCTCAAGCTGTGGGTTGCGACCCCATTGGGGGGTCAAACGAGCTTTCGCAGGGGTCACCTGATTCATAACAGTAGCAGAATTACAGTTATGAAGTAGCAATGAAAATAAATTATGGTTGGGGGTCGCCACAACATGAGGAACTTTATTAAAGGGTCGCAGCATTAGGAAGGTTGAGATCCTCTGGACCGAGACATTAGTGAGCGGAAATGAATTGGTATTAGCCATTAAATTCGACAATCGCATGGTTACAATATGATTACAATTGTTACAATACTGAGAATCAAAAAGAAGAATGTTTTGCACTCATAGCAAAATAGGACATTTCAAGATCTACTTTGAAATACAATGCTTTAGGGAGAGGATAATATCTATATTCACACAAGGAAACTCAGTCAATAAAACTACTATTCAAATGTATGCACCAATCACTAAAACTAGTGATGAAGAAATTGAAAAGTTCTATAAATATTCAAAGAAACTCTTTTTTGATTAAGGGAAAAAGCAAGAAGCTAGAAGATTCGTTTTTGTTTTGTTTTGTTTTTTTGTAGTTGAGAAGAAGGAATAACTAATTCTGGCTGGAATATTGGGAAAAATAATAAAAAGACTAGAGGTGCAAGAAGTACCATAGAAAGTAGGTAGAAGACTTATGAGTAATTTCCAAGTGTCTCTGAACATAAAAGTTAGCCAAAGTGAGTGTTTGAAAAAATGCTTATTCTGGCTTTCAGCTAATGACTCATGGATTTTAGGAAAGAGCCACTGTATATGTTGTGTAAAACTATTTTTGCATTTTGCTTTACTTTTCACTGTGTGATTTTGGAAGACACTGAGTTGAGAAGTACTTGTGATCATAAACAAGAAAGTGAATAATTTAAACTGAAGCATTTAAAGTGGATATGCAAAAAAGGCTGTGAATAAAATATTGGTTCTGAGATATAATGTAAGAATTAACAACTGATTTGACAATTGATTAGATTGAGGTAATGAGGCTGGGGAAAAAAGGCATTGAAATTCTGTAAATATTTCTAGTTTCTAAGATGTGACTGCTGAACTCTATAATCTTATTTCTTAACAAATTTATCACTCATAAATTCTGGATTTTCTGCCCCCTTGATCTTCAAACATGTTACTGTCTCAAGATCTCTATATATCCTCTTTCCTAAAATTGCCTTTCCTGAGTTATGGAAATGTCTCATTCCTCCACATAATTTGTGTCTCTCTTAATAACACCTCAACTGAGACCCACATGACCACTCTACATGAAATAAGAACTCAATACTTTGCCTTAGTTTTCTGCATATAATTTTTCTTTATTTGTTTTTCCTACACTTCAATGAGCTTTATGATATCAAAGACCTGATACAATATAAGCGCAAGATTGGTTCTCAACAAATACTTGGTTAACTGATAAAGGAACTCTAACATAAATACACAAAAAGAGGAAGTGATGCATGGTAGTTACATAATCTGGTGTCAATTTGCATATTCAGAGTGAAGGGGTGGGGTCTAGCCTGTCAATCAGGTCGTAGCTTGATGGCTTCATTTGGAAGCACTAATGAGATAAATAGCTCGCTGGAGGCAGGACACATATACTCACTCCCTGAGAGACTCTCTACTGAAAAGACACAGGGAGCTATGCTGATGGCAGTGAGAGCCCTGGACCTGGAAGAGCCACGTGGTGACCCATGCCAGTGCTGAGATGCATCCACCTTCACTGGATTCACAAGACTTTCCACCCACTGGCCTGTGATCTTCCTGCATTCGGCATTATTGCATGTGTCGCTGAGTCCGAAAAGGACTTTATAGATTGATATCAGACATATGGGTTAATATCAGAGTTATCAACTTGATCTAGACTGGGCTGGGATGTTTTCTCAATATTCAATTACTCTTGTATATAAAGCTCTTTCTTATACACATGAGTGTCTATAAATTTGTTTCTCTAGTTGAGATAGTTAGCTTATTGTGCCAGCCTGGCCGATAAAGACAAGTGGGATTAACTGAAGGGCGGAGGGATAAATGGCTCGGTGAGCCTCGTCTTTCTTGTCTCTCTCTCTTTGAACATAGGACCAGTGTGTGGCTGTCTTGCTTGTTCTGTGCCTCAATTTGCGAGCTACACTACCTGTGGGACACCTAACCTGTGGACTGTGTCACTGTAATTTGAGGTCCCTTTAAGACTTGCCTCGCCAGAGAATTGGAATGTACATCTCTGGAGCTGGGGACTGATGGTTGGTGACCTGGCTGACGGTTGGTGACCTGCCTTGCTGTTTGCTGCCTGTGCGGGTATAGCCTAACTCTCTCTACAGAGGACAACCTGGAGGCCCTCAAGCCTTGAAGGATTGCCAGTATCTCACAACTCTCTCATGGGAGTGACTTGCACTGAGCCACTTGTACTGCTTTATAATTTAACTGTTCATTTCTTGTGTTATATATCTATTTATCTTCATAAAATTATTAGCAATCTGGTTTTGTCTCTCTAGAGAACCTTGTCTAACACAATAGTCTACCCAGACTAACACATGATATAATCTTTAAGGCCCAAGAGAATGAATCTGAAACTTTGGAATTTCAGGAACAAACATGTTTCAAAGAAGATAATTTAGGAAAAGATGTCTCTTTCTACTTTTAGTAGAAACAGTAACACATACAGACAACTACTGATTTAAAAGTCCCATGCAAATGAGTGTTGCATTTTATGTTTAAAGAAGAAATAAGGTACAGATATAAAAAAATCTCTGAAAATCTAGCCTAGTCATAAAAGGACATTTCAATATCCATGCTTATTATCAAATCTAATGTTACCATTTTACAAACTAAAATGACCTGTCTACTGAAATTCCAGAACATTGAATGGTACTCATGGGACATTGTATAGAGCTCGTCAGTCATTTAAACAGAACAAGGATACCCTGAATTGTTTAAAACTCTTTGTGACAGTTATTTTCCCACACTAGACAATGTACACTGCCTTGGCTGGACAGAATTTACTGATGTGAGCAAAATATATGAGATGAAACCTATTCTTGATCTGAAGATGGATCAGCAAAGTAGCTCCTCCAAAAAAGTGCCTGGCAGTCCCCCGTTCAACGAGCCATCCTTTGGCCTGAAGGCACTCAGCTTTATTGGCTTGATGGAACAAGAAGCCCACCTCTGTCATGTTTCTTCAGCTACATCTACTCTGCCACTCCTCTTCTGCTTCACTGGTGCCACCGCTTCATAGCCCTGGATCTCAGGGTCCAAAGGACATACTCCACTCCTGGTTCTTCATTCCACTCCAGTCCTGGTTCTTCATTCTTGGTGATAGATCATTCTCTTGCTTCTGAAATGGCTCATGCTAAACCCAGCAAGATACAAAACTTACCAGTCCTCTGGTTAGAATCTAAGTTTTTATAATTACAATTTACCACTCACATCCGAATCATAAAATCCTAGTATCTTCCCCCACTTACTCTAGCCCAGACCAATCAGGAGATGAGTTATTTGTTGATATTACAAATTTAATATGACAATAGCAAGATGAGTCATATTATATAATAAGTTGCACTACAGATATACTCATGATAGTATTATGTTTTTTGTTTTGTGTTTAGCAGGTGAACTCTAAAAAGTGAGCAAAGGAAGAAAATAGATTCTCACATGGAGACTACAGAAGAAACCCAGACTGTTGATACCTTCATTTAGTTGCATAGGACAAATTTGAACTTCTAAATTTCGGAAAACCAAGATAATAAATATGCACTATTTTCAAATACTACTTTTTAAAAATAGAAATTATTCAGAACTCACACTGACTGCCATTAAGTCCATTCGAAGCCATAGTTACCCCAGAGGACAGGGCGTAAAGACTCCTACGGGTTTCCAAGACTGTAACTCCTATATGCATTATATACAATTAATAATATAAAGTATATATCATATAAAATAATAATATAAAGTAAATTGTATAAAATTATATATGATGTATATAAGGAGGAACAATAGGAAACTAATATAAATTAGTTGTTACATGCATTATAAATTTATCAAAAATCCATTAAAGAATACAATTAATATGAAATTATAACACGTGCCTTTAATTGTATACAAATTATCCCTTAATAATATTATGTTTAAAGTAGGCATAAAATAAATCTTAATGAAGAGGACATCTTGCATATTTAATACTCTTTATGTCTTTGTTGTTCAATATAGTAAGAGGGATTTACATATAACTAGTAAGTACCTGAATAACAGGTCGTCCAAAACTTTATTATATGGATGTACAAATGTGAACTATAGACTATATTTAAAGATTTAAAACAAAAATACAATAGAGGAAACAGAATATTTCCTAAATATTTTTATGATTACATGTTGAAATTGTATTTTACATTGA
>NW_022111373.1:65056731-65064220 GCF_000313985.2 Echinops telfairi
AAAAAAACCCTAAAGATGGCTTTTATAGAGAACACAGCTGAGAACTGGTGATTGACAAAAAACAAAAACCCACATTATTTTGTTTAAAGTCGTATGAATTCCCAGAATTTTAGGTAAGACCATATTTAAATGTAAATATAAATAACTTGTAATGCCAAGTCTAAAGAATGTTGGCATTGCTGTAGGTAATATTTTATGTTACTTGTGACACTGTTCCATTAGTCTGGATAGATTACAGAGATAATGTCTTCCATTAGCACAGAAAACGGAGTCAATAGTCTATAGAATTGATTTTTTTTAAGTTTCATGTTTTGTCTAAGGATCCCTTGTGGCACAGTGATTAAGGTCCGGCTGAGAGAGTGAATAACCTATCAGATCTCAATGAGATGAGCTATTTTAAAGTTGTGAAACAAAATAATATGGCTAACATATGCAATGCATTTATATAAAACTATGAGGAGAATTGTTTAAATAGTGTTCTGTAAGTCATCAAGCATTGGTTTATATTATATTAGTTATATAGAAAGATTTTCCAGAATGTTTCAGAAAAATATACATACCCACCCCTTTTCAAATATTCTTATATTACTTACAAGCTCATATTTTTGTGTTGTAAGAAGTAGATAGTGTGAAAAAGAATTTTCTGAAATAATGGCAATCACTATACAAATGGGTTGACACCATACACATCAACAAGCATACATGAAAATAGATTAAATACAGATTTGAGTCAAATAAATAGATTTTTAGTCTGTCTTAGTTTGGAAGTTCCACTGGAACTGATACACCATGGGTGACATCGTCTCTCCCCCATATTCCATACTGGTGGCATGCCCTCAAGCATCCTAGAAAGATTAACGTACCACTGTACCACTTCATAGTAGGAAGGAAGACAACCACATACTAAGAAGGAAGAACTGATGTCCTATTCTGAAAAAATGTTGCTCACTGAAAACTTAGTGAATAGTAAAAAGTATTTTCTAATTAATGTTGAAAGTAAGCCCTTAAAGCTTGAAGAATTTCAAAATACAACTGGGAATGAGCTGCTTCCTCAAAGTTGAGTGGACTTTAATGACGTAGATGGAGGAAAGCTTGGGGACCTTCATTTGGTGCTGGGGCATGAATGAACATGGGAAGAAACAGGTTCAAGCATGTATTACTGTACGAAGTATAAATGTAGAATAATTCAAAGCTAGAGAAACTGATGTGGAATTCATAAAAATTAGAATCCTAGTACTAATGCACTGAAGAGATCTGATCTTGCCCTCTTTGAATTAGATATTTTTTGGCCTACTATACTGGGAATGACAAACTGAAGAGGATTGGAAACACATTAACTATGAGAAAGAACATTTCAAGATCTAGCGTAAAGTATAATACTGTCGGTGGTATGAGAATATCAATACACTTACAAGGGAAACCAGAGAGCATTACTTTTATTCAAATTTATATATTAATAATTAATGCCAACTTTTCTTAAAATCAATGTCTGCAGTCTGAATTTAATCAATTATGCAATCAAGATGCATTGTGAATTGCTGGTGATCATGGTGGGAAAGTTAGAAACCAAAAAGAAGGATTACTAGTTGGAAAGTAGGTCTAAAATATATATAAGAAGAGATTCTGAAATTTGATTTAAAATTTAGACAAACTCTAGAAAATATAAAAATGTTGAAATTTGATAGACTAACAGAAAATTGCAGAGGGACTTGAGAAGAAAAATTAAAGTGTATTTTATAATGATATGTGGGAAACCATGAAGGTAGAGAACCAAAGGAGAAAAAAATATGTTCACATTTTCTAAGCAGAAATAATTGATAAAAAGGTAAGCTCTGAGTGCATGATAGAAGGATTCTATAAGTAAAATGACGAACAATACAGGAGACAGCCAAAGAAAAGGGAAGGAATTCAGAGTCACTAGACTCTGTGGTTGATGTTGATGTCTGATCATTTCAAGAGGAAGCATATGATCAGGAACTGATCCCGTAGCGAAAGAAATCCAGGTTACTCTGAAGGCACTGATGAAAAATAAGGCTCCAGGAATTGGTTATACACTAATGGAAACATTTCAACACGTATATGTAGCAATGTAAGCAATAATTTGGCTTGGCCAAGAAATTTGGAAGACCAAGTAGCTGCTTGGTCAACAACATGGAAGAGATCGATATTCATGTATGTTCCAAAAAAGCTGAAACAACAAATTGTGGGAATTATATAAAATATCAATATCACAAGCAAGTAAAATTTTACAAACGATAATTCAAAAATGGTTGCAGCAGTAACCAACCCACAGCAATCTTGTGCACAACATAATGAAAAACTGCATGTTCCTGCACCAGTCTCACAATTGTCCATCTGCTCAAATCCGTTGATGCAGCCCCTGTGGCAATCCATCTTGTTGAGGGCCTTCCTCTTCGTTACTGCCCTCCCACTTTCCAAATATGATGTCCTTGTCCAAGGACTGGTTTCTGCTGACAATATGTCCAAAATATGTATGACAGTCTTGCCCTCCTTGCCGCTAAGGAGCATTCTGGCCTTGCTTCTTGCCGTGCACATCAGTTTGTCCTGATTTTAGCCATGGTACTTTTAATATTCTTCTCCAGAACCACAATTCAAATGCATTGATCCTTCTACAATCTTCCTTATTCAATGTCCATCTTTCACACACATATGAGGCAATGGAGAATATCACAATTAAGTGTGTAGGAATGACAAGTCTAAGAAATGTTATCTATCATTTAAAATCCCCATAATAGATCAGCTTTGATTCAGTAATACAAAAGTAAATATTTTTATGGTATTCTATTTCCTGCCAAGACTCCTGCTTGAATTTATCAACTCCTTTTGATTTACTGCTGTAAGCATTTTAAAATTATCTTCAGTAAAACTTTGCTGGCTTGTGATACCAGTGATATTTTTCTGTAATACTTAGAAACTTCTGGGTCATCTTTCTCTGGAATGGACACAAATGTGGATTTCTTCCATTCTGTTAGCCAGGTTGGTCTCTTCCAAATTTTGGCATAGAAAAGTGGGTACTTCCAGTACTGCCTCAACTTTTTTGAATAAGGGAGATCAAAGAGTAATTGGTGCACTTGTATTATAATGTTGGTTAAGAATATTTCAGATACTATGGACTGCCAGAAGAACAAACAAATCTCTTTTTTGCAAAAATCCAACCAAAATGGTCCTAAAGAACTGAGAACAGTGAGACTCGTGCATGATATGAAGAGAGACCAGTCCCTAGAAAAGGACACCATGCTTTGGACATGATCAAGCACGGAAAAAAAATGAGTAGAAGACCATCTAGGAGATGGATTGACACAATAGCTGCAACGAATAGCTCAAATGTAACAACACTTTTGAGGATGAGGCAGTGCTGGTCAATGTTTCCTTCTGTTGAGCATAGTGTTGCAATGCATTGGAACTGACTCCATGACGTCTAACAATAAAAATGGCATGGCCAATTAATAATGTTTCCAGATATTATTTGATATAGACATCCCAGGTGAATCATTTTTTGTCTAACCAGCTCACATTTGCCAGCACAAATCCTCAGGTATAGCATAGAAATCCTAGACCAAGTTACATGCTAAGAGCTTCAAGGTCAATCCTCAGGAATCAAGGAGAATCAATGAGAAAATCTTATTTTGTAAAAGTTAGATTATTTGCCTCATATTTCACCCTCTTATCTTTGGCAATGGTCTTCTTTTATCATCCTAACTCTTAGAGGACAGCCTCTCCACCCCATACATTTGACCATCAACATCAGGACTTGATAAATCCAACTCACTGCCATTGAGTAAGTTCAGACTCACAGTGACCCTATCAAACAGGGTAAGACAGCTCTTGTGGGTTTTCAAGACTGTTACCCTTGATGAGAGTAGAAAGCCTCATTTTCCTCCAGCAGAGCGGCAGGGTGTTTCAAACTGCTGTCCTCATAAGCACAACGCCACCATGCATCTTCAATAACATAAAAAATTGTAGTGAAAATACGCTTGCACATTAGCAACAGCACTTAACACTATTCCATCATAATACTAGAGGGAATAATTCTCCTTTAGCCTCAGACCCTCTAGTTTGCTACAGGCTTCCACCTAACCCTGCCAGTTTCCCAAAGGAGGAGTGGTTTCACCGATCCCAGTAGGCATCTGGTATCATTGAGCTTAAACCCAATATTATTCTCTGGCCCTTGGTATCTCTGCATTTATTAATGTAATGTTAGATTTGTTCAGTGTCTTTGTAGAGGGATAATTTTGTTTTCCTTCTTTACAATTTTCCCTGGTGTCACTAACCTCAACATGAAACTTTAAACATAAATATTCCAGGAGAGAGTCGAGAACAGTGACACTTTCATCTTTAGAGGTGTCTTGATTCTTTGCCTTGATGAGCAAATTATTCTTCATTTCTGAAATTTCAAAATTTATGAAAGCAAGTTGAATATCAGCTAAAGGATTTTTGTTCATCTTTCAATGTTATTAATCTCCTCTTGGAGTATGCTAGTCTTTCCAATAGAATATTCATGACTTATTTTTGAAAAGTGGTGGTGATGAGTGGGACTGAGGTCCACATGGTCGGCAGTTCAAAACCACCAGCAGCTCCAAGGGAAAAAGACTGGGCTCTGCTCCTGCAAACAGTTACAGTCCCGGAAACCACAGTGGGTCGCTGTGATGCAGCAATGACTTGATGTCAGTGAGTTTGGTTTTTATTGTTTTCATTAATATTTAGTCCCCCAAGACTCCAATTATGCCCATATGGATCCCTCTGGGTTGTTTGTTTTTATTCGCTTTCTCATTGTATTACTCTATCTCACTTCTGTTCTGTCCTTCATATTGCTTGCTGTGATTTTTCTCAAAATTATATTTTCCAACACATAGATTTTTTTCTGTGCCAACTTAAATTTAAACTATCCTTGGGCTTTTTATCTTAATGATTGCCTGCTGGTCATTTTCAGTATTTCTACCTTGTCTTTATTCTTACTGCTTTTATCTTATTTCTGCCAATTACCATTTAGTATGTTTGTTGTTTGATTGATGACCTTTATAAAATCTACATGGCTGAAATACATATTTTAATAAACACATTAAATGCATGGGATTTGCATTTTATCTAGAATAAATTAATTTACTAAATATCAATTTTCTATCATTCTTTTGTGGCATTCCACTTCTGCTTTTGTCTGAATTCTTGTTTACAGATATATTTAATGCCCTCATCTTTTTGTCTTGGCTTAATGTAGCCTTTGGGGGCTTTGTAATGATTCTCACCTGTTCTTTTTGAGAACTGCATCTCAAAATGGGTGTTTTATTAATAGAGACCTACTCCTGAACTACAATTATATTGTTGCTGTGTTTTCTCTCTCTCTCTCATTTGATCACTAATGTAAAAGTAAGCCATTGCATGTTTTGGTCTTGAGACTTTACCCCTTCCTCTGTCTTTATAATCTAGCAGCCTCATCGAAACCATATGAGCTCCAGGCCAATGTTTGTTGTAGATTTATTCAGTCACTTTTACTGAACCCTAGAGGCCCATCACAACCTTGGTTTAAAGCATTAGCCTGGCTCTGAACTCTTTCCTTGCATAGAGAATTGTTTTTCTCCATTAGTCTGATAAAGCTTTGCCCTCAGACAAGCTTCCAGAAAATCTGGCACCAGCAGACCTATAGTTCAACCTTACTGAGAACATACCCACTTCTCTTCCTCTTCTGTGTCTGGTTCATAGAGAAATGGTGACTTTTTTAAAAAAACTGGTTATATACTTATAAATTTTCCTGTGTTTATGTTATTTTAAAAGCTATTTTGTTTCTGTTTCTGAGAACAACAAAATGATATCTAAATGTAAACCATTGAAGAACTAATCCTTTAATTTTTAATTGTTGTTATGATCGGTAATTATATACCGATCCTATAAAACAGAGTAGGACTACATTTTAAGAAGCCTTTATATCAATAAACAACCTGCTTTATTATCTTACATAGTTGCAGATGGGTTTAAATTACTGGTCATTTTCTCAGTTTCTTGAGACATTCATTCCTTGACAGATTTTTAAAAAAAATCATTTTATTGGGGGCTCGTACAATCTTATCATAATCCATCCATCCATCCATTGTGTCAAGCACATTTGTACATTTGTTGCCCTCATCATTCTCAAAACGTTCTACTTGAGCCCTTGGTATCAGTTCCTCATTTTTCCCCTCCCTCCCCAACCTTGACAGATTTTGTAATGGTTAGATTTTGTATCAGCTTAACTGAGTCAGGATTCTCAGTGGTCTGTCAGTTAAGGCCTAGTAATCTCCCATGATGTGACTAACATACCATTATCAACTCAGTGATAGGATCTACTATGAACAGTCAAGCAATTGTTAAAGGGTTACAGTGGAAGGCAAACCTTTGACTCAGACCAGTCTGAATGGAAAGGAAAGGGTTTCTTGGGGGCCTGGCCTACTTCCTATAGAAACGTTCTGTGCAAAGCTGACTTGTGTTTGTTTTTATTGTGTCTGGATCCTGCACCTGCTTCCTTGACCTCTGTTTCTTTGGCCTTGGACAACCTTCACGTTAAATTGCCTGTCAATCCCAGGGTTCAATCACAGTCTGCCATCTGACCTGCTATCTGATTTACCAATCTTGGATTCATTGGCCTCTGCAATCGTCAGCCTGACCTGTGGGCCTTGGATCTCTCTGCTCTGCAGTCCACAGTTGTCCTGCTATTCCTGATCCACCAGCCCCAGAGCGACTCCAGTTAGGGAAGCCTGCTGCTTAACATGTGAACCATGGACTTGAAACCAAACTGGACTTAATTGTGTCTAAAATATTTGAGCCGTTTTCTTGATAAAACTTTTTTTCTGTGAAATCTTGAAAGCAAACTGCACATTACTGTTTCAAAATTTTTGAGCCATTTTCTTGATATAACTTTTTTCCCAAAAAAACCATTTTATTGGGAGTTAATACAGATGTCATATCATTTCATAATTCAATCACACCAAGCAGTATTGTACAATTGATACCGGAATCATTTTCAAAACATTTTTTTTCCTTCTTGAACTCCTTGACATCCCTTTGCCCACACCCCAACAATGATTTCAAAATTTGATACTATAACATAACAGAACTGTGTTTGTGTGGTTAACAGTCTAGCGATTCAATAATGTGGCAGGATACAAGAGTAACAAGCAAAAATCAACCAGATTCCAGTATACCAGCAAAGAGAGCTCCTAAAAACACATCTAAAAAGACAGTTGACAATGTTGATGTTAGGTGTCACTGCGTTGTTTGCAGGGCCATGGACGACATGTCAGGGAGGCCATGCATAACAACGAAAGATCACCCAGCATGTGCCATCCTCAATTGTTCTTAGATCTGAGCCCGTTGTTACAGCTTGTGTCAATCCTTCAGTTTTCAATTAATTTATATTATTTCAGTTGGGATTTAATACAAATATCATTCCATATAACTTTTTATCTATCTCTGTCTCTCTCTGTCTCTCTGTCTCTCT
>NW_022111373.1:65064320-65070825 GCF_000313985.2 Echinops telfairi
GCACGCGTGATATATCATGTGAGCGTATATATTCTGCATGTATAATACATACAAAACCCAGCCTAACACAGCAGATCAGCACTTAAACATTGTACTTTCAAGGCTCTTTAGAATTATTTACTATAAACCACAGGTAACACTGAGAAATAGAATTGTGGAAAAGTTTTGAAGTTTTATTATACAGAAGAAATCTTAAAGCAAGGAAATCAAATGTACAATTTTGACACCACTCTACCTTCTCTTTTATCAATAAATTTTATTGATAATGATTGATTTTAGTAATGTTTGGTTTCAGATTTTTTCTTATATTAACAATAAAAAATTCAGTTGACAAAATAAAACATAGGCATTCCATATTGAAAACAAAAGACCATCTATTTTAAGAACTTTTTTGTATACATAGCTCTATTAATTTTTAATCCACATTTTTGCCTCTTTCTGGATAGTGTGTTACTTTGTTTCTTATTAACTTTCAAGATCCCATCAGAGCTTGAATTCCACAGCCAGGTCTTGTGATTTTCCACTGCAGCCCTTTCCCCTTCCTCTTCTCAAAATCTGATCATTCTCCGTCCCGATTTACTCAGAATTTTGTTTTTCAACTGCCAGACTAAAGTAACTTATAACCAATGACAGGTGAATAAGATGCCATTTCAAAATAGCATATTTATTCAAACGTCACTGAGTAATGATGCTCTAAACTGAAATGATTTAAGAAGAGGCAACATTTTGAGATAGTGTGAGTTGTTGCCCCTAATATCATAATATTTAGATAGTTGCTTCTTCTTTATATTTGCATGTGAAAATTTAAATATCCCTAAGCAAATAAATAATTAAATTATAAAATCTCCATTTAAATGTATAACAAATAAAACAATAATTATTGATTAATTAGTCATGAATACACTAGTAATCGTGTACAACATTATTAAGGTTTTATAATCAAATATAAACTCATCCTAAAACAATATCATTTGCTCTCAGTATTAAAAGCGCATCAACCTCATACTAGAAAGTGAAAGGTGAAATCTAAAGAAATTCTACATGAAAGTATCTCGAATGTATATAATGTTGCCCAGGCTCTCAGTATAGTGCTCTTTCTATGAGATTAGATTTAAAGTTACACATTTTAAGAA
The DNA here is from genome assembly GCF_000313985.2 of Echinops telfairi. Classification (NCBI taxonomy): domain Eukaryota; kingdom Metazoa; phylum Chordata; class Mammalia; order Afrosoricida; family Tenrecidae; genus Echinops; species Echinops telfairi. The sequence goes on from NW_022111373.1 coordinate 65,065,454, forward strand.
GATAATATACCATCTTGCAAAATAAGTTAAATAAGACTTCCTGTGCTACCCTCTAGAAATAATTTTAAAACAAGCCAATTTGTTGGACTACCTGCTGTTTTCCAGTCCACTGTAACACAGAAATAAAATAGCAAGCAACAGAATCACCCAAGGCAATGAATTCTCTAGCCCTACCCCATGAGCCCTTTAGAGACTGGTCACAGCTAACTTCTTCCCAATAGTTCATAGCATTCTCTTTGGGTGATGCTCTAACATACTCTACAAATATTGAATTCTCTAGTCTCCTTCCTTACTCTGGGGCTACTTTTGTGCATTATAGATGTGCAAACTAGATTTATTGCCAAACTTGTCTAAAATTGCTAATCTTCATAATATCAGAAGAAGATCTCGACTTCTGGTCCGGAAGGTGCCGGGTCCCAGGTCCACACACACTAACATGCAGCCTGTTGAAGAATTATGATGAGTGCCATGCCCACATACAACAGCATATTGCTACCTGGAAGTGGAAATGCCCTTTGATTTCAATAATCTACAAAATTTTAGAGAGAGCTCTATAATTCACAGAACCTTCTTTCCTGAGCTAGGTTTGATTCCACAGTACCTATTTGGGAGCAATGCTGAGCAACAGATACTCAACCTTCCATTTCAATGCTTGCCTTCCTAGCTTCATACAAGCCTAGAAACCTAGAAAACTGCTATGTTCTTCATCTGTACAGATCCTTGCTTTACTCGCCTCACTAGTTCTTAAGACTTGCTTATTACACATAACTGGGGCTCAATCTGATAAACTGATATCAAGAACTGACAGGCTACCTGTGTTGTCTCATAGGCTCAGTAATTTTCAGACAAGTTTATATCATGAAAAAATATAAAAATAACTGTGAATATAAAAATGTATTTTGATTTTCTATGCTCAATGATTCAAAATATAGTTGGGCTTTCTCTAAAAGGATTATTGAATGATGTTTACTCTAGTGTTGATTGAATTATTTTATAAATTTTTGAAAAAGAAATTAGACTAAAATAGACACATTATTGACTATGAAAGGACAGAGAGTTATATGAAAATGTATGATGCTAGACATTCCAAGGCTGTGCATGCCAGGTAGGAACAATTCTTTCTTTTAGAAAATTATCATGGTATTCAGATAATCTCTTTTCAAAATTTGTATCTTGTTGGGATTGAAATGCTTACTGAGAAAGCAGCATTGGCGAGTGTAGCTGCTAAATAGAAAATTATTGAGAAAGCCAGTATAATGATAACTGTTTTCCAGTTGCTGGAATGAAATGCCTGAATATAAAATAAGGAATATTGTGTTAATTATAAATCATTGACACCAGTTACCAAAGAAAGTGCTTCTCCCTGGGGACAGAGGTCACAGTAGAACACAAAGTATATATTTTGCTAATGCTATTGGGTAGATAACCTAGTTCTGCTTTTTTACATGACCTTGAAAAGCTCATTAAATGACAGACCACATATTATCCTATTCATGATTTTTGAAATGGTACAGAATTAAATACAGGCAGATCACTGCTTGTCCATCTCATTTGTTGCTGTATTCTTGGCTGATGTGGTTGATATAAGTCAGACCTTGACAGATAAATGGCATTTGTTTAATTTAAATGACACTCATCATGCTGTCTTTTGTTCTAAAGCACCATGAGGTTAATTGAGCAGTTAGGAAAAATTAGCCAGGCTAAAATTGCCTCTGTTCTAAGTCAAAATTATTAATCTACTGGCCTTAATTTAAAGTGTCCCACTTTCTATGATAGACTGAATGATGCAGACCAGTTAAATAGCAGAATGATAAAGATAAGAACCTAATTTTAAAATTTTCATGTGACTAGGAATTTCAGCAGTCTATTTTAATTGATTTCAAGTTCTACATATAGGAATATAGCTTTTATGTCTAAACAATTTATGCCATTATGAGTGAGGAAACATGTGAGAATAGGTCTTATCAGCAATTTTTAATTTCCAAGTTTGCTTCTGACTTTCAAACTCATTTCACACTAAATATAATCTTAGATTTTATGAATACACAGTGCTTTTTCATTTTATGTAGCTAACAATGTATTTTAAACTCCGTTTCCTATAGCAGAGTAATTAGGCCACATTCATTGTGTTCCCATATAGTAGTAATTACAGAGGGATCGGAACCTTTCAGTAGAGGATTAACTTAATTCATCAAGTAGTGATTCGTATGGAATAAATGAGCAGAGGCACACTTGAATTCCACTGTTATTTTCCCTCTACCTGTAGGGTGTGAATGCAATGTCCACATGGTTTACTACAGTCTAACGAGCTCTTTTCTGAAGAGCAGGCCCTGGAACCATGACTCCCAGCAGAGAGGAGGAGGTACTGTGCAGAGAACACTACCTCCTGCTGCCTTTCAGTCCTTTCCAAAGTCTAGTTTTCAGGTAAAAGGAACCATAGTTTATGTATAAATTAAATACTAAATTCAGACATTTTCAATAGGTAAAATTTATCTTTGAAGTCCCTTAAATCTATAGTATACGCAACCTTGAATATTTAAAATGAAAGTATTCATTTCTCTCGTAGTATTATTGAGGCATCCTTTATTCAGTTATAGTACTATGTTTCATGTTTACATTATTTTTCCCTCTCATTAAGGAAATTAACCACTGGTTCTTTAGACGACAAGGACTCTGGCACTTAATTCCTTTGTAACTACACGAAAAGAACCTTCTCTCAATTTCTTTATTAAGTATCTGGAGCAATAAAGAGTTCTGTTCTTAATAAACATTTGCTGGTGATTATTCCCAGTGATGCATTGTTCACGTGAGGTGGAATAAGTCTTTACAATATGGGGTTGTTTTTTGCTTGTACACTAGGTTGCACCACCTTAGAGAATAATTCTGTATGTGGCTAACAGGCAGATTTGTCTTATCCAGCTACAGAAAACTTGAGGCTGCAAGCATTCTAAACTAAAGGGAATAGTGAAGGTTTTTTTTAACACATATCATATAAAATCAGAATTAGGAAAATATTCATAGACAATATTCCTACAAGGACAATTAGGTCTTTTTTAAACTACTTATATGAATTCATACAGACACTTTAAGTGAAGTAGGGCAAAAGAGCACTAGATAAATGAAACTATTATTTTTAAAAAGTGTTATCGCTACAGATATCATCTATATCAATATTAATTTAATAAATTTTAAAACATAGAGTCATCTTTACAATTATTACAGATAATATTAATGCTGCATGTATTGAAATTAAACCAAATATTATAAAAAATAATATTTTAATTTATCCAGTGATACAGTCTATTTTGTTAATGATTATCAGTCATGGAAAATCAGTCAAACTAAATCACTTTTCTATTAAAATCTTATGTTGCTTTTTTTTCCGGATTCACTGTTCAAATTATACTCTCCAAGTTTAGGCAATATTCTGGTCATCAGAAAACATATCAAGTTTGTGTGAAAGTCATGAAACTATGAGTTATTTTATTTTCCTTTTAGAACATTTGTTCTCTCTCTATTTCAACAAAGCGAACGTAAGCTGGTGCTCAGTGCTGTATTTTAAAAGGTCAGTGTGACAGGAACAATTAAAACTTTGGCTCCTAACTGCAAATCGGTGGTTCAAATCCACCCACAGTGCCTCCAAAGAAAGGCTGGATGCTGTCTTGAACAGGTTACAACCATCGAAACCTAAATGGAGCACGGGTGTACTCTGAACCAAGAGGAGTTAGCATGAATTGGAATTCACTGAAAGACAGCTTGTTTTAAAATTCATCTTAATATTTCAATAACTTTTAAAATGTATTCAAGGTGTTGGCCAGGAATTTCTCAGTATATGTTTGCAGACTTGAAAAGATCTATTCAAATAGATACACTATATATATATATGTGGGTGGATGTCTGTTGTTGTTTTTGTTAGGTGCTGTCTGGTCAGTTTCAGCCTATAGTGATCCTATGCTCATCAAAACCAAACCCTGCCGGTCCTGCACTGTCCTCACAATTGTTTCTATATTTGAGCCTGTTTTTGAAGTCCGTGTCAATCCATTTCATTGAGCAGCTTCCTCCTTTCCTCTGCCCCTCTCCCATACCAAGCAGGATGTCTTTCTGCAAGAACTGGCATCTCCTGACAGGTGCCCACAGTATGTAAGATGAAAGACTGCCATCCCTGTATCTATGGAGCACGAGGGCCATATTTCTTCAGACAGACTTGTTTGTTATTTGGAAGACCATGGTGCTTTCCATAATCTTTGCCAGCACCACAATTCAAATACATCGATTCTTCTTCAGGCTTTCGTATTCAATGTCCACCTTTCAAATACATATAAAGCTATTGAAAACACCATGGCTTGGATCAGGTGGATGTAATTTCCCAAAGTAACCTCCTTGCTCTTCAACACTTTAAAGGGTTTTGTGCAGCAGATTTATCCAATGGAACCTGTCATTTAATGTCTTAATTGCTCATTCCATGAACATCAAATGTGGATCCAATTAAGATGAAATCCATGACCACTTTTAGACCTCCTCCTTTTATGATGAAATTATCTCCTAGTTCAGTTGTAAGAATTTGGGTTTTCTTTGCATTGAGTTGTTATCCATTGTCTACAGCACGTGGTCTTGATCAGTAAATGCTTCAACTCCACCTTCCTTTCAGCAAGTAAGGTGGTCCCACTTGAATAACGTATTGTTGGTTCCATTAGGTGCCGTTCAGTCAATTCTAACTCGTGTTGCCCCTATGCACAACAGAAGGGAACACTTCTGGGCCTGCGACAGTTGCACAACTGCTCCTACGCTTGAGCCCATTGTTGCAGCCCCTGTATCAATTCACGTCCTTGAGGACCTTCATCTTTTCCCTGCCCCACTAATTTAACACACATGTTGTCCTGCTCCACAGAATGGTCACTCCTGACAGCATGTCCGAAGTAAGACGAAGTCTTGCCATCTTTGCCTCTAAGGAATCTTTTAATTGTACTTCTTTCAAGCCAGATTTTTTTTTAATCCTTTAGGCAGTGCATAATACTGCACTAATTATAGGTTATTAATAAGTTATTCTTCAATCTTGATGCTGAGTTCTTCTTCATATAATTCAACTCCTCTATTTCCTTAACATACAGATTGAAAAAGTATGAGACGAGGATACAAGCCGGATACACACCTTTTCTGATTTTAATCCACGCAGGATGCCCTTGTTTTGTTCTTGCAACTACCTCTTGACCCATGTACAATTTCCACACGAACACAAGAGAGTGTTCTGGAATTCCCATTCTACTCAAGCTATTCATAGTTCGTTATAATCCACCCAGTTGAATTCCTTGGGATAGTCCATGAAACACAAGTAAATATCTTTCTGGTATCCTTGGCTTTCAGCCAAGATCCAT
>NW_022111373.1:65073651-65075153 GCF_000313985.2 Echinops telfairi
AAAAGAGTTTTAAAAATTAATGGAAAATATTAAATAATAACTGACCAAAACCAATAAAAATGTTATTTTTTTAAAAAAAATAACGTATATTATCATTGCTTATATTTTGAAAAAAAAAAGAATTTGAAATGAAGAAGTCGTTGCTGTTTTTTAATTCTGTCATGCAATATTTTGATTCATTTCAATCACCAAGGCTGTATTTGCCAATAAAATTTCCTTCCTCTTTGTTTCCATTTCTCCCCTTCAGTGGCCAATAATTATCAATATATCTTGATTGAAAGTTTGATCAATATTAAATTTAAGAAGTTGTTAGAATTCTTAAAATTCTTCATCACTATCTTTAGGGATTGGTAAATAATTTTAGTAATAGTTGTATTAACAGGATTTCCTTGTACTCAGGTAATATCACAAGGCTCAGTAACTTTGTCAATTTTATTATAAACACATATGATTAAAGTACATCCAAATAAATAAGGTAATTTAATTTATAATAAAAATTAAGGTTTTAATAAACAGTATTGGGAAAACTAGAAATCCAAATAGTGTATATATATATATAAATTCAAATGGAATCTATATATACAGGTATATTTACAATTGTTTAAATATATCTAAATCTGTTTCTGTAAAATTTACATTCATCAAAACCCCATTATTCTGCAGTTGACTCCAAGTCATAACCATCCTTTATCGGGTTTCCAAGACTGAACAGCTTGACAAGAGCCTCACCTTTCTCCTGGAGAATGCTTGAGGGGTTTGATCCATTGACCTTGCAGTTAGCAGTTCAGTACTTACCCTACAACACCCAAAGAGATTCTTTCTATAAAAAATGATGCACAGGAAACCCTTCTGTGCAGTTCTGCTATATTTTATATCATCACTAAATCAAGATGGAGTCTGCATTACAAAACCACAACAAATCCATAACTTAAGTGCCTCCCTCATATAATATGATATGGTATGATGCACAGCATCCCTCATGATATATTTTTGACAAAAAAATAAGTCTGGATGCTATCATGTCACTACCTTTATCTACCAATTTCCTTGTAATGCAGTGGCTAAGGGAACATGCTAATGAATACATGAGGAGGTGATGAGTCAAATCCTGAATGTGGTTAAGTGTACCAGGCAGGTGAGCTAGTCTTTAATCTTGCTTCAAAATAACAAGAGTAGGAAACATTACAGACAATAGAAATTCAGGAACATGTCAAACAAATGCCATATGTGGATCTGACTTAGATTCTGATTTGATCACTTCAATCTTGGGTGGAATATGAGACAATAAACAGGGATATTTGGGAGCATAATATGTATTAACCAACATTAAATAATTACTGTTAATTACAATATACTGATGCTGTTCTGGTCAGTTGAAAAATAAATATTTGTCAGATATAATACATAGTAAAGCATTTATAAATAGATTCCACTATATTAGTGTCTGTTTTAGTATATTGAAGTTTAAAATGTAAGACAAGATTGGACCACATTGATAAATA
>NW_022111373.1:65076641-65078524 GCF_000313985.2 Echinops telfairi
GCACCATAAATAATTGTTTCAGAGGTAGGCCAAGACCACTAATAGTTTTTGTTTTTCCATTTATATCTGCTTCATTTAAAGAATGCTGTAAATCCCATCTAATTGATGCTGTTTAATGGTTCATGCTCCTTTTTATTCTCACAACATAACATTTATCATATCTCACTGCAAACTCACTGCCAATGAGTTGATGGTGATTCGTAATGACCATATAGGACAGAGAATAACTGCCTCTGAGTTTCAGAGACAAAAACTCTTTGCAAAAATAGAAAGCCCCTTTTTATCTCCCTGAGAGCAGCTGATGGTTTTGAACTGCTAAGCTTGTAGTGAGCACTCGAAACCACCAAGCCACCGGGGCTATTTCCTACATAGATAAGTAAATACACTAAAACAGTGACTCTCAGACTAGAAGTCCTGAACATTTGAGAATTTTGCAGAGCACCTTTAAGCTCCACCAAAGGAAAGCAGGCATGATCATGCTGGCCATGTCTAGCTCTCCCATCCTCTATGAACACACACATTCGTCTTTATGTTTATGCTTTCTTCTGTACTTTTTAAAATGTTATCCTTTTTATGTTATGCTTTCCTCTGGATTTTTATAATAAAATTTAGCAAATATTTTGTGTCTAAAAATATGCCATAGTAAAAAATTTAATGCAGATAGCATCAGAATCATTGTACTGGCATCTGGGAAGTATGAACATTTATTTGACAACAATTTTATAATGCCTATTCTTTACTTAAAGAGACCTCTTGATGCAGTAGGTTAAACATTGGGCTGCTAACTGGAAGTTGTAATGCACCAGCCATGCTACATGAGACAGACACCTACTACAATTTAGAATTAGAAAAAGAGAGAGGTAGGGATATGGAAAAACAAAAATAGAGACCGAGAGAAAACATAAAGAATTGAAAAGAAGAAGACAGATGAGGTAAACAATTTAAATCAACAAATTCCAGTAATTTTTCTTGTCAGGAAGCTCACTGAAAGTGAGAAAGGGGCTTGAATTTACAATCTTTTCTTTTTGCCCCACTCTATTCCCAAGCCAGCACTTGCCCATCAGTTTATGGCACTGTGGTTAATTGTATGTTATTGTAATGCTGGAAAATAGGTCATTGATGTCTCAACTAATAGCAGGGTCACCTGAGTTAAAAAGATTTCTATAGTTTACAGAAGGAAAGCAGATGATAAAGAAAGATTATGTCCCCTTCTGAGAAATTATCCAATGAAAACCTTATAAATAAGAACTGAAAATTGTCAGCTATAGTACCCCTGAGGTAGTACAATCATCCCCTCAGGTTGGGAGGCTCACACTGAAGAAGAGTTGGCTTAGAGTCAACCATAATGATGTGGAAGGAATAAAGCTTTCTGAACCTTCCTTTGCTGATGAGGCCCAAGTCAAAATGAGGAGACAGCTACAAATATCCATCAAAAATCAGAGCTTGCAATGTACAAAATATGAACCTAGGAAAATTGGAAGCAGCTAAAATGGAAATGTAACACAAAATATCAACATCCTAGATTTACAGAGCTGAAATGGACTGACTTTAGCCATGCTGAATCTGACAATCATATGGTTTCCTCAGCAAGGAATGACAAATTCAAGAAGTCCTGTTCATCCTCGAAAGGAAGATTTCAAGATCTGTCTTGAAATATAATGCTGTCTGTAATAATATAATACTTATATGTATTACTGTAAGGGAGTTCAGTTAATATAAATATTACTCAAATTTACAAGCCAACCACTAAACTAATGATGAATAATTCCACCAACTTTGTCAGTCTAAAATTGATTGAACATGCATTCACGATGCATTGATGACTGGAATGAGAAAGTTGGAAACCAAGTGAGAGGAACAGTGATTGGAAACTCTGACCTTTG
>NW_022111373.1:65079933-65095654 GCF_000313985.2 Echinops telfairi
TTGTTATTGTTTTTTGGTTTGCTTGCTTGCTTTTTTTGTTTTTAAATGTTTGTCTTTATATGAAGTCAACTTAACTCAAACTCATTGCCATTGGTTCTATTCAGACTCCAAGTGATCCTATGGAGCAGGATAGAACACCCCCATGACTTTCTGAGACTGTCACTCATCCTTCTCCGGCAGAAGAGCTGATGGTTCAGAAGTGCTGCAATTAGCAGCCCATGACATCATTACTCTGCCATCAGACAGATTAATACTTTCTTAGGACTGTGGTAGGAGAGGCTGGGGGGAAATAGGACGCTCATAATAATGAGTACAATAAAGAAGACAATGTTCCAAAATTGAATGTGGTGGTGATTGCACATAACTGTTTTTAAAAAGTTTAAAGCATTGAATTGTATGATATGTGAATTCTATGTCACTAAAGTTATTTTTTTAAAGACAGAAAAAAGAAAAGACCAAAGTGAATACCTGAATAGACTGTGACACTTGTTCTTAATGATAGAATAGCTAAAACAAATAAAAACAATGATTAAATGAAAGAGCTAGACAAAATTTTTCAAATGGCATCACAAGAAGACAAAGGACATTATTATAATGAAATGTTCTAAAGTCCAGGTTTGAAAGCTAGAAAGGGGAAAAACATGCTCAATGTATCTCAAAGTGAAAGAACTGAAGTAATTACACAAACTGCCAGCTGTAACATTGAAAGTCTATAAAAATGAAATATTTATTTAAAAATAAGATAAAATGATATAGGAATTATTTGAGGATGCTGGAAAGAACAGAAACACTATCAAAAAGAACTTGTCAACATTCAACCATTTCAAGCTTAGATTTAGAAGCAATTCTACTGAAGGAAGAATCCCAAGCTGCATTGAAGGTATTAGCCAAAAGCAATGCTCCAGGAACTGACAGAGTACAAATTAAATTTTTCAACAAGCTGATGAACCACTGGAGGTACTTAATTGTCTCTGACAAGAAATCTGAAAGACATTATCTGGGAAACTGATTTGAAGAAATCCATATTTGTATCCATTTAAAGGAAAGATGACCAAATAGAATGTGAAATCAATGATTATATATTCACAAGAAAGTAAAATTTTGTTGAAAATCACACAACTGTTACAGCAGATCATGGACAAGACACTTCCAGAAAATGAAGGAGGATTCAGAAGAAGATGTGGCAAGAGGGATATAATTGTTGACCTAAAAAAGATCTTGTCTGAAAGTACTGAATACCAGAAAGACATTTACTTGTGCTTTACTGACTATATAAAAGCATTTAATAGTATGGATCATACCAAATTATGGAAAAGATTTAGAAGAATAGGAATTCCAAAACTCTTCATTGTGTTCACGCAGAATCAGTACATGGGCCATGAGGCAGCTGCAGGACTAGAATAAAGGGCTACTGCATGTTTTCAAATAGGGAAATGTTTATATCTCACACCAGACTGATTCAACCTTTATGCTGACCAAGTAATCTGAGAATCTGGATGAGAAGAAGTAAACCATGAATAAGGATAAGAGGAAGGCTCATTACCAACCTAGGACATGCATATGACACACTTTGCTTGCTGCAAATGAGGAGGACTTGAAGCACATACTGATGTGACTCAGAGATTCCAGCTTCCAATATGGATTACCATTCCTTGTAAAGAAAACCAAATTCCTAACAACTGGACCAATAGACATTACCGTGGTAGAGAACATGATAGTATCAAGGATTTCATCTTCCTTGGATCCACAATCAATTCTCATGTAAGCAGCAGTCAAGGAACCAAAGCATTGCAGGGGGCAAGTCTGCCACATACGATCTTTTTAAAATTTTGAAGAACAGATGTCACTTTGAGAACTAAGGTACACCTAACTCAAGCCGGATTGTTTCAATTGTTCCGAATGCGTGTGCAAGACAACGACTAAGGAAGAATTGATGCACTTTAATTCTGTGGTTGGTAAAGTATATGAAAGTGCCATGGACTAACATCAGAGCAAAATATTTGCATTTGACTAAGTACCGCCAACAGATTCCTTAAAGACAGCAGGCCCTGACGTCGTCTCACACACTTTGTATGTTTTTATTTGTTTGTTTTCAGGGTAGGCCAGCCTCTGGATAATGATGGCATGTTCCGTAGTGTAGATGTTCAGCGTAAAAGAGGAAGACACTCACGGAGATGGGTTGACACAATGACTTCAACAATGATTTCAAATATAGCAATGATTGTGAGGGTACTGCAGGACTGGCAAGTGTTTGTTTCCATTTTAATGAGATTGCTATAAATTCGAATTATGTTCATAATACCTAACAGCAACAAATTCAGGAGTTAGAGTTGAGTGTAGATGTAGAGATAATGACAGATTTCTTGGAAGGTATGATAAGAATATTACACAAAAAGGACAAGGAAATGTGCCATGGGAAGCAATGCCCATTTAAGTAAATCTAGAGAATTATAAACATGAGGAAACAAAAGTAGTGTAATTGTTGACTTTAGCTGAAAAACAACACCGAATTTCAAATCCCGAGGGGGGAAAGTTCTTGCTCTAATCAGTTGTTCCATTTACTGCTTATCTTATAATGATCACTCAGCTACCTCAGATGGAAAACGAGATGATATTAGATAATAATTCAAGAGTATCAACTCTGAAGCAGATGTGATAGATTATTTAACTCCTTGGGTGTTCTGTCTAGATGACTTACATGAGGTGTAAGAACTAAAGACCCCTGTATTAATGAACATAGGCATAAGCATATTAGTTCCATTGCACAGTAGGAAAATGTGTGAATATTGCCCAACTCAAACTTAAAGCAATGCTTTACAGTTAGAGTTCACAGCAGATAGTCTCTTCATTTACATTTCAGAGTAGGTAATCCCTTCTATCACTCTTTAAAAATGTATCAATGTGCTCAGAAGCTGCCTAAATGCCAAATCAGTATTTCACTTAAAAGAGTAGGCCAGTAATTATGGTTTCTTGTTCACAAGTTAAAAATTCCACAGCAGATTTAATAGACACTTCAGTTTCTAAAATGACACCATCATTTTCTATGTGTGCACTCTGGTTGGTGATGAAATGCCCATTCCCATTTACAGATGTAAATGGTAAGGTGAGCAGAATATACTACTAGATGAGGTGCTCTTGTCAGTTTAATGCTGTGCATTGTAAGACCCCTAAAAACAAATTTTTCCTATCAGGAAAAATGTTCATGCCCCTTAAAATGGCATCATGGGAGCAGTATTTGCTTCATTCTTTTAAGTCATAAAGTAAAATATAATAAAATGAAAAAATAGGCAAATCTACCAGTGGCAATCATTTTTTTCTTTTAGTTTTTTTGGTAAAGAGAAGCAAGTGATCATATAAAATGAATGAATTATAAATCATCTATTTGTGTCTGGTCTGTAGTTTTTTTATTGTTCTACTGAAATTCATTTTTCTATACTAATATTTGGGCTTATATGTGAAAGGTTCAGTAATATTCTTAGGTTTTCTACATGTGAATAACTGGGTGTGCTGGCTACTTCTGTGAATAATTCAGTGCTTGGTGTGCAGTAAAAGTACTTCTCTTTTATAGTTACTTATGCTAAGTGCTGAAAAACTGTGCTAATCATGAACTGCATTCAATGAGCATCTACGGGGGAAACTAGAAAATGAAATGTTCAAAATAAGGACGGAAAACAAACCCATTTCTGTAGAGTCACTTCTGACTTATGACAGCCCCAGGAGCTTCAGAGTGGAACTGCTCCCGACTTATATTTATAAGTAGAGTAATATTTAAATGACTATAATTTGTTTTAAATAGTCGAGCTTTTCTTCTGTTATGGCATTGAGTGAACTTGAATCACTGAATTTTGGGATAGTAGACAAGTGAAAACTTATCAAGAAGATGCAGTCCTTCTCACAGTATATTGTCAATAATCTCACACCTTCTTCTCTTTTGCATGGATACATGGATTGGCGTGTTTCTCTCACACCATTTCAGTGATATTATTTGACATGTATTAGTCTGGTAGACATGGTTCTGCCTTTGAGAATAGTGTTACTGAAAATTTTGCCCTTTCCTCGCCCCCATTGTTCATGCAAAGAGTGTCTATTCACTTGAGCGTTTCATCTGTATAAGTCAATGCTCTGCTCTTTGGGTCTACAAAGTCAACCTGTGGATGTATAATTTCCTTTTCTCAACAGTGTTCTAAATTCTACACCATTGACTAAACTAATGACAACTAACGCTTCAAAATACAGGGGACTTCTATCCAAAACATGCATACAGGAATATTAGGGAACATCAGCTTTTTAAGTTGACTTCAAAATTTTTCTTTTAAAAGTTCCATTATCATTAATTCCATTTTTCCATGAACTACTTGAAGTCCTTGTGAGTGTATATATGTGTGTATATGTATATATAAACTCCTTCAATGTATATGAAAATTATAAATTCAGGCAGTGAATTAATATTTATATTTGCACATATATGTGCAAATGTACATATATACACAAATGGGTGCATGTTTATATATATAAATGGGAATTTGTGGAATATTTGAAAAATTAATGTTCTTGACTTCTAATTACAATTTCTGGACTTAAATTCATACAGAGTGAACTCAGAAGAAAGGTCTGGCAGTTTTATTCCTAACACTCAGTTATTGGACACTCTACAGATCACATTTGTGCTAGGACATCTCTGATCTTGCCATGAGTTAAATTCCTAGTCAACTGTACAACAACAGTTATTTGGGGTGCTTTCTTTTAACTCCAAATTTAGGTCATGCCATATCTATGAATATGCATTTCTATATGTATATATCAGTTTGATTGGTGAATTTATTGAAGGCTAGATCTAGTAAGTTTTTTACAGTGAAAGTTTCTAATCTATTTGGTAAAATTAAAAGGTAATGAATGAAAATAATCTACCCCAAATTACATGATCATTTCATCTCAAAAGTATCAAAAGGCAAGTGAGTGTGTTGAGGGGTATCACCAGGGAGTTTAAAGATAATGATTATCTATTTTTTAACCTATAAAGAACTGGTGGCACTGTAGGATAAATGTTTGGCTTCTAACTATAAGGCCAGCAGTTCAAAACAACTCTACATAAAAAGAGACCCTAAATGCAAACCTATCTTGTAGAGACCCATTTATGAAGTCTTCCGCAGGACAAAAACAAGACAAATACAAACCATCCAGAGGGAAACCGTGAGAATAAGACCACAATTATGCCAGAGATTCAGTCACATGAACAAATGATATACCATGTAAAACACAGGGAATTCATCACAAAATCATGATTGGTGGCCGAAAAAAATCATCTCAGTCATGGGCAGAACCATAGAAGCAAGAAAGGAATGATGATTGGGTTGGGTACACTACAGTAATTTAGAAAATTGACAAGATTTTTTCAGGGCCTTCTGACTACCTTGGTCTGGTATGATTCATAACCTTGAGACCGTACAACCCCCATTAGGTGTGCCCTCAAAAGGCACACCGAAACAAGTTCCCGAGGGCAAGATTGCTCTCCTAAAGCTGGCAGTCCACTTTCAAATCCACTCTGCCTGAGGGACAAGCTTCTTACATTGCCAGTCAGTTACCAGTAAGAACTCAATAAAGGCTGAATCTGTTTGGAGACTTAAAATTGATTTAGTGCTCCCACTGTAAACTGAAGCCTTCTATAAATCGCGTGCTCAGAATTTAAGTTGTGATATAAAACCTACCAGCAACTCGTGGGAAGAAAGATGAGGCTGTGTGCTCCCATAAAAATTTATATTCTTGGAAACCATATATAGTAAAGGATCACTGTAAATCGGAATCTACTAGATGGTAGTGGGTATGTATTAACCTGGGCTTAACATGGATGTTTATTTCATTGTTTTCTTGAAAATCAAACATATTTAAAATATTATTTTATATCTATTTAGTAATTAATTAAAAGTAGATATCAGGTCCAATCTCTTCATTTAGAATTCTTGAATCTATGAAAGATAGAAAAACAGCTAGTCCATGGCAAAAGCCTCTTCAATAAATCCGGGTATTCAGACTCCAAAATCAACATTCTTAATATGTTTGGATGTCACTTCGAATGTAGATTTCAATCTAAATTAGGTATAAAGGCCAAATATCATTTTAATTTCAAGATCGTTGATGAAACTTGTTTTTATCAAATTATAAAAAGTGAATGTTTTGTTAGGCTGCATTTTCCAGAGAACTAAAACCAGTGATACTTATATATGTATAAGGAAGAATTTTATATCAAGAATTTACATCACACCAGTTCAAGTCAGGGCCATAGATCCAATGCTAGCCAGGGTCTTTAGACTCACATAGCTGCTGGCCTGTGACATCAAAAGATGAAACTGGAAGCAGGGAGATCACACTCCAGTAATTGTAGAGTCATGTGGATCTAACGGTGGACATGTAGCAGGATGTTGACAATTCTCAGGATCAGGTGGCCCACACAGAGACAGGCACAGAGTCCCAGCAAACAGGAAGCTGAAGGTACAGAGAGAGAAGGGAAGTTCCCAGTTTCTCTCTTATAAAAAGGACACATCCTGAAGGAGGCATCAACAGGCTAGCACCTGGTTGACAGGTTGGGCTCTACCTCCACCGCACAGGTACCATCAAGTTAACATAAACGTTAATTACCACAGGCTTCAAAGAAAGAACACAGATAATGCCAGTAATATTTAGAAAAGTTTTTCTTGAGGAAATATATTAAGAAATCAGTTAGGGTGTTTCTAACATTAGAAATAATATGAACATAGTAAAAACAAGGCAAATAAATTGGACAATTGGGGTAAAATGATTGACAATTTAGTCAATAAAGATTTACTGGAAGTGAAGTTAAAAAGGCTTGAAAAGCTCAGAGTACTCACTGTTTTAAAAAAAATGCAACTTGTGGCCAAATTTTTGTTCTTCTTTATAATGTAGCTCAATTAAAAAGCACTCAACTACTAGCCATCAGGTTGGTAGTTTGACCCCACCCAGAGACCTTTGCTTTGGAAAAATCACAGTCTTGGAAACCCCCATGAATTCAGTTATACTCTGTACCAAATAGGTCGCCATAATGCTGAATCAATTCTGGGGCAATTAGCTTTTTGGTGTTTATGTACCATCAATGCTAGTTCTTTTCCATTCCTGTTTATTTGCATAACTACTCGAAAATTATAACATTCCCCAATTATTCTTGTTACTATTTTCTTCAGTGCTTATTGACTATTATAATAAGCTTCGGGAGAAAACATATTCTCTTTTAACAGCATAAAAGTATCTGTTTTTAAATAGCTTGTGAATGGGAGAGAAAAAATGTGATGGGTGACATGGTTCCAGAGAATTTCAAATGACAGAATTTTGTTTAGTTTGGAAGACTTAAGAGGAAGTAGCAAGCTTTCCTTTAAATCTATTTAAGAGACTAGTTACGAAGAGAAAAACTAAAGACAGTAGGCAATAAGGTTTAGGAGAAAATAATGAAATTCTACAGAAGGTTCTAGTGTTTATTCTATGGTGTAGTGAAATTTCTTCTACTCAAGTCTCTATAACCAAAGACTCAGTAACCCAAGTTTCTGAGTGAGACTATGCAAACAGGATGTATGTAACACCAACTAAAGGGTTGGTAAGATTTTGTTACCACCTCCCTAGCTTTAAGAATGAGTTATTGTTGCTGCTGCAGCTGAAAAAGAAACCCCTGAGGACCTTGGAAGAGCACATTCAAGACCTCTTTCTGAAGTGATGCAGTTCCCCAAGATGAAATTCACCAGAGATTGTGGCATGGAGACTCAGAAGAGCAGTGCCAAAACCAGGCATACCTTCTCCTGATCTCATCAGAGACTATGGAACTGCGGCACAGAGGTAAAGGTCAAGGGACCATGTGACTGCAAGACTGAGGACCAAAAAGGGACTTCACTACCATGAGACTGAGAGACTGAGAATGAGAAAAGGAGACTTAGTGCTAGTTGAGAAGATCAGTGACTGCATCCTTACTGTGTGCTGACCCTGACTTGTAGCAACCCACTGAAATAAACCCTCTTAGCTGTGAGTATTGACTATGAGTTCTGTGTCGCCACTGCAATGAATCATGGAGCCCAGAAAAAATGCAGAGTGTCATTGGCACAATGACCCTGGCTGGTGTCAGAAGAGGTAATGAAGGATTTCAGCATGGCTGATGCCTCAAGGCTCTAGAGAAGCCAGAGGAAGTGAGATATGTGTAACTCCAAACAGTTTGCTACATATTAATCATCCAAATACAAGATTGAATAAAGGATGTAAATTATCTGGGTTTAGAGAATGTATTAATTTGTTGGAGGCTTATATCCAAAAGATACTTTCATATGGCCTAGGCTAGCTTGGTATTTGGGGACCAAAATTATTGCTTTCCTCTCATGGTCACCTACAAGGATGCTTTCTTTCCTCTACATTGTAGAGGGTGCTTCATGATTCAGTCTGCAAGAAAAGAAATGAAAAAGAGAAATAAAGTAAAAAAAGGGGGGGGTTATTAAAAACAGCTGGAATTTACACACATGTTTTAGTCACTGTTCCTGTCTTAGTTGCCTCTAGTGAGTGACTTTAAAGAACGTAATTTATTTCCCACAGTTTTGAAGAGTATGAGTTTGATTCGGGCAGTTGACTGGCTATGCGCTGTCTACTCGAGGAGAAAGCTGTGCCTGGTTCCTTTCAGCTTCTGACAGCGATGAGTACTTGCTTTCCTCGCTGTAGACAGACCTTCACACAGCCTCTTCCTTGTGTATATGTATTCATCTGCTTAGTTTTCGATTAGCTGGTGACCTAACAGTTGAAAATTCAAATCCACCAGTTGTTCCATGGATGAAAGATGTGGCAAAATGCTCTTATAAAAATTAAAGGCTTGGTGGCCCTATGATCTATTTATAATCTGTGATATAGCATTGCTTTAAATTGCAATCAACTTGATGGCAGTTTAGTTTGGCAAAACCTAGTATGACTTAATTAACATTAAAATAAAACTACTGTTTCCAAATAGGGCTTTTTAACAGGAATTGGAGTTAGGATTTCAATGGGGGGACACAATTCAATCCATTAGCATATATTTAGAATCATAGCTATGGATACATACCTAGGATGTGAGGTAAATACTGCTGTAGGGAAACAGAGACATTTATAGGAAATTCACTAGCAACAATTGTCGCTTAGGTCCATTTAGTAAACAGGAACATGACACCATACAGGCTTATTGCTCTCATCATCTGTGTGCAGAGCAAAAGCTTACATATTCTACTGTATTTATCAGCATAACTGTATTTATCAGCATAAGTCAAGCAAACGTGAGGATGATTCCATAGATGTTTGTTATGTACACTTTAATGATGGTGTACACTGTATGAATTATAACAATCTTTGGAGCTTTGAGAAGAATGAGAATTCCAGAATACTCCCGCATGCTCATGTTGAACTTGTACGAGGATAAGGGGGCAGTAAGTAGTTCAAACAGAATAAGGCAATAATGAACAGTTTAAAATCTGGTAGGGTTGTATCCTTTCACCATACTTGCTCAATGGGTATATTGAGCAAATAACTGGAAAAGCTGAATTATGTGGAGACGAATGCAGCATCGAAATTGGAGGAAGGTTTATTAACAACCTGTTCATACAGGTGGCAAAAACGTACTTGCTGAAAGTGAGAATCTAAATCACTTGTTGATGAAAAAATGGGTTGCAATTTTCCATGAGAATTAAAACTCAATGTAAAAAAAATAAAACCAAAATCCTTACAGCTTGAAAGAAAAAATTCAATTTGTCAAGTATTTTTTCCTGCTTGGATCCCCAATCAACGCTAATGGAAGCATTCCTCAATAAGTCAGACAGCATGGTGCATCAGGTAAACCTGCTGTTCAAGATCACTTTAAAGTATTGAAGAGTAAGTGTAGGGAACCAGCCCCCATAATCGAACGGGTCCAAGGGGAGGTTGTGTAATTGAGGGTAAAATTAAAGAGACATCAGACAAGATAAAGCATGCAATTGCTGGCCTCCCGGACGGCCTTGATCCTAGCAGCCAGATCTACGCAGAGAGAGAGAACATATTTCTAATCACGGCTTATATAGAGAATATATTTCTAATCATGATTTATATACACTTAGGGGATGAAAAAGCCCCCTAATTACATTGTAACAGGAAGAGGCTGTACAATAGATGTATGTACAACAGGAGGGGGGCAAGCTAGGAGTGTACACACAATAGGAAAGGGAGGCACTAGAGGTATACATGTGACAAGATCGGCGGACTCCAAAGTCAAGATGGCAGCCTAACCTTAGTCCTTCCTCAGTTGTCTTGACCTTGTCTTTGGGCTCTACTTCAGGGGAGCAATCCACTATGCTTATCAGAAGGGAGTGGGCCCCACCTAGGGTGGGAAAAACTATAGGGTCTGATTGCTCTAGATGGTTGATAACCCTTGAGCAGTTGACCTCCAAGTCTATAGCCATTGACCATTCGTTAGCAAGCAGCATCTTAGTTTTGAAAATCTAGGAGGGAATACCCTCTCTGCATCCCACAATCAAGGATGTTACATTAGGATTAAAGTTCCTTTGATCCAAGTCATGATATTTTCTTTTCTTTTTTTTTCAAGGTCAGGGGTGTTTATTACGGAAGTTAAGAGGTTACTATAAATCAGAATCAGAAAGAATTAAGCAAACAGTCATTGGACTAGCCAAGTTTCTCTCCTGGCCTCAGCCTCTCAGCCACAGTCTCTTGGCCGCTGCCTCCACAAGGTAGGAAGCCTGCACCATGCTCTGCCTCAGTCTGAGTCTTAGCGCTGCTCTTCTGTTCTCTCTCAGGGTCTCTTTGCCTCAGCCTCTGCTCTCTGCTTGGCTCCTCTGTGCTGTCTCATAGTTTCTGTGCCAAAGCCACTGTGCCTGTGGTCTTGGCGTCTGCCATTTCATGCAAAGATCTTGAACATACTCCCTCCTTCCTTGACAGTTTCTATCCTTCCCTGCTTCCTAGTTGGCTTATCCTACATCCCGGGGAGTGGCAACTAAAGCTGACTAACCCCTTCTTTTAGGGTTATATGCCTCTATTTTCATTAATAAGATGCAAGATCTCATTGACATATTCTGATCCCTGAGGGTTTTTTCTTTATAATTCATTTAATTGGGGGCTCGTACAGCTCTCATCACAAGATATACATCCATCCATTGTGTCAAGTACATTTGTGCATCTGTTGACATCATCATTTTCAAAACATTTTCTTTCTACTTGAGCCCTTAATATCAGCTCTTTCCCCCTCCCTCCCTCACCTCCCGCCTTCATGAACCCTTAATAATTTATAAAGTATTATTTTTTTCACTGTCTGTGTTCTTGAACGTTGGACAGCAAATAAAGAAAATGGAAGAATCGCTGTATTTGAATTACAATGCTGGTGAAGAATATAGGACACCATTGATTGCCAAAAGAACAAACAAATTTGTCCTGGAGGATATATGATATTAATGCTTCTTAGAATAAAGATGCTGAAACTTTGTCTCACATATTTTGGACATGTCATCAAGAGAGCCTAGTCCCTGCAAAAGGACATCATGCTCGGGAGAGTGGCCGTGAAAAAGAGGGCCACCCTCAATGAGATGATTGACACAGTGGCTGCAGCTATGGCTTAAAATTACCATATACACTTGTGTAGAAGCCAAGTTTTTCAGCACATTTTTAATGCAGTTTTGGTTGTAAAATTAGGTGCCTTAGCTGATATTCGGGTTGACTTATACTTGAGTATTTACAGTAATAACGGTGGGAATAGTACCAGACCAACCAGTGTAGTGTTCTGTTATACATAGGATTATGTATAACATGAGTAGGAACTGACTTGACTGCACCTAGCAAAAGCAACCAGCACAACGCACCATCTCCTGGGCCAGTTCACTAGTCTGCACTTTGTCACAGAGTATAGCTTGAAAGTACAGCTGGGAAATGTACTCTGTGTGTCCATGATAAAAACAAACACATTTTTGGCCTCAAATCTAGTTTTCGCAGTACTCACATTTATGAAAAACATAGTCTTGAAAATGTATTAACTTATAATTCACTGCTAATATTACATATTACTTGGATGGTATCGCATGTTGTTGTCGTCATCCTTAGATGCCCTTGAGTCTACTCTGTCCCATAGCAACTTCATGCACTACAGAATGAGAGGGGGACGAAGCACCACTGTGCAGTGCTGTGCCATCCTCATATTGTTATTCTGCCTAAACCCAATGTTGAAGTCAATCTGTCAGTCCATCTCCCTGAAGGCCTTCCTCTTTTTCACAGCCCATCCACTTTACAAGCTTGATGTCCTTCTCCGGGAATGCTCTATCCTGGCAACATGTCCAAAATGCATAAGATGATGTTTTGCCATCCTAATCACTAAGAAACACTCTGGCTGTACTTCTTCCAAGACAAAGCTCTTTGTCCTTTTAGTAGTAGTGGCATTTTCAATATGCCTTTAGTACTAGTGGTATTTTCAATGTGATTCTCCAGCACCACAATTCAAATGCATCTGTTCTTCGGTTTCTTTATTCAATGTCCAACTTTCTCATGCATATGAAGCAATAGAAAAATACCATAGCTTGGATCAGGCACATCTTAGTCCTCAAAGTAATATCTGTGCTTTCCAGGACTCGGAGAGGTCTTGTGCAGCAGATTTAGCCAAAGCTATGTGGCTTTTGATCTCCTCACAGCTGCTAACTACAAGCTTGGCTAATCAAACCCACCCGCTGCTCTGCAGGAGGAAGATGAGCCTGTTTACTCCTTTTATGATTTAAAGTCTTGGAAACCGCCTACAAGGTCACTATGTATTGGAATTAACTCAATGACAGTGGGTTCCCCAAAACTAATCTCATTGCTATCAAGTCGATGCCGACTTATAGTGACTGGGTAGAATTGTATCTGTGAGTGCCGGAGACTGCAACTCTTCAGAGAATAGAAAACCCATCTTCCCTCCACAGTGCGGCTGGTGATTTCAAACTGTTGACCCTGTGTTTTGCAACCCAATATGTAACCATTACTACCACCAGAGCCACAAACAGTGTTATTTCTAAAATATTCTTATAATTGATTTCTAAGATGTTATTATAATTTATGCTTAAGAAGGGATAAATTTCATTATTTAAAGACAGAACTGAAGAGAGTAGAAGTATCATCAAATGTACTAAATGAAAATAGAATTTTATGATGATAATGGCTTTCTTTTTCCCAAAAGTTATTTGAAATTTACTCAGAAATACTAATCAGATATACTATAACCAAGGACAATTTACTACACCTAAAATGTATTATTAATTGGGAGTTAATACATATATCATATTATTCCATAGTTCAATCACTTCAAGAAGAATTGTGTAATTGCTACCACAATCAGTTTCCAAACATTCTTTCACATCCTGGGCTCCTTGACATCTTTTCCCTTTTACCACCCATCACCACTCTACACCCCATGCCCCCACCCCACCCTGAAACCCATATTCTACTTGCTGGCCTTATAGATTCATCAATCCTGGCTTTTAGCAAACAAAAATAAGCATATAATAAAACGTCATGAGACATAACATAATGTAACACCTCTGAAATACATCTAATATGAACAAAAAACAAAACAAAAAAAACATTTATTTTAATGTTGTAAACCAGATTAGGTCCAGTGTGCGTCAGAAGTGGGATCAACAGACAAAAGTTTTAACTGTTCACGTAAGAATTATGCCTTTGATCATCTGTACTTATCTCTCCAATGCACCCTGTTTACTGATCACTGTCCTCCCATACCTCAATTGTGGATAGAGAGAATTTACAGCAATTTATTTCCTAAGCAGTGCCCACAAATGAATCTTGAGCTCATACTGTCATCCATAGTCTTCTGCAAACTAGATTCTCACAATTTAGGCTCTCATCCCTTCTTCGATTTTGGATTACATGATTTACAATCCCTTGGTGACTGACTGACGATGGTGTGAATTTTTTTAATATCACTTTATGTGGAAAACATGCATATCTTATCAAATATGGCTCCATCATTTCAAACAGCATTAACTTTAATAAAATTCTGATAATATTTGTTTGTAAATTGTTTTACCAATAATTATGAATCTTATATATGCTTTTCAAAAATGGAGTGGCACTAGTGCTAAAAAAAATCACTAGAATATACAAATTAATATTTTAGAATAATATAAGAAGTATATAAACAATATGTTTTATTGCTGACATAGAGCTAAAGTATGATTATCCAAATATCTTACTCTCCATAAAAAATAAAACTTTAAAAAAAAATTGTTGCACAAAGTATTTCTTCCACATAGGAAAACTTGTTGCGCTTCCTCTTGAATTGATGTATAATATTTACTTCTATTGCTGACTCCAGCAGTTTGTTCCACCTCATTAACTCAAGGAGTAAGAAACATCAAGGAACATCAAAAACATCATTAATCCAAAGGCCATTTCTGCCCATGCCTAAGTGAAGCTATTACAGATATTTCAAGATCTTACTAAAATAGTTATTAAAACACCTAACCACTATGTCTCAATTTATTTTGCAAGATAATTGTAACATCTTTGTCTTGGGTCATAGGTTGATACATGTCTTTGGATATCATTTGCCTCAATATTTTCAAACCAAGGTGAATAGAAGCAGAAATCACAATAAAAGATCTTTGTTTTTAATATTTCAAGCTAAATTTAGGAATCTTCTTATATATCATACAATAATTCTGTTAGAAATAATGCTGTACTTTGTATCATGAGGCAGTCTGTTACAATCATTCCTCTGCATTTACTATACTATATGAAGACAGATAAATCAGTTGTTCTTCTATATTATGAAACTAATGACTATATATTCACTAGGTTAAGAAATTCAACAATGTATCAGTCCTACACATATATGTCAACAGCACCTATTTTGAAGTACTTTTTAGGTACACACTACTTTGTATTCTTAGTATGAGTATCACTTCACCCCACATTTGTAACTTTATATTAAAATGTGTGATTATCTAATTAATACTTGTCTCTCCAACAAGACTAATGGTTCCAAGTTTGTGGAGTCATTAAGTTTTTCTTTGCAGTGGTCCAAATGGCTAGTCTAATCACCATCAATATTCAATTTAAAAAATAACATATGAAAATAAATTAATCAAACATACTAACTGCTAAATAATTAAAAATATGTATTCTATTTTTAGTCTGAATACAGTGATTCCTTTTGTTCCAAATAAAAATCAATTTAGTTTTGAATGGCAGTACTGGAACCATCAAGTTGGTTCCAAACTATTGCTATTCTATGCACAGCAGAAAGAAACAGTTCCAGTATGGTGCAATTCTCATAATTGTTCCTCTGCTAGAATCCAATTGTTTCTCTCACTGTGTCAATTCATTTCATGGAGGGCCTTCTACTTTTTTTGCTGCCTCTCTATTTTGTCAAGCATGATGTTCTCCTCCAAGGACTAGTCTCTCCTGACAACATGTACAAAGTATATAAAACAGTCTCCGTATCCTGGCCTCCAAGAAGCACTCTGGCCAAATTCTCCCAAGACAGATTTGTTTGTATTTTGGCTGTCCATGGTATTTTTAATATCCCTTTCCAGCACCACAATTAAACCATATAGATTCTTCTTAAGTCACCCTTATTCAATATTCAACAGTATTGAATATGCAGAAATATTGGATATGTATACCAGCAATCAGTAGCAGATTTACCCAATGCAACTCGCATTTTAATCTCTCTCTTTTTTTTTTTTTTTTG
>NW_022111373.1:65097090-65098567 GCF_000313985.2 Echinops telfairi
GATCACTTGAAAAGAATCTCAGCAAGGAAGCTACTGAGCTAAACACTATAATTGGACGACTGGACCTGATTGAACTTCATAGAAATCACCATGGTAATGCAAAAAAAAAGAGAAAAATCACATTCTTTTCAAGTTCAGATGGTGTATTTTTGAAAACAGACCACCTGCTGGGACACAAGTCAAACCTGAGTATATTCAAACACATAGAGATCACTCAGATGTTCCTCTTATACCACCAAACCAGAAAGCTTGAGATAAACAATAGGATGGCCAATAAAACAAGGACAAACATCTGGTGGATGAATAATGAATTTCTGCAACAGGATTGGGTACCGGCCCAGATGAGATAGGAAATTAGGAAGTTTCTAGAAACTAATGAGAATGAGAATACAACATACCAAATCCTATAGGATTCTGCAAAAGCAATTATCAAAGGAAGATTAAAAGTGATTAATGTATATATGAAAAAGTAAGAGAGACTTATGGCTGATATGCTATCACAAAACCTCCAGGAAATAGAACAAAGTCAATAGAATAAACCCTCCAATAGCAAAAGAAAAGAAATAATAGAAATCAGGGCAGAATTAAACAAGTGGGTAGGCAAGAGGACAATGCAAAAAAATCATTGCAGCAAAAAGTGGCTCTTTGAAAGGATCAGCAGAATCGACAGAACACTGGCAAACCCAACCAACGAAACGAAGGAGAATACATTAATAGCCAGGATGAGGGATGAAACCGGGGAAATCACAACGGAGCCCAAGGAGATTAAAAGGATAATAACAAAGTACTATGAAATTCTGTATTTTAATGAATTCAACAAAGTGGAATACTTGGACAAATTCTTTGAAAACCACCCCCTCCCTAGATTACCCCAGATAGATGTCAAGAACCATAGCAAAAGAACTAATAGATATGGTTATCAAGAAACTACCAATGAAAATAGCTGCTGGACCAGATGGCTTCCCAGGAGAAGGATTCAGAGAAGAGCTGACACGGACCTTCCATAAATTATTACAGAACATAGAAAAAGATGGCACACTCCCAAACTCATTCTACAAAGCTAGTATAACTTTGATGCCCAAACAGAACAAGGATCCCACAAGAAGAAAGAACTGCAGACCGATATCTCTAACAAATATAGACGCAAAAATCCTTAACAAAATAGTATCCAAGAGAATTCCAAAGTATATAAAACATATCATCCATCATGATCAGGTGGGATTCATTCCAGGTATGCAGAGATGGTTTAACATCTGAAAGTCCATCAATATTATTCACCACATTGATAAGAAAAAGGATAAGAATCACATGATAATATTGACAGACACAGAAAAAGCATTTGACAACATCCAATACCCTTCCTAATTAAGAAGATAGGAGTGGAAGGAAAATTCCTCAAGTTAATACAAATTATTTATGAAAAAAACAATAGCCAAAATTATAGTCAACAGAGAAAAGACAAAACTATCCTACTGAC
>NW_022111373.1:65100090-65101484 GCF_000313985.2 Echinops telfairi
TCAGAGGTGAACTTGAAATTGACAAATGGGATATGTTAAATATAAAACACCTGTGTGTATCCAAATACTTCACCAAGAGAGTAACAAGAGAACCCACAGACTGTGAGAAGATTTTTAGCAATGACACAACAGACAAAGGGCTTTTTACGAAAATCTATAATACCCTCATCACCTGCAAAAAGAAGAAAACAGTTAACACCTTTGGAAGTTGTCAAAAGACCTGAACAGAAGTTTCACTAGGGAGGAGGCCCGAATGTCTCATCATCATATGAGAAAATGCTCCTGATCGTTCCCCATCAGAAAAATGCAAATTTAAACACCTATGAGATACCACCTAACACTCTTGAGGATAACCCAATCAGAAAATCAGAGAACAACAATTGTTGAGGGGATGTGGTAAGATAGGAACTCTCCACCACTGCTTGTGGTCATGTAGATACATACAGCCACTGTGAAAGTGATCTGTTGATATTTGCAACAAGTGAAAATTGAGTTACCTTATAACCTAGCAATCCTTCTACTCAGCATATAACTAGAAGAGGTAAGAAATAGACCACAGCCAGTCAGCTTTGCTCCAATGTTTATTGCGGTACAATTCACAATTGGAAAGAATTGGAAACAAGCTAAATTTCCATCAATAGAGCAGTCGATTAGCTAACTCTGGCATTTGTACACAATGGAGTGCTATGTATCACTAAAAATCACTGATGATCGCATGAAACACATTATCTCATGGAAGAGTTGGAGGAAATAATGCTAAGCAAAGTTAGCTAATCACAAAAGGACAAGTACAACATGAATCCACTGGGGTGAGAATAATCAGCAGAGTATATATAGAAAAAGAGCCACTTATCTCACACTTAATGGGTTGAGATACAGGCAAACAGGCAGGGGACAGAAAAAGCCCAAGGATGTACATGTCATTTCAACATAAAGAAGAGAAAAGGGCATGGGGAGGGAGAAAAGGTTGGGGGGGATGAGGGAGACAATTGCACTGGGGGTGCAGGGTACTACTCCACCCAGGGAGAGGGTGTTGCTTATGTCTCCACAGAAATGGGAATGTGAGTGCAGACCCCACCATGACATGCCAAACCTTGACGGCAGCGTAACCACATGCAGCAACTCATGAACAGAGAGATTTACAGGGCCAGCCCCATTCAGAACAGTCTGACACAACCAATCCTTTCCCCCCTCCCACCCACACACATATGTACTACAGAAGACACCACCAAACCTACAGGTTGTGGGGAGGACTTGGCCTTCCATGCCCATACAGAAGCAAATCAAGAATGAGACATAGAGAGTGAGGGACTAGAACCCAAACTGGCATGCCAAGCCCTGAGGATGATATCCCCGCATGGATTTGCTCACGCACAGAGAGGACTGTAGGGCCA
>NW_022111373.1:65103164-65105014 GCF_000313985.2 Echinops telfairi
TACAAATATGCTTGATACAATTGATGTATGGAATGTTATAAGATCTATAAGAGCCCTCAATAAAATGATTCAAAGGAAAAAATGATTTTGAGCCTTAGAAAACCTATATAAGGTTACTATGATTCAAAATCAACTCCATATCAGTGAATTTATATATATATCACATTAATATAAATTTACCAGATAAGCAAAGTGTTGAAAATAGTTAAATATTGCCCCACTGCACTGTTTTTATACAACATTGACAGTTGAATTGAGTATATTCATTATTTTTTACATTTAGAATTTCCAATATTCTTTTTTCTTAATTTTTCTTATCTAATTAAGGGATAAGCATTGCTGCACAATTATTCATGGCTAAATAAAATGTATTTACAAACCACACAGATATTTTATTTGCTTTCTTGATACAAATAATTTAGTCATATTAGAATGGAATGGATGCTTGTAGTCCTAAAGTCAAACCACGGACTTAATCTATGTCCAAATTTCTCCCTCTTAGCAATTCTTATAAAAGTTACAATTGTCACCTTGTATTTTTCCAAACCTCTAAGATAAGAATGAGTGAATCTTACCTATCAGTAAAGACTGCATAATGTTTTAATCCTGCGTGCTCCACAGGCAAAGAATCCGTGGAAAGCTTTTGGAATCTGCATGCAAAATGATTTAGGAAAAAGAGAAACGCCAATCATAATTATTGTATGCCCTTGATATATTTTCAATTTTATTCTTTAGAAACTTGGTATTATTTCTGCTGTTTTAAACCTAAGATTTATCCCTTTTAAATCTCAGTAATATATATTAAAAATGTAGTAGCACATGCTTATTAATATGTTAGGATCGGTGGTGACATGGTGGTTAAGTGCTTGGTTTTGCATGTCTAGGCTGGCATTTGCAAACCATTAGTCACTCCAGGATACAAACACACAACAGTCTGCTCCTGCAGTGAAATCTAGAAGCCTTAGAAACCCTATAGCAAAGCTCTATTCTGTTCTATATGGTCCCTGTTAATGAAAATCTTTGGCAATTATTTTGGCTTTGTGGTTTATTTTGGCTTTGTATTAAAATTTATGTGCAAGTTTCCGGCATTAAAAACATAAGCAACCCTCATGTAAGTTTTTTATTACTTCATTTCCAGCTATAAACTCTTCAATGATTCATTATTGACTGAGTACATGTTTATTTTTAATGCACTGTAAATGTAGTGCTCTCTGGGGAAGAGATCATTGAAAAGAAAATGAGAAATGTATAAAACCAATTTTGCTTAATCAAAAAATTCTAAGAGATTTCTCTGTCTATAAGAATATTATAGCACACATTTACATTAGATTCATATATTTAACAGTAAGACTGAGATTGACTTTCTACTTTGTTACTGAAGCCAGAAGACAATCTGTTCTTTCCACCCATTTGGATTTGAAGCATAAGCATTCAGTAAAATATTTTGGTAAAATCATAGTACTTAAAGAAATGTTATAAAATATCTAGTTCTAAACTGAAATTAAACACTAATAAAATCACTAAGATAGGATTTACGCTTTCACATGATTATATAGTAGAGTAAGCAAAAATGTTGCTAGTTGTATTCCTCTTCATATATACATTCAAGTTTATCCCAAACAAAACATATTTCAACATGTTATTTCAGTAATACACTTGTCTTAGACTCAATAGGTTTCCTTCATAAAAAGGTCCAATCAAAACAATTGGTTCCTAGGGGACCTGCTGGGTAAATTAGATACAAGGCAGTGAAGTGTACTCATTCTTTGAGGCTGCAAAAACATAATCTCGATAGATTCCCTTGAAGGGCACAGGAAAGATCACTGGGTTTATTGAGACGCACTGCAATG
>NW_022111373.1:65105631-65108180 GCF_000313985.2 Echinops telfairi
GTGTTATGCATTCCTAAATTGATCACATATGCCCTGAAGGGGTAGTGAGTATTGCTGGTGACTCAAATATGAATATAGAAACAGAAAGATCCGCAGTTGGACAAGACACCCTTGGTAATACATCTGTCACGGGAGATCTCATGGTGTAATTTTGCAAGAATAATAACTCATCCGTTCCAAATAGCCTTTCTATAACACAAAAGGAGACTAGACACATACACCTCACCGGATGGAATAAAAGGGAATAAAATTGACTATCTGTGATAGAGATGATGGATAAGATCAATAGCTCCACTCAAAACAAGGTCAGGTACCTACAAACTGTGGAACAGACTTAATTACATATACAAAAGTTCAACTTGATGCTGAAAAAATAAATAAATAAACAATGTTCACAGGAGCCAAAGCATGAAACTACCTCACCTAATTTAGAGACCATCTTATGAACGGAGTTGATGTATTGGACATGATGGAACACAAGATAATTTCTGAGATGATATAAAGAATATTCTATCTTAAAAAGCAGAAAGGGAAAATAGATGGCAGTGCAAAAAGACTCCAACTTGCTGCTGAAGAAAGAATAGGCAAACATACAACAAGAAAGGTAAAGTAAGAGACAGGAACAAATCACCTCACAAAGCAGCTGTAGAAAGCAAAGTAGGATAATGTTCATAGCAAGCATAATAAACAACAAGGGAAGAATATAGCTGGCATTTCTCAAGCTGAACGGTTTTAAGAAAAAAAACGATGCTTTGCATTGCAGTATTGAAGTATTTTATGGGCAAAATATTGGATGACTTAAGATATTTCAAAAGAACATGAAGGAAATACACTCACTATACCAATAAGAATGGGTAAATTCTCTACCATTTCAGGAAGTAACATATGATCAAAAACCGATGATACGGAATGAAGGCCCTGGCAGTACAGCTTCAAGAAGGCGCCAGTTGCCCTTGGGACTAGGCAAGGTAGGCCTCAGCCACTACTGCTCCTGGAAAAAAGAAAAGAAAACCCTGGTGATCCCTAAGACTTGGCAAGGAAGTCCCCAAGTAACCTCACATCCCAGTAAGGAAGGCCTAGCCATGTGTAAATTCTGGCAAGGAAGATTCCGGTTCTCCCCACCCATCCCCAGCAAGGAAGACCCCAGCAGTCCCAGCACTGAGACAGGAAAGGACCTGGAAATCTCTGTCACATTGAAAGGTATTCTCTAGCCTCCTCACACTTTGGACAAGTAGGCTTTGACTCTGTCTACCCCTCAGCAAGGAAGGTGAGAGCCATTCCTCATCAATAAGGCACCAGCTATCCCCACGACCTGGCCAGTAGGACCTTCCTACACACGAGTGATGTGGGGATGACTAAAGCTTCCAGCTGTCTGAAGACCTGACAAGGAAGGCCGCAAGCCTCCTCCCAAACAGCAACGAAGTCCCTGATACCCCAGCAACTCAGCAAGAGTCAGCTGCTCCCACCTGATCCAGCCGCTCCTCACAGAATAATAACTGCACTGCGATGCCATAGAAATAGCAATCAACAGCAGTGCATGCTGAATGGTCCAGACAAAGATCCCAAACTACTGGAAAACCTCCAGAGCCAAGTGATTACTTTGAAAAAGAGGCCTTAGTTACCAAAAATAGAATTAAGAAGAATGGCATTCAGAAATGTTTGAAAAATTAAAAAGCCTACACTAGAACTCCAGAACTAAAGCAAACCAGAAAACAGTAACTTAACAGACTTAGACAACATGGCAAAAGAGCTAACTAATAGAAATGAAGAAAAGGAAAACTGAGTTGGTTTGGGAGTGAGTTTGAAGACATTTCCTTCAAATACAATTGATGAGAGAAAAAAAAAAAAACAGAAATGAAAAAGCAAAGAAATCTAAAGAAAGCCTACAAATGATGCAGGATGCCATCAAGAGGAATCACAAGTCAAAAATTAGGTTGGCAAAAGGACTAACAAAATTGACAAACCCTTGGCTAACTTAATATTTAAATGAGCAGAATGAAGACATGAAGAATGAATTTCATACGATGTTCTTTATATGAAAAAGAAGATGCAAAAATCTGGAATTAGAGATGAAAAGGGTGCCATCAAAACAAACCAAAAGGAATAAAAAGAATAACACGCAATGCTATGAAAACTATATGAAATCCTATGAAAACTATATTCTAACATATGTGTAAATCTAAATGAAACGGACAAATTTCTAGAAACATACAATCTACACAAATTAAAATAGACTAAAAAAAAACAACCCAAAACAACAGACACACAACCAAAGATGAAATAGAGCAGGTCATTAAAAAATAATAATAGTAAAATAAATTTTTTTAAACTTCCAACAAAGAAAAGACTAAGATCAGATAACCTCACAGGAGAATTCTATTGAATATTTAGAGACTTATTCCCATTCTTCAAAGACTATTCTAGATTATAGAAAAGAATCAAGGTCGCAAGCTCATTTTTTGAAGCACACATAACTCTGATACCAAAACCTGGAAAAGACACCACAAATATAGACAACAGTAAGATAATATCCCTCATAAATATATCTG
>NW_022111373.1:65108864-65135447 GCF_000313985.2 Echinops telfairi
TGAATGTACAAATGTGCTTTACACAATTGATGTATGTATGGATTGTGATAAGAGTTGTATGAGCCCCTAATAAAATGATTTTTAAAAAGGGTTATCTTGAAGATGAATTTTTACAAGATTTAGAAGAACTAAATAGTAACCAATGGGTGACAAATGAGACATGTAAAATTCCTTAAATAAAATTTATAAAAATAAAAAGTTTTGCAATGTAAAAAAAAAGAAAAACATGCAATGTAACCCACATATAAACAAAACTTAAAATAAGAAGCACATGATGACATTAATCACTGTAGAAAACGCATTTAACCATGTCCACATCTATTCCTGATAAAAATACTCAACAAAGGAGGGATAAAAGGGACATTTTTGAGCATAATAAAGGTCATATATGAAACAACAATAAACAACACCTCACTCACTGTGAGAAATCTGAAAATATTTCCCCTCTGAATGGAAGCCAGACAAGAATGATTTCTACAACAACTCTTATTCAACTTTGTGCAGAAAACCTTAGCAATAACATTTGACAACAAAAAGAAAGTTGGACACACAAAGAAGTGAAACACTCAATCTTTGCAGATGATATTGTTTCATATGTAGAAAAATAAAAATCTTGCCAAAATATTTTGAAACAATAGAAACAATAACTAGCATGAGAGAAAACTAATGAGCAGAATGGAGACATGAAGAATGAAGAAATTCTAAAACTGACTGTGGTGATGTTTGAACAACCCTTTTGGATGTGATTAAGCTTTTCAATTGTGCATGTGAATTATATGTCAATAAACTATTGGGAAAGAGACCCCTGAAAAAGATATCAAGAAAATACTACTACTTACAGTGGCCACAGAAAATTGAAATACTTTGTAATAAACCTAACCAGAGAAACAAGGACCTATAAAAAGAAAACTACACAAAATTATTACAAGACCGAGTGACCTTCACTAATGGAAGTATAATCTATGTTCATGGATAGAAAGGCTCAATCATGAAAATTCCAGTACTATTTAAAGCAATCTATAAATGTAATGCAATATCAATTTAATCCTAACTACATTCTTCAAAGAAATGGAAAAACGAATTATTAATTTCTTATGGAGAAGGAAGAGATTTAAGACACAGGAGGCATCTCACTACCTCAAAACCTATTACACTGCCACGGTAGTCAAAACAGCCTGGTATGGTACAAAGGTAGATACATAGACCAATGGAAAATAATAGAAACCCCAGAAAAAAATGCATCCACTTACAGGCAACTGGTCTTCAACAAAATGCCAAAAAAATAATTAAAAAGGGACAATCTGTTGAACAAAAGGCACTGCCAAAGTTGTATATCTATAAACAGGATCTATATCTTCCCCTAGGTACAAAAATGAACTCAAGATGAATTAAAGACCTATATATAGTTCCCAGAGCTATAAAGATCATCAGTGAGAAAGTAGGAACAAATTTAAAGGCCTTATTGCAAGGCATACACATATTATAAATTTTAATTAAGGATGTACACATAAAAGACAAAATAAATGACTGAGACCTACTAAAAATAAAATCAAAGACTTCATCAAAAGTATGAAAAGAGAGTCTACACTCTAGGGAGGAAAATCCTTATCAATAACCCAATGGCACAAGGATTAATCTCTAAAATCTACATATTACTAATAAACCTCAATAAGAATCAATAAATAATCAAATTAAAATGTAGGCAAAAGACAGTTCACCAACAATTATAGTGTAATGGTATATAAAATAACAATGGTCTATAAAATAACTAGAAAACTACAAATGCTGGAGAGACTGTAGAGAAAAGGGAACTCCCACACACTGCTTAAGGGTCTGAAGCATGTACAACCATTGTGGAAAGCTATATGCTGTTACATAAAACAACTTGGAAGAGACATCCCTTAGATCCAGCAATATCCCTGCTTAGAATATATCCTAAAGAAGAGACATAACTCAAACAGATGGATGCACTCCCAAGTTCCTATCAGCACTATTCACACCCAGCAAGAAGTTGGAAATAGCCTAAAAACCCGCCAGTAGAAGAAGAACTAACAAAACTTTGGCACATGCACACGGTGGAATACTGAGCATCATTTAAAAAATATTGTTCAAACTACAAAAACACCTCACAACATGCATGAACCTGGAAAACATTATGTTGAGCAAAGTTAGGACAAAGCTTGCATAAGATCATTATTAAATGGACAAACATCAATATAAAGACAGGATTCTGTTCTCAGGTCATTTAATCTGTCTCCAAACAATGTGGTGTTGTGTCTGTCTAACACTTAATATCAATGTATCATTCCCTTATTTGTACATCTTAATAACTACATCTGCAGAGGATCCCTTATTTCAGCTAGAGTCAGTTGTGTTTTTTTTTTTTTAGTGGAGACAGGGCCATCTGTTATATAACATTGCTCCAGAGTCACACCATATTAACAGACACTCCTATAATGGTGATCAGTTCATCTAAATGGGGATTCAGGACCAGTAAGTTGGTGGAGGAGGCAGGGATATGTCTATCTCTGAGAAGTTGGTTTCACAAACCAAGGAAGGGCAACCTACCTCTGGGTAAAACACTTAACATTACTTATATAGATTCCCATTGGTGAAATCTACCCAGTATTATGTTTCTAATTATGTATTTTTAAGTTTCTTTTCAACACTCAGTAACTCTTTTTGCATGGATAGGCTACTTGGATTTTAGATTTTGTCTTTTCAGGATATGAAACTTTATACATCATATCAGAATTATATTTGGTTTGGAAATTCCACGGAGGGAATTGGACTTTACCTTAAACAGACCTGTTGCAGATTAAAATAACTGAAACACTCCTTTGAACTGAAAGCCGAAACAGTGTGAGAAATAGCAGATGAATGCTATCTCGGAATTGTAGATGTGGTAGTCAGTTGATGCTGGTTCAAATCTCTTGCTGTTGAGTTTGCCAAATAAATGGCAATTTAAGATTAACATATGCTAACTTTTTTCATACTTTCTTTGCTTTTTGTGACGTGCCTTAGTCCTACTGATAAAGTTTAACCTTAGTGAATGAGCATTATTGAAATTTTTCCCTGTGTTTAACCCTCAATTATTTCTTAAACAATATTCAGTTATTTAATTTTTAATGTATATAAATAAACATCCCATGTATTTTACTCTAAACATTTTTTCTTATATACTTTCCTCTTCTCAAAGGTATGTTAAATTATTTTTCAACAAACTGATAATGCTATCTCTGAAGTAAACTAGGGATGTAGATAAATTTTAGATACAGGAATGGTTTTGAACTTTCACTTTGTTCTTATGATGTGGTCTGGTCAATACTTACTCCCTTTAAGTGACCACTGTACATATGGATCCTGTAGCAAAGTGTGATGAAGAAATCAGATGGGACCCAACTATCAGAAAGAATAACACCTGAGGTCTTAAAGGCTTGTCTTAAAACAAGCAGACATCTCTGTGAGATGTCAACTAAGTTCATAAAAAAAGAGCACACAAATCCATGTGATAAAAAGATTGCAGTGAATAAAATCCAAGATCAGAAAGGAATTGTATTACAGCTTGGATTCTGAGCACCTGGTTTGCAATGGCCCATGGATGACAATGAAAGGGCAAAATCCATTTGCTGAGGAGACCTCCCTCAGATAAAGACTCCATTGAATTCCCTGGTATCATTGACCAGGAATGTGAATAGTCTGCCTTCTAACACAGTGCATTAGAAAGTGAATTGCTGCAAATACAGTTGGAACGAAATTTAACATATTTTCACTGTTTTCCTTTTTGACCATTTTTAATTTGTTCTAGCTTCTGCTTTCTCTTGGAGTGGGATTTTTCTGTGGTTTATTTTGTTGCTATGGTTGGGTGTTTTTGTATGGTTTTCTTTATATGAAATCCAGCATAGATATATCTATAGAGACAGGGTCTAGATTAATGTAGATTAAGTGTGTTTTAGGATTGTGGCAGGGGAGTTTAAGGGACATAGTGGGGACCTAATAATAATGGATACAACAATGAAGAAAATGTTCTAAAATTGATTGTGGTGATGTGTTTGGTTGGGTTGTCTGCAAAAGCACCAGTGACACTGATACAAGGCATATCATCCCCGTTTGAATCAAGTCCATAAGTGCAGTTCATGTGTAGGTGTTCAACCAAGACATATACAACTAAAAATTCACAGGAGTCCTATTAATCCTATAAACATCTTTCCCCTCACAGAAAAATGTGTAAACCAGTCACTTCATCCTATTTATCTTCTCCCATTTGGGGGGAGATCCAATTTCCAGACTGACCATTCCTATCAACCCAGTGTCCTCATGTGATAGTTAATTAATCTGTTGTCAACTTGAGACTTAAGAGTGAAGGGGTGGAGTTTAGCCTTTCAAACAGGTTGCCACTTGATGTCCTCATTTGGAGGCACTAAGGATATAAATAGCTCCTTGGAGGTGGGACGCACGCATACTCCCTGTGAGAATTCCTGTTGAGAAGACATATGGAGCTACACTAGAACCCTGGAACTGAAGGAGCCACATGAAAACTGCTACCAACACCGAGATGCTTCCCCCTCCACTGGATTCACAGACTTTCCACCCACTCCCATGTGATCTTTCTTCCTGCACTCAGAGTCGTTGCATGTGCTGAGTGAGTCTGAAGAATTTATAGACTGGTCGGATTTATGGACTTGATCAGGACTGGGCTGGGATGTTTCTCAATATTCAATTGCTCTTGTATATAAAGCTCTTTTTTATACACATAGGAGTGTTTATGAATTTGTTTCTCTAGTCAACACAGATTAACACACCTCAGGAGACAAGAATATTCTTTGATGTAAAAAATGTCCATTGTATCGCTTCTTGGCCTTTTGGCTAAGAACAAGTGTAGAAAATGTCCATTGTAGTTGAAACTGGTATATGAGTGTCCATAAGCAAAGTCAAATGAGACCAGGCTGCAGCTCACAGGTTCAAATATCTCCCTCTTGGTATGGTTGGGTTCTAGTCAGTCCAGCTCTAGCCATTAAAAGCTGGGTCACTGGGTTCCAAAGAAAACTAGAGAGCTCTCCACATGACTCTCTGTTCAGACTACCAGCCCCTTCTCAAATTTTCAGCAACTCTAGCTTTCGGGGCAAGGTCTCGCCATAGGTTCAGGTTTCACCAACCCTTTAAAATACAGACCAACCAGGTGGCTCCCTTCTAGTCCCTGTGAACCAGGTCTATGGATATGTGTGATCACATTCAATGCATCTCTCCATTGCATTATACTCAACAAGTGGATCCGGAAGGCACCTTTTAACTTTCAGCCTTAGAGAGGGAGTTCTCTCGTGGGTCCTCACTTTCCTAGCTTAGGCTTAACTTGATTGCTCAAAATTAAAAACAAAGCAAGGTTGAGTCTCCCCGCCCCCACAACAGCCCCCCAAAGTACTAGTTGTATGCCTATTCAAATGCAGATGTCCTGGGCATTCAAGGTACCAGGTGGGACCAACCTTTACAAAAAAAAGCAAACATTTATTTTAAGACAATTCCGAATTCATATTTTAACAGAACCAATTGTAAAACTCTAAAGGCAGGCAAGTTAAACTCACTCTAAAAATATTAATTCTATTTACATTTCAATAATATTAAGTAAGAAAAATCAATATAATCCCAATACAGCCAGATCTTAAACACAACTCTTTTAAACAAACTTAAAATCAATTCTTTCTTATCTGGATTATTCTATTTATATGTCTATGACCTTGGTCCCCAGGAAGTATCAAACTAAGGCCTGTCCTACTTTCAGTCATTTTGAATAAGCAGCAAGACTTTTGCCTCAGAAAAGTCCAAGGGGCATTTTCCTCCCCTAAGCTTCAACACAATATCCAGTACTTTCCTTTGCTTCATTTCAGGTAAGAATAACCAAAGGCAGCTTATAAGAATAAAAATCGTCACTTTCCATGCTTTTTCCAGGAGCTTTTTCCAAAGTAAAGTGTGTGGCCATATCTGATTTTCTCTTTGACTCTGAGAAGAAGGAAAATTCAACTCCTCCTGATTATCAGGAGGCAAAGGTCAGACAAGTCTTTCCTCTCCATCTTCATGATTTGTTTCTTTAGCACATCACCCCCGTACCATAATGCGTTAGACTGGGTTTTCTAGAACAGTAACAGAAAAAAAAAGACACTTATATATGTACAGGAAAGAGCTTTATATCCAGAAGCAATCTCAAATCAAGATGGCATCCCAGTCCAATCCAACTCAAGCATAAGTCTCATGCCTGCCAAGGCCCTCTTCAAACTCACATAACTTCAGGCTGATGACACAGAGAAGGGAAGAGGGGTACAAGAAAATCACAGGCCAGTGGATGCACAATCACATGGATCCACAGTTGGTAGAAATATTGCAAAGTGCCCACAGCTCTCAGGGTCAGGCAGCCCAAATGGCAACCCCTGGAGTCAAGTAGAACGCCAACAAGCTGGAAGGTGAGTGGACAGAGAGAGAAGGAAGCTCCCAGCTTCCTTCTTCTTAGACGACCACACTGCCCAGTAGGCTGTGATCTGATTGACTAGTTGGATTTCACCCCTACACTTTCATACAAGTTCAAGTTGACATTCAAGCTACCTGCCACAGGAGAATATGCTATAAATCTTTAGTATACTTAACACACTTAATTTTATGGTACATGAATTATATGAAAATAAACAAATAATGATATTGAAGGAGGAAATTTCATTGAAGGCTTGGGCAAAAAAATAAATAAATAAAACGGCTCTAGAAATTGGGAAAATATACGTTAAAATGTTTCAACAAACAAATGCAGAGCAGTAGGTATTCGCTGGCCTGGGGCACAAAATTGGAAGCTAGCTACTGAGCTAACTGACTGGAAGAAATCCACATTCATGTTCATTCCAAAAAGAATGTGGAAATTAGTCAATAATATCATTAATAGAACATTCAAGTAAAATTTTAGCTGAAGATAATTTAAAATTAGTTGCAGCAGTGCAAACAAAATCTCTACCTTTTAATATTTTTATTTAATAAGAATTTCTCTCATTTAGTAACAGTAATTTTTACTTACTCTCATAAATTGCCTTAACAAAAATAAAATAAACTTTAAAATTTGTTTCTTTTGTAAGACTAGCATTGATCCCATCTGAAATTCTAAGACTTAGCTCCCATTTCATATTCCATTATCATTAAAAGTCCCCAATCTCTCTTTTCTACCTCCAAAGAACACCTGCCATGATTTCAATGATTGCGTTTTTTCAAGTCCCAAATCATCTTGCAATAAAAGCATCTAGCATGTTTTATACATCTTATATTTTGTGATGGGAGATCTCCAGGTCATGGAAAGAGTTTCACTTGACTGCTATTCTAAAGCTGACCTTTTGACTCTCCCCAGCAGAATTGCAGAAATAAAACAACCTACTGATAAATTCCCTTCATGATTACAGCTTGTTTTAGTTACATAATTTCCGGTCAACTTGAAGATGTATAAAACTGTAGGAGTGGTATTCAAACTGTAAGCCTGAGGGTGCCTCCTTGTGGATGTGGTTTCTCATACAGACGGACTGAGGCACCTCCTCCGCTCTTTCTGCCTTACCTTCCTGCTAGCTGACCCAGATTGCAGCCAGAGCCATCATCTTTGGATCCATATGACTTTTGTGATGTTCCTGCATCCTGCATCACTGCATGTGGCTGAATGACTCTGAAGAGGGCCTTATGGACTGTGTTAGTCTGGATAGAGAAACAAATTCATAGACACTCCTGTGTATAAGAATGAGCTTCATAGATAAGAGCACTTGAATATTGAGGAAACATCCTAGCCAAGTCCAGATCAAGTCCATAAGTCTGATATTAGCCCATATGACCAATACCAATCTATAAATTCCTTTTCAGAGTCATGAAACAAGCGATGACACTGAATGCAGGAAGATCTCAGGCCAGTTGGTGGGAAGTCTCATGGATCCAGTGACCTTGTAAGCATCTCAACATTGGCAGGGGTCTCCATGTGGCTCCTCCAGCTCAGGGCACTATGGTAGTTACATGTGTCTTGTCAGCTACAATGTCTCTCAGAGAGTCAGCTGAGATAAGGAGTGTCTCCCACCTCCAAGGAGGAATACAGGAATTCCCAGAATCCTCAGGAGAAGGCCATGCCCACACAGAGGCCTTACTAGCTATGATCTGATTGACAAGCTAGACTCTACCCCTTCACTCTGAATCCTCAAATTGACATAAGATTATGTAACTATTCCAAGGACTATTAATAGACTTATGGACTTCAGTTGGACTGGCATGTTTTCTCAACACATAAGTAGTTCTTGATATAAAGCTCTCTCTTATACATGTATGAATATCACTGGATTTATTTCTCTAGTCATTGCAGCCTAACATGTACTCACTCTGTAACACATGGCTTTGACATGAGCAGAAATACTCTATGGCTTTGGTGGTTTTGCTTTTTGTGATTTGGATTAATGGAGATATTTGCATTACTACCTTTTTGATCTGGACCACTAGGGAAAACACAGATAGGAAGTGTGATGCTCAAGGACTGCTGAAAAAGTGTGCCTGGAGCCTGTCACTTTAAATTATTTTCGTGTGTTACAAGTTCCTGAAAAGAAATCATCGGAATTTGGAAAGTGAACTGAGATTACAGTATTTGCCTGCAGATCCCACTAGTTCGGTATTTATAATCCAATCTGCTAGAGTTTATGAGGCAAGAGAGTGAGAAATGTGAACCTCTGCTTAAGGCTAAAATAAGAGTGCTACATTCTGACTTACAAGATTTATAGTCCAATAAAGATAATGTAAAAAGCATCATCTCTTCATAATGAATACATGTTCATCTATGAATTTGATCTCTAAAAGTGATCTTATTTTTAGAATAGATTTGAAATTTTCAGCTACTTTTGTTTGGTTGCATTTGCTACAATATATTTATTTGCTGTTAGTTGGTGTAAAGTGATCATCAAACTAGTCATCAAATCTAATGGATGCTTGATATTGAAAGACAACTTCATTTGGCATTGACATGTTACTGATGAGATGACGATAAAAAATGTATAGCATATCACTCCTGAAGGGCACTCTTTAGAAATATAAATTTCCCTTTGAATCTTGTCCACTAAGGGATTCTAAAACTGAAAGTCATCACTCCTGTCTTTATTGGGAAAATCAATCTTAGAACTGGAGTAGAAAATGAGATTGGGTACCTCGGACAGTTTCTATCTTCTTACTGAAAAGTTATATGTCCACATAATATGCACAATACATACATAAAGCATATGTATTCATAGTGACATCATTTATAGTATAAAAGAAATAAATATCTTAAACCCATGACTTATTGATTATCTAAGTACATTTTACTATTATACTCTCGGTGGTAAGCTGTGGTGAAGTGGATTGTCTGTTCCACTAACTATAAGGTCAGTAGTTTGAAATCACCAGCCGCTCCATGTTAGAAAGATGTGTATTTTTATTCCATAAACATTTACAGTTTCAGAAGCCCTCATGAGAAGTTCTATCCTGTCCTATAGGGTCACTGAGAGTGTGAGTTGATTGGAAAGCAGGGAGTTAGGTGTTCTTGGAATTATTATGTAAAATTAACGGAATACTGTAAATGCTATGTTATGATGTGTTTATAATCCTATGTTAAGATGTGTTTATAACTGTTTTATGCTACATTCAGCAATGTTATGTTGGCAACTTAAAATTGGTCATGGTGAGAGTGTTTGCAACTTGGAACCTGACAAATGCTACAGATAAATGATTGATTTATTCTATCTTTGATTATATTATGTTTTATGAAAGAAAAGGATAAACTGTAATAACACAGATACAATTTGAATTGTGTGCCCATAGTCAGGTTTTATATGCATAACCATTGCACTGTGAATCCTGTAAAACACAACTGATGGAACCAGTTATGATGGACTGTTATGCATATTCCTTCCTATGTACATCATGTATTTTCCTTTATTCCGGTATGAAATAGAGAATATAGAGCGCATGCCTTTTTAGTTGTACATACACTAGCTTTATCTTTTTAGGCACAAATATGATTTATGAATTTTTTTTTCCATCTCTCCCTCTGCCCCCCTGAAGCCTCGGCAGCCTGGGCCAGCCGTGCAGCAGCCGCTGCGGCTTCCCAGCTCCGGAGCCAGGCTTAATAATTATTTTTATTAAAAGTTTAGATGTGTAAAGCAGATAGACAAATTAGTTTGTTAATCTGAGACTGCTACTAGATATTTAGAATTCTTTTATTTAGAGTCTCTTATATTTCCCTACATGCATATAATTTTAAGCAAAATACATTTATTACATGTATTTGTGTTTGCTTGCATGTACTTATATATTCACATACTAACATGTATACATGTGCATACAAATGTATATAAGTGTGTATCTATTGTAATTATAAAAAAGGAAAAATTATTATGCTTAAGTTATATTTTATGTTTACACTTAAGTAGTAATCCTTGCTGAGCACTATTAAATTCTGTTCTACTCTCAAGAATGCAATTTTTCAAAATCAAAAGAAAGTATTCTGGGAAAAATGTAAAATAATATTTGAAACCATTTAAGTGATTAAAAATGACCATACCCACATGTTACTTTCTGAAATTATAAAAATAATTGGAATAAATGAATCTTGACTTCTGCAATGATAAATGCAGATCTCTGGATCCCAAGTCTCTTATATTTGCGTTCTTTAGACTCAGTATAATCATTTCCAGCATTTTAAAATGCAAAATGTTTTCATCAAATTTATATACAGTCTATTCATAATTTAATTTGTAGAAAGGTGAAATCTTGGGAGGAGCCAAAGCTGACAATACTTTTGAAAGATTGCAGTATACAGAGGAAAGGCCAAATGTAAAACTAACAAACACATATGTTAGAAG
Source organism: Echinops telfairi (assembly GCF_000313985.2). NCBI lineage: Eukaryota > Metazoa > Chordata > Mammalia > Afrosoricida > Tenrecidae > Echinops > Echinops telfairi. Next base: position 65,119,745 of record NW_022111373.1, read on the forward strand.
AAAGTTAAGAATTCGTATGGCCTATCATACATTGATTTATTTGAAGGGGCACCGCTTCATGCCACACAATAGTTGGATGGGTAACGTACTATGTCTAGCCTATGATAGCATTAGAGCAGCAAACAGAACAGATCATACCAAGGACAGAATTACTGAAACATCCTCTTCTGTAAAATTTAAAATTAAATGTGGAGATTTGAAGAAAGCAGAGCTCAGTATTTGTATTAACTCAAACTATTTTTATAGACTCCTCGAAAAAAGTAGGGCACAAACCTTGTGTAATGCAACCTAACAAGTTCACTGCAGGTGAGGTGATTCCTATTCATCGTGGCCCTGTGGTTTCAACTGCCACATCTTTCTCCCACTGAGTGGCTGGTGGATCCAAGCAACCAATTTGGAGTTGGCAGTGAGCACTTAACCTTCTGGGAAACTTAGCAATGGTGGACGTGCGACTTACTCTGGAAGATGGGAAACACGTTTCCCAAGAGAGGGCTCCTTCAGTGTGGAGTTGACTCTGTAATCAGATGCCACTGACCCTCCACCAACCCCTTGTTAGTCATCTAAGAGATTAAGTAATAACATAAATTGCAAGGAAAACACCGAACAGGGTTTATAGTAGCCTAGACACAGAACCCTTCCAAAATGGAAGAGTGACACAGGACAAAGTAAATTTTGACCTGGTACAGTAGAAAAATTATTTTAGAGTTTACTAAGAACTATTTTTTTTCAAAAGAAAGAAAGAAAAAGTGATAGTTGAAACTCTTAAGATGCATAGTAATATAATGTATATTTTAATGCAGAATGTTTTCTGAATTCAAATATAGAACTTCCTAAAGATTAAAATCCCAATTACCTTAGTAATCACTACAGCTGAATCATGATGTGCACTTACTAGACCTATTATGCTAAATGGCCTGAATAAAAGCCTGTAGTTAAAAGACTCTCCGTTTAGTTATCCATGCATTTGTAGATAGAATGCGCTCCAAGTACTTGTGGAGTAGTGATGATGGACTGCAAACAACCCAAAAGGTCAGCTGTTCAAAACCACCGACTGCTCTGTGACAGAAAAACCAAGCTTGCTACTCCTGTATAGTTACAGTCTTAGAAACTCACAGGGCAGTTCAACCCTGTCTTAAAGGATTGCTGTGAGTCAGTATCAATTCGGTGGTAGTGAATGTGTGCTATAGATGGAATAGATGGGTGGCTAGTGGTTATTAGTTTGACTGCTACCTGCAAGGGCCGCAGTTCAATATCCCCAGCTGCTCTTCAGGGAAAAGATCAGGCTTTCTACCCCCATAAAGAGTTAGAGTATCAGAAACCCACAGGGGCAGTCCTGATCTGTCCTATAGCCTTGCTGTGAGTCAGCATTGACTTGATGACATTAAGTTTGGTGTTTGGTATGTGTACTGAACACAGAGTTAGCAAAGCACGCCCTGTTCATAAAGCAAAGACCTTTGAGCAGGGCCCTGTTTTGATTTCATTAGAACCCTAGGGTTTTGGGAGAACCTCGCAGAGCATCCAAAATTGAGAATGAGGAGATCCAGGGTTAGGGATGTTGTCCTTAAGACTGACTTCAGTTTGACAAGCCTTATTTATTTTTTATGGTTTTATTTAGAAAATATTATAACTCTTCTTTTAAAAATGGAAAAAATATTTAAGAGTTTTCACAAATATTACAAATGCAGAAACCTGGTTGTGTGTGAAATTTAAATTTTCTCTAGCAACTATAAATATTTATGTATAAATATATACCTATACACACAACTCTACCCACAGATGAGAACTATAGATTTTTAAAAAAATACTAAAGATACTAAAAACTAATATCAAAAGAGAGAGAGCGAGAAAACAAAACCCCTAAAAGAGGACAACAACAATAACTAACACTTAGCCTACTAGGCAGAGGAGCCCTGGTGGCATAGTGGTTATGAGTTGGGCTTCAAACTCAAAGTCAGAAGTTCGAAGGCACCAGCTGTTCAGCCCTCCTGTGAACAATTACAGTCTTGGAAGCCAACAGGAGCAGTTCGACTTTGTCCTATAGGGTCGTTATGAGTCGACATTGACTTATGTAGATAAGGAATTATTTATCTTTCCCAAAATGTGAACACAAATGTTAGAAGCCGAATGATAGTACGTTGGTGAAATGGAAATCTTGTTTTCTCTGTTCCTGTTCTAATATCTTCAGGAGATGGCTTTAATTTTAATGATAATCAGTTGCAGTGCTTTACCTCTGTGTATCAGCTTCCTAAGGAAGAAAGGAGGAGGGACAAAGGTGAAAGAGATGTGAGGAAACATCACACAGGTGCCTTACCAGGAGCCCTGAGGAGGGACTTATGCATAGGCTGCCTTGTCTCCGACTGAACCCATGGCAGCACCAGGGGAAGGATCCTGGGAAAGTCACAGATCATCCTATGCAGCGGATTCATAGAAGAAGCCAAGAGAAACTCAGATTAGCAATGATTTTGGAACGCTGATCATGGTGCCTGCCCCAGAAAACCCTTAATTTAAAATCTTCAAAATTCTGTAAATATTTCATTCTTTATCCATGAGAAGACAAACATATTGGTTTATATTCATCTCTTCCTAACATTTCTATACTTCAGAAATTGAATAACATAATCCCAACATGTGTTGTTAATTGTGATAGTGTTTTTGTGCCTAAATGGTACCTGCAAGAAGATATGGGTGGAGTTTAGCCTGTCAATCAGGTTGGTCATAACTGGATAACCTCCTTTGAAAGTGCGACAAAGATAAACGGCTTTTTGGAGGCCAGTCTCCTCTCTCTCTCTCTCTCTCTCTCTCTCCCTCCCTCCTTGCCCCAACCACCTCTCTCTCTTACTCTCCTTTTACTTTCTTCCTTGCTTGCCACACTCAGACCTACAAGCCCTGTGATGCAGCCACTGCTGTTGGATCCACATGATTTTGCACACACAGGCCTGTGATCTTCCTGCATTCTGCATCATTGCATATAGTGGGTATGTGAGTCAGAAGAGGGACTTAGGGACTGGTATGAGATTTATGGGCTTGATCTGGACTGGGCTGGGCTGTTTCCTTGATATACAATTACTCCTTGGTATAAAACTCATTCTTATACATAGAGGAGTGTCTCTGGATTTGTTTCTCTAATCAACACAGCCTAACACATTAATATCCAATGATTATAAAGTTAGCTAAACGTAATATACTTTTTGAGAATTTTCCCCAAAAGTCTTTCAGTAGTTCTACAGGCTCAAGCAAGAAGATCCTAAATTCTTATGGAATAATTTGAAAGAATTGTGCAATTTCTTTGAGATTGAAACTATTAAAATATTAAAGGTGTAGAAAACATTAAATGATGGTCTAACCTCTTCTAACCACTTAATATAAATGCCAAACATCGTGGGTTTTCTCTGAGACCTCTTGGGTTGCACATATTAATAAAACTGATAGCATTTGCTTATTTTTAACTGCATTCAAAGTCTAAAAAATTAAGGAATGAATAAGCAGTAAATATTTTGTGGTTTTCCTGTCTTCTTCTTATTAAGTCAATTGAATGCTTTATGTCAAATTCAATAGAGGGAAATTTTTTCATCATGGTTAATTATTTGGAATTAAACAAGAAAAAACTCTGGTATATTTGGTGAAAAATTGTCTCTAAACTTTAGTTCAGACGGTCAGGGAAAAGGTTGAGAGGTTTGTGCATCTTCTGAAAAGGTATAGGCAGGTGGGTGAGAAAAGAATAAAATTAAAAACATTTTAGAGACATTGAATATCTTAGACTTTGTGAGGATGATGGACCACTTTTTGTTGCAACTCAAATTGCAACTCTTGTTTCAAAGGTTTTTGAAGGGAACTAAGTTTTCTACACACTAGTGAAGTCAAAGGAACCCAAAACTAATGAGGAAAGCCAAGTGCATAGGTATTCTCCTATCTGGACAGGGTACATTTGATGAGGAAAATTGATTTTGAAAGTTGGAATAACTTCCGTTTAACAGAAAATACACTGCAAGGGATTAAGCTGAGAATATATATATATTTTCCAATCTGTTGCCTTTTCTTTTTTAAAATTAGGATTTAATACACATATATCATTCCATAGTTCAATAACATCGAGTAGAATTGTACGATTTCTATCACAATCAGTTTCCAGATATTCTTTTTCCATGTGGGCTCTTTAACATCATCTCCCTTTTACCCCACCATTCATGAAGATACCTTTTTAATAGTAGCATGTTGTTTCTTTCAGGAACTCTTTTATTAAATGAAACACATTAAATAGGCTGATATGGAGCATACTGTGGACTCCATACTACACAAGGAGTCAATGTTAGCTACTCAAAAAATTGGAATGGCGAATGAAAAAACTTGAGCTGAAAGTAAATTTCCTTGTCATAGCTAAATTTGAATGATACTATTTTCTCACATACTTGGGAAGGCCTCATTGTTGTTAGAAGCTGTCCAGTGGGTTCTGACTCACAAGGACCCCATGTACAATGCAACAAAATACTGCTGGGTCCTGTGACAACCTCACAGTTGTTGCATTTGAACCCGTTGTTGCAACCATTGTGTCAATCCTTCTTGTTCAGGGTCTTTCTCTTTTTCACTGCCCCACAACCCTACCAATGGTGATGTCCTACAGGGACAAATCTCTCCTGATAGCATTTCTGAAGTGCATGATACAATATCTGGCCATTGTGGCTTCTAAGGACCATCCTAGTGTACCTGTTCCAAGACAAATTGGGTTTCTTCCGAATCTCTTTTGGGAATCCACAGTCCTTTCAATATTCGTCACCAGCACCAGTACATTGGTTCTTCTTTCATCTTCCTTATTCGCCCACACATTGTTGTTGTTTGGTGCCATCCAATCTGCTCACACCCATAGTGCCCCTATGCAACATTGCAGGGACCTGCACTATCCTCACAAGTTTTCCTAAGCCTGAGCCCATTGCTACAGCCACAGCTTCAATTCATCTACTGAAGGGCCATCCTCTCATCCACTGCTCCTCTGCTTTGCCTTACAGGATGTCCTTCAACAGGGCAACATGTCCAAGCTATGTAGGACAAAGTTTTACCATCTTTTCCTCTTAGGAGCACCCTGTCCATACTTCTTCCAAGAGAGATTTGTTTGTCTTTTTGGCAATCCATGGTGCATTTGATATTATTCTCCATTACCACAATTCAAATCATTCAATTCTTTGATCTTTATTCAATGCCCAACTTTCACATGTGTATGAGGCAATTGAAAACACCATGCCTCAGGTCAGGAGCAAAGTAACATTTTTGCTTTTCAACACTCTCAAAAGGTCTTGTGTAGCATATTTACACAATGCAATGATTCTTTTGATCTTATTCCTGCTACTTCCATGAGCATTGGTTGTACTTCCAAGCAAGAAAAAAATCTTTGTTAACTTCAAACTTTCTGCATTTATCATGATGTTACCAATGGACCAGTTGCAAAGATTGGGTCTCCTTTACATTGAGTCATAATCCACACTGAAGGCTGCAATCCTTGATTTTCATCAGCAAATGCTTCAATTTCTTCTCACTTTCAGCAAGCAAGATGGTGTCATCTGCATATCACAGGTTGCTAGTAAGGCTTCCTCCAATCTGGTATTCCCATTCTTCACAAGACTAGCTATATTTTATTCTGATCCAGACTGTAGAATGCCTTTGCACAGTCAATATAATACAAAGGAACTTCTTTCTGGTATTCTCTGCTTTGAGCCAAGATCCATCTGACATCAGCAATGATATCCCTTGTCCCACATCCTCTTCTGAATCCAGCCAGACCCTCTGGCAGTTCCCTGTCAATGTACTGCTGCAACCATAGATGGATGATCTTTGGTAAAATTTTACTTGCATGTGGTAGCAATGATATTGTCTTATAGTTTGGATATTCTGTTGAGTCACCTTTTTTGGGATAGGTACAAATATGGATCTTTTCCAGGCAGTTGGTCAAGTAGGTGTCTCCTTAATATCCTGTTATAGATGAGTATGTGCTTCCAGGGCTTCATTTGCTTGCTGAAACATTTCAGTTGGTATTCCATCAGTTCCTGGATCCTTGTTTTTGGCTCGTACTTTCAGTGCACTCTGAACTAACTTCAGCACCATTGGTTCTTGCTCTGCCTCCTGATATGGTGGAATCTCGATGATTTCTTTATGGTACAGTGACACTGTATATGCTTTCTATCCTTCCTGAATTGTTTGACATTTTGTGCATAGAAAATTTCAGTATTACAACTTGAGGCTTTAAGCTTTTCTTGAGTTCTTTCAGTTTACAATACCCTGAGCATGTTCTTCCTTTTGGCCTTTTAACTCTAGGTCTTTGTGCACATTTCATTATACTATTTTGCTTAGCTTTCTAGAGCTGCCCTTTGAAAATTTCTATTTAACTCTTTGACTTCATCATTTCTTCCATTTGCTTTAGCTACTGTATCATTAAAAGTAAGTTTAGTAAGCAAAGTCTCTTGTGACATTCACTTTGATATTTTATTTCCTGTCTTTTTAATTGCCTTTTGCTTTCTTCATGAATGATGTTAATTCATTCCTTCCAAAGCCCATCAGGTCTTCTGTCATTAGTGTTCATTGCGTTAAATCTTGAAGTGTTCTTGAAATTTAGGTGGGATCGACTCAAGGTTTTATTTTGGTTCTCATGCATGTGTTTAAATTTTCTGCAGCTTTATCCTGAATCTACACATGAGCCATTCATGATCTGTTCCACAGTCAATGCTGGCCTGGTTTTAACTGCTGACATTGAGCTACTCCATAGTCTTTTCCCACAGATGTAACCATGTGATTTCTGATGATTCTGCCTGGAGAAGTCCACGTGTATAGTGCCTTTCAGGTTGTTAAGAAACATTTCTGTCAGGCACAAATAGTTGGTTTTGCAAAATTCTATCATACGCTTGATTTCCAGCTTCCTATCTATCACTAAGTTCATATTTTCCAACTACTGTTTTCTCCTCCTTGTTTCCAACTTCTTCATTCCAATTGCCAATAATTATCAGTGCAGTTTCATTGCATATTTCATCAAATTCTGAAGGAAGTTGTTATAGAATTGTTCAATTTCTTCACCACTAACTTTTGTGATTCATGCATAAATTTGTATAATAGTTATATTGATTGGATCTCCTGGGAGGAAGATAGATATAATCCTATCACAGATAGGCTAATTCAAGATTGATTTTCTACTCTTTTTTTTCTGACAATGAATGCAATGTCATTCCTTTGATTATGTTATTCCTGGCATAGTGATTCATATGATTTTCTGATTCAAAATGGCCAATACCAGTCCATTTTAGCTCACTAGTGTCCAGCAAATCAACCTTTATGAGTTCTGTGTCATTTTTGACCACTTCCAATTTTGCTAGATTCATCCTTCTAGGTGTGGGTCAGGTAAAGTCTTACAAGAGGAGCCTATGGGAATCTTTATTTGCTAATGGGGCATGATTCAAGGTAAGAAGAAATAGCTGCACAAATCTGCTAATGATTAGAGCTCAGAATGTGTGAAGTATGAATCTTAGAAGTACATATTAGCATAAGTTGTGTGATATTAAATCAAATGTTGTCTCCAAAAAGTTTGAAGAAAGAAATATTCAAACTTTTTCATATGTATTATTTTTTCTTTCTTTCTTTTTTAACCCTAACCCTAACCCATATTTATTATTAAGAACAGAAATAGATTACAAAATAAACTAGGTAAGCATGGGTTCTGTTTGCTTTCTAATCTGTAGGGTTTTATTTCACATTTTTTTGACATATCAAAAGTTCTGTGTCTCGGTTTGGCACCCACCTCTATCTCCTTCAACCTCACAGCAGTTTTTTACAGAATCAAATGTACAACCCTTACAAGGATGCTGTAGTTAGTAAGTAAGGTAATCACAGGCTTACTTGTGCTTGATTTCTATTTTGTAGTGATACATTTCACATGTTTTTTACCATATCAAAGATTCTGCTTCTGGATATTACTGGCATCTGTCTCAAACTGCTCACTACAGATTAATAAGGAAGCACAGGTAAGCATTTTTACCTTAAGTAGTGGGTATTCTACCACTGTGTCAAAGTGTGGGAAATCAATATCATTTCTTGTCAAAAGCAACTAATTCCTTTTAAATTCCTATTTTATAGCTTGCCTTCTAGCTACAAGAGGTATTTCAGCATTACTGCTACTTAACATAAGCCTGTAACAAGTATTATCCATTTTTTTAATGATTAAACCAAATACAGTTTCACCGTATTCTAAAGGTTGGTACACAATGATTGGGGTTACTAATTGACTTTAATTTTTTATAAAACTTTCAGAAATTTAGAGTACATATTCAGTCTGAAAGTGCTATAAAAATGATTTAACAATAGGCAGTATTTCAAAGACCTTAGAGAAAACACTGCCCGGACAAACACAATGACAAGCTGTGAAATATTCCATCAAGGTTCAGTTTCACCTGGGTTATGACAAGGAATTTCTATGTTGTAGAAGAACAACTTTGCTTTTGAATGAAATAGAAAATCAAAAATAGTGGTTACGATTGCAACCTTAATAAAATAAAAAGGGAAAAAAGAAAGAAAAGGTTGCTGTGGTGATTTTATTTCTGCCATTTGTCTGCCTTTAAATAAATTGAAAACATAACAGAGGAACTATACTACTATAATCTAATGTATGAGACTGTATTTTTTATAGATAGAACACAGAAATAGCAAAATTATATTACTTCATAACTTATTTTATAAAATTATTTCTTCCAATTTCTGCTACTCTCTACATACAATTTTTATTATTTCTGCTCAAAACCTTTTATTTATTAGTTACAGACATCAACAGGGGTTTTGCCAAGAACTACTTTTCTCTAAGATAAAAGGTACATACATTGAGAGCCAAGTTTTTTAATATGCATTTACTGTGTATGCCCTTTTGCTTCAGTGACTATTAAAAAGTCAAATTTATAAAAGAGCTATATATTTTTGCATTTATAAAAGAATGTCCAAATTGTTCAAATTACTAGAACATTATAAGTTGTGCTTTGTATGTCTCCCTATATACATTTTCTTTTTTTAACCCCCCCTTATATACATTTTCTAGTGATAATTAACTTTTAATTTTAATTGTTACTTCATTAATAAGGTAAAAATGAGTCTAATTTGACCTGTTTACAATTTTCTAGCTTGAGTATGATCAATAAATCCATTTTTAAATATTTGATATTTTAACAAACTTTTTAATGCCCCTTCATATATGCATGTGAATATTTGTACATATGTATTTGTGTTTATGTGTACATACTATTAGCATTTTGTAATTCAAAATTGCTGTGTGTAAAGGTCATGCTTATATAACTATAGTTATACAAGTTCATATATTATTTTAATTAATTAACTGCTCAAGGCATTAAATAACATGTATTTGTATATCACAATGATTTATAAATAATATTAGTTAATTAATTTAATTATAAAAATTAATTAAATGTACCAAGAGTACTTTTTCATCCACCCATTCAAAAATGTTGGCATTATAAATAAGAAAGATTATTTTCAAGGCTAAATATAACTTTAGCATTATGTTCAAAGCTCCCTAAACTCTTAATAGTAAGATAAAGGAGTCTTGGTGACATAATGGTTATGCTTTGGGCTGCTGACTGTAAGATTTGCAGTTCAAACCCACCAGTCACTCGCAGAGAGAAAGAGGAGGCTTTCTGTTGCTGTACTTACAGTCACAGAAACACCCAGGGAAAGTGTTCCCCTGTTCCAGAGGGTTGCTCTGAGCCATAAATGCTGCCAAGGCAGTGTGTTAGGAATGGGAGGAAAGCTTGGATTTTTGAAAAAGGAGCAAGCAGAATATTTGAAGTTTCCCAAGCCCTGAAGAATAAGCTAAATTGACCCACGCAGTATTATTATTGCTGTTGCTGGATGTGATGGAATCTTTTCTAACTCATAGTGCCCCCGTGCAATGTTCAACTGATTGTCATCTTGTCAGGCTTCACTCCTGGTGATCCTGTAAGACAGGAGAATTGCCATTGTGGGTTTCCAAGGTTGTGAATTTTTACAGCAGAACTAAGCCTCATTTATTTTTTTCCCTCTGGAGCGTAACTGGTAACCTTGCAGTTTTCAGCATAACATACCAGGCCACCAGGACTCCAGGATTAGGATGGTATAGATATGCAGTATTAATGAAAAAAAAATGCACACAAAGTCAAGCTTTTACATCTGATGTTGGCACTAGAAACTAATCGTGAAAAATATTCCAGAATGGGAAAACTGTCCATTTTTGTATATTTCTTTATAATAGGAAAAATATTTTCATTACAGCACCACATTTACTATTCAGCAACAAACAACCCTGTGAATGACAACGCGAGGGGAGCAGTGGGTAAGCTACTGAGTGCAAGCCACACAATCAAAAGTTTGTCCCCATCAGGCCCTCTAAGGGGGAAAGAAAGACATTGCTGTCAGCTTCCATCTGGATCTCAGCCCTCAAAGCCCTATGGGGAAATTCTAGTCTGTCTTATATGGTCTATGAGTTGGAATAGATTAATAGCAATGGGTTTGTTTGATTTGTTTCTTTTTTTTAAATATCATTTTATTGGGAGCTCTTACAGATATCATAAATTCCATAGTTCCATAACATCAAGCGCTATGGTACAATTGCTACCACAAACAATTTCAAAATGTTTTCTTTCTTCTTGAACCCCTTGATAACAGCTTCCCCTCTTCCCTACGCAAACTGACCCCGCAGGAACACTTTTTTTAACTGTATTTTACACTATCTAATACATCCATTCACACATAATTCTGTTGTTCGCTGCCCTTGAGTGGGGTTATGCAGTCATCAATGCTATCAGCTCCCCCACCAACCCCTCTTCTGACACCTTCAGTGAACCATTACTCCTATTACTGTTTATGAAGTGTTATCTGTGTTGGTTTTCATGTATCAATGATCTTAATAATACAAATGAACACATGCAAGTCTAACATGATTAATTAGGTAAAACAAATAAACACAATAATAGTAAGGGGAGGAAATATTAAACAACCAGAGGATAGTTAGGTGGTTCATCAGTGCTCTGCCGCATCCTGGATTTATCTTCCCTTCCATGTGGTTCTTCTGTCCAATTACCTTACAGGTGGGTTTTGGGTCTCCATTACATCTGCAGCAGTTACATAATGTACTGTCAACTTGAGGAAGGGGTGGAGTCTAGTCTATCAATCAGGTTATCGCCAATGAAACCTCTGTGGGCATGGTCTTCTCCTGAGGATTTTGGGATTGCCTGTCTTCCTCCCTGGAGGTGAGATACACACTTTCTTTGCTACACATTCCTGTTGACAAGCTACATGGAGGTACACTGAAGGAGCCAGAGCCATGGAGCTGGAGGAGCCACGTGGAGACCCACGCCGGTGCTGATATGCTTCCACTGCCACTAAATCCACAAGACTTTTCACCCATTGGCCTTTGATCTTCCTGCATTTGGCATCATTGCATGTGTTGCATGAGTCTGAAGAGAAAATTAGGTACTGGTATCGGACATATGGGCTAATATCAGACTAATGAACTTGATCTGGACTGGACTGGGCTGTTTTCTCAATATACAAATACTCTTTGATATAAAGTTCTGTATTACACACATATGAGTGTCTCTGGATTTGTTTCTCTAGTCAACCCAACTAACTCAACATCCATGCCCCTTCAGATCAATATGGCTGCTAGTTCTTGAACTTCTGATACCTTTTCCTGTCAACATCTAATGATCATCCAGGCTGGTGTGCTTTTTCCATGTGGGCTTTGTTGCTTCCTGCTAGATGGCTATTTGTTTAGCTAAAAGCCTTCAAGACCCCAAATGCTATATCTTTTAATAGGTGGGCACCATCAGCTTTCTTCACCACATCTACCTATGCACCCTTTTTGTCTTCAGTGATCGTGCCAGTAAGGTAAATATCATACAATTCTACAATATTAGAAAAACTGTTCTTGTACTAAGGTAATATTTAAATAGAGGCCCGAAGTCCATCTGCTTCCTTGTTGCATTTGTATATACATATATAAACAAGTACACCTATATTTATAATATACATATTCATATATTTTCTTCTTCTGTTCTCATTTTCCTTTTTCTTTCCTCCTGCCCCACTATCATGTTCATCCATCATTCACTTCTCAGTAATTCCTCTCAGATACAGTTCAACCCACCTAAATGAGAGCAAACTAAGAGGGGACTGCAACAGACCAGTAGTGGGAACAAAGGCACAAAGTTCCCAAGGAATCCTGATTGCAGATTTCTGACTTGGGAGGCAGCACTTGGCACCCCATCTGAACTGTTTGGGGGTTACTCAAAAGGGGGCCACACTGAAAGCCTAAAGGTGTAATGGAGGGGAGGAAGGATGGGGGGAGCAGTAGACTGCTTCATTCCTGAGTTCAGTAATAGCATTAGGGATTTTTAGGATGTGCATCTTTACAACATAAATGCTGAAGACTAAAGGGGTGTGTGTGTGTTTATGTAAGTGGGGACCAGGATATGGAATTCTGAAAGAAAATGACTGATGGATTAAAACATGTCCTTCTCTCTATTTAAAATAGAGCTATTCATTTGCTCTGTGCCAAGATGGGTACAGGGGTATATAAGGGTTCTAAATATGATGGCGAGGAGAGTGTAGTTTCTATAGTCTTCTTCTTTTTTTTTTAACAACCTGTAAAGTAGAATCATTCTATTTCATGATTTACAGAGTGTGGTAGTTACATAATTTCAAGCCTACTTGAAGATATAGAAGCATAGGGTTAGTATTCAACCTATCAATCAGGCCAGAGCCTGATAGTGACTCCTTGTGGGCATGGATTTATCATAAGGACGGTCCTGGGAACCTCCCTGTCTCTCTGAGCCTTCACAGTGATGCTGCTGAGCCACTCTGAGACCTGTCAGAGCCCTGGAGATGCATCCATTGTCATTAGATACACACAACTCTCCACCTACCACCCTGTGATCTTCCTGCACTCTACATCATTGCATGTGGCTGCATGAGGCTGAAGAGGGACTGGTGGACTAGTATTAGACTTATGGGCTTGATTTAGACTAGGCATGGATGTTTGCTTGATATACAATTATTTCTTGATATAAAGCTCTTCCTTATACATATATGAGTGTCGTTGGATTTGTTTCTGTAGTCAACCTGGCTTAACACGCAGAGGTTAAGTGTGTCTTCCCGGTTCACCAGACCAGTAATTGGAGAATTGGAGACGCTAGTGCATTCATCCTAAACGTGCTGTTATTTCTGACTATCTGTTAGTCATTCTTAGGCTATTTTGGATAATAAGCTTTTCATTACTTGCACTTTCCTTCAAATCAACCACACACATATATACACATATAAGGAATTATCCTCCTTCTTAGGTCTAAGATTAATTACAATATGCCTTTTAAAAAGTCAGAGTCTTAAATTCTGATACAATTCTTTCAATTTTCAAAAAGCTTTGTGGTATGTCTTTCTAAAACTATAAGTGAATGAGTCAGTCCCTTTGTCTCTGTGCATATAACAAAATCCAACGCACTATGATGCAGCACTATTTATTAGAGTGGTTTATTAAGGCCAACCTACAAGATCGGTCCAGATGTGTTTGGTAAAATTGTGTCCTAACTGATATAGTCATTAAAATGTCATTAGGAAACTCTATTGCAAAATAATTTGTCTGCCTGAGACCATGAAAAGACAGAAAAGGGTGTTTGTATAGTCAGATATCTAATTTAAATAGATAAATTATGTCAAATAAAAAGCAATCGCAGAATACAGAGATGTCAAAAAGGAAATACAATTTTTTTCAGTTAATATAAATAATCACTAAAGTAATTTCTATGTTTATTGAAGAGACTGACTCACAGTACCAATTTATTTGACCACATGGGCCCATAAGCTGCATTTCACTTCCCAGCTTCTCTAACAAATGGCTAGAGGTAAGCAGGTAGTTTTGGCACAACAATTTTTCCTATTTGCTCCTATTTTCTCCCGGAGGCCAAATGTTTACTGATGTTCAAGTTAATCTTAAGAGATGATGTCAAAGAAGACAGAATCTCCATCGGCTTTGGGCTCTTCATGGCTAATTTGAGCAGAGTTTTTGTTTTGTTTTGTTTCTATCTCCACAACTATCAAGGATTGGATATAGCATAAAATAGAAATAAAGTTTAATATTAAAAATTTAAAGTGTTTTATTATAATAGCTTACTTATGTAGGTATCAAATTGGAATCAACGGATTCCCTGCTTTAAACAACATTATCAATAGGTTTCCAGGACATCATATCCACCCTTGTTTTCTTTCCTGATCTGCAGCCATCTCTTCTTGGTTGACTAAATAACCCTATGGTTGATGTTGAATTGGTCTCCAATTCTCAACAGCTCCCTGCACGAGATCAGACTGTTGTGATTCAGGATGTATCATTGGTTTATTTCTATAAGTATATCGCCAGGCTTTTATTCCTAGTCTTTCAGTCTCAACATAAGACTGAAATCTGTTTGACATCATAGCAACACTCAAGCCTCATTAATAGATAGGTGATGGCAATGCTAGAAACATATCAGCTGAAAATGGAACCAGGAATTCCTGAATAAAAAGGGAGGATGTTATCATTAGACCACCACTGCCCCTGAAAATCCTACTGCACTTTTCTAATGTTAACTCTAGAGATACCAAATTGTTCAATCCTTCAACACAAATTCCCTTAATGAGCTCATCTAAACTCAGACTCATCTAATCTTATATTATCTACAGGTATTTGACTCTAGATTTCTATCTCAAGTTTTAAAGTTTCTGATAAAATTCAGACTGATACATTAGATTTCTTTATCAATCATATGAGAGGACTTAAAAAGATTTATGGAAACTTGAATTAAAAGATAACAGATTTTTCCATGAAGTTCTTAACATCCCCTCAAATCTACTTGAGTATTTAATAGTTTGTTGAAGTCAAGTTTTTGGAGATAATAAAAGAAAACATCCTCTTCCATGTGCGTGCATGTCATAGATTGTTCTCCAATTTCAGTAAATGGCATCAACATTCATCCAATAGCCCAGGTCCAAACACACTCACAAACATATACCCCCAAAATAGGAGCATAGTATTAATAAAAATATAGAGCATTATCAGCACCTGAATCACAATCAAATATACACACACACAGCGAAGAGGAATATAAAAGCTAATTAGTCCACACAGCATTACAGAGGGTTCAGTTCAACTCACTTTTGTGGAACAATTAATATACTGAAAGTCCTTCAACATACTCAGACTGCTGGTGCAAGGTCAAGGAAGAGACGGGGGGTCTTCCCTTTGACAAGACTGGTAGAGTCTGCCCACAGGCAGCAGGCAGCAGAATGGATCAGCTACAGTCAGTAGCACGGGCGCTTAGTGTAGCAGGCCCTGATGGGATCTACAACTCAAGCAATGCAAGGCGACAGTATCCACCAAGCTCAAGTTCTAGTGATGTATGTGCCAGCAGCGTGGTGAAGCAGGTCTTGAAGGAACTTCAAGCTCTAGTGACATGACCCACAAGTAGTGTAGCAAATGGTTGAGTCAAACAATTCGTTCAAGCAGCAGCGCTGGTCCAATCACAAGGGCAGAAAAGAGAAGGGCCTTGGAAAGTCATTTATCTTGTTGCCCTCCAATTAAGCTGCAACTTGATTAAACTCTGCCCACATGTTCCTATTTGGCTAGTTGGTACAATAAAACTAACTATCATAAAGATTCTAT
>NW_022111373.1:65136198-65140344 GCF_000313985.2 Echinops telfairi
TTGCCATACTTGTTAAATTTGCATGCTGAGCAAATTCTCAGAGAAACCGGATTATCTGAAGAGGAATATTGCATCAGGATTAGAGGAAGCCTAATTACCAAGCTGCTATATGCAGATGACACAATTTTGCTTCCTGAAGGTGTAAAGGACTTAAGCACTTGCTGTTGGAAATCAAGGACAGTAGCCATTGAGTAGCCAACTCAATGCAAGAAAGACCACAATTCTCACAACTGGACCAATAAGAAATGTAAAGATAAATGGAGAGAAGCTTGACGTTGTCAAGGATTTCATCTTACTTGGATTCAATGCTCATGGAAGCAGCAGTCTAGAAATCAAAAGATGTATTGAATTATGTAAATCTTATACCCAAGACCTCTTTAGAGTATTGAAGAGCAAGGGTATTACTTTGGGGCCTACAGTGTGCATGGCCCAAGCCATGGTGTTCTCCACTGCATCGTATGCATGTGAAAGTTGGATATTGAATAAGGGAGACCGTGAAAGAATTGATGCATTTGAATTGTGGTGCTGGAGAAGACTACAGAAGGGACCATGGACTGCTAAAAGGACAAACCAATCTGTATTGAAGGAAGTAACACCAGAGAGCTCCTCAGAGGCAAGGATGGAAAGACTTAGTCTAATATACTTTAGACATATCGTCAGAAGGGACCAGTCCTAGAGCAAGACATTATTTCTAATCAAGTAGAAGTGTGGCAAAAAGAGGAAGGCCTGCAATTAGATGGATTGACACAATGGGCTCAGGTAAAGGAATGATTGTGAGGATGGCACAAGACAGTGCATTTCATGCTGTTGTGTATAGGGTTACTAGATACTATGCCTGGGAGCCAACTCAATGGCATCTAACAATAACAAGAAATAATCCCAATTCTTCTTGATGTGAGTGAGCTATTAAATCATATGATATGTGAAATCCATGCCAATAAAACTACTGGGGGAAAAAGAAATTTTGTTTTTAGTAACTTTAGTGCCCCTTTTTTTTAACTGGTAAATTAGGTGAAGGTCTACAGAGGAGATCATAGTTTTACAATCAACAATTCAGACAAATTCTGATTCAATTTCTCCATTGCAATTACCCGAATACTGCATCATTTAACCACTTCCTACTTGTGCGGCTTGCTTCCCTTCCTCCTCTCCAAACCCTGTGAACCATGTCCTTAGGTAAATATTGCTCTTTTGACCTTAAATAATTGATTACTCTGACATGGTGGTGAGTTCAGTTCTTGACCGAAATGGTAAGGACCACAGCTCTGAGGTTTCTTGCCAGTAACTAATTGATCAGTAATCCTAATATCTTTTTTTTTAATTTTAGTTTCTTTTTGACAATTTCATTAACATTCAGTTCACATATCATAAATTTCAATAGTTTCCTGACATTCATAAAAGTTGTGCAACCATCGACACGATCAATTCCAGGGTGTTTCTTCTTCCTTGGCTTGCTTGTATTTCTTTATAGACAGCTTATAGATAGCCTATTTTCATTAATAACATACAGTCTATTATATTGCCCATTAGAAGCATCTACGAAGTGTCTGTATAAACTAAGTGACATCAGACTATGTCTGTTTCTGTTTATTTTCTTTCTTTTTTAAAACAATTTCATAGTTCAATCTTATCTGTGTTGCACAATCACTATGACAATTATCCTTTTTCTTGTATTCCTTGATATCAGCTCCCCTTATCCACCCCCAACCCCTACTGCACTTGCCTTGCTGTACCCCACAAGAACCATTACGCTAGTGATTGTCTCTATAGATAAGCCCAAGTTTTTGTTATTCTTTTATAACCAGGGATGATTCATTTTAGGTGTATTTAGTGTTTACATGTGTTCATTATGGAGACATAAATGAAGTACATAATATTTCAGATATCTGAATTATCCAATTTTATTAGATTGGTATAGTAGGTATACACATGTAAAGGAGTGTTAATGCTATTAAAAAAAACCAACAAAACAAACAGCTTTGTTTGGCTGCTCACTAAAATGTTGGCAGCTGAGCTCACCCAGAAGCGCATCAGAAGAAAGGCCTAGCAATGATGATCTTTCTGGTTTTGAAAACCTTATCCTGCAAAGTTCCACTCTGACCCACATGGGGTTGATAGGAACCAGAATCAAATCAATAGCAACTGTTATTTCCCCTGTGAAATCATCCCAGTCAAGATAATAAATGTGCTAATTTGCTTTGCAAATAAATAGACTCATGTAGTGTATGTATTTGAGGGAATGTTGGATATTTTTTGCTCAACATTGTGTCTATTGGATTCCCCTGTTTTTCGCCCCCCAAAGCAAAAACCAAACTCCCTGCTCTCAAGTCAATGCTGATTCATAGTGATCCCCATGGGTTCCCAAGCAGGTGAGCGGTTATGGGAGTACAAAGTCCAGTCTTTCTCCCGCAGGGCTGCTGGTGGATTTGAAATGCTGACCATGCAGCACACTGCCCAGTATGTGACCACTACTCCAGCACAGCTCTTTGTTGCTAGGTATAATAGTAATTGAATTATTTTAAAGATGTCATGAAATTGCTAATATATCAGTTTAATAATACATTCCTCCGTTAGGAAATATTTGAATAGTTTTTCATTTGGGGTGCACATTTCCATATTATGATGCTGTGTATTATTTTGGCTCTTCTAGTCATAATTTTTGTAAGTCTTATCAAGAAATTGGGTGAAATGATATGGATTAAATCTTTTTTCTGATGTGTTAGAGTATTGACCTACTTGAAAGTAAGGGAAGAGGTTAACAGGATTAAGCGTTTCAGTTGTGGGTCATTGTTACCAGGCTAATTGTGATAGTCAATTTGCCATGCTAGGCATAAAATGAGCCATCTCAGATGCAGTAAAGAGGACTTTCACTGCCATTAAAATAGACTTTGCAGGAGTAGAGTGCTCCTTTGAACTTGAGATTTCCTGTGCATTGAACCTCTTACATCCAGGAGCAGAACGCTGTGACACTAGAGAAATGGCAGAGTAGTGGCAGCAACAGAACCAAGATCTGTAGCACAAAACTGGGCAGTGGCTTTCTAAACCACTAAATGAGTAAAACTTAGTGCCATCAGTCTCGGACTTACACCGGAGTCGTACACGGTTTTGCTATTTATTGGCAGCCCTAAAAGGGCTCTGCAACACTGCTCAAGCAAAGCAGAGCCAGCAAGCTGTGCTGCTGAAAAGCCACGAACCAGAAGAGGCTGCCCTGACTACAGAACTGGGTCTTGAGCATTTCTGATCCTAAATTTTAACCCGTTCACTTCCTTAATAAAACCCCAAATTCTGAGTATGGTTTGTGACTTCAAGGGGACCATTGCAATGAATGATCAAACCCGGCTGAGAAGCAGAGTGATATGGGAGGATCATTTAATGTCAGACTTGTTAAGGAAGATCATCTGACCTCAACCTCCAGAAATCAGCCTGGGGCAACTGATGCTGCTGAAGGTGATTATGTTTCCACTTTGTAAAATAAGAGGAGGTCAGAAGACATGGCCCATATACAAAGACATTATCTAATTTCCTAGTCAAGTATTTGGTGCGCACATTAAATCAATTCTTGGAGTATACCTAAAAGTGGTATTTCATAAGGTTACATGCTTAGCTCTAGTAGAGCTACTGAACCTGAAAAATAAGCTTCCATTCTAATAATAAATGATACATCATCAACTTTGCAGGCATGTTTTCATAAAATCATATCCTTACCAGGAATTGGTATTGTGATTATTTTTTGACAGTTTCCTGTCAATGTATCACTAAAACCGTTTTTGGATTTTTTCAGCATAATTTTACTTGCATTTGATGTTAATGATATTGTTCAAATGTTTGTTTCTTAATCATTTTATTGGGAACTCTTACACCTTATAACAAGCCATACATCAATTGTATCAATCACATTTGTGCGTATGTTCCCATCATCATTTTCAAAGCATTTTCTTTCTACTTAAGCCCTTGTTATCAGCTTCTTTTTTCCTTCCCTCCTCCACCCTCTCCACCCTCGTGAACCCTTGATAAATTATAAACAATTGTTATTTTCATATCTCACACCATCTGCTCTTTCACTTCACCCATGTTTCTGTTGTTCATTCCCGTGGGTGGGGGGTGGGGCTGTTATACGTTGATCATTGTGATCAGTGACCACTTTCT
>NW_022111373.1:65142087-65143144 GCF_000313985.2 Echinops telfairi
GAGAAAATGCTTAACATTACTTATATAGACTCCTAATGAGAAAATCTACCCAATACTGTGTTGCTAATCCTGCATTTTTTAACAAGTTTCTCTTCCGTCATCAGCGACCCTCAATTAATGCTATAAACTGCTTAGATTTTAGATGATCATTTTAAGGGATACAGCATTCTTCATAGACCACATACGAATTATGTGATCTGGAAACCTCACTAAGGCAACCATACTTTACATTAAACACACATGTTGCAGATAACAGGAACTGAATACTCTTTTGGATTTAACGCGGAAACACCCTAGTGTGGGAAACAGTAGAGGGCTCGTATACCAAGGTCATGGATTTGGAAATCAGTGAACTTTGGTTCAAATCACACAGATCAAAAATATATATAGGGTGAAGTCTAATCAGTCTAGCAGCAAAGCACCATTCTAGATGTCTTCTGATATATAGATCTGGTCCTTCTTTTGGAAGCCCTTGCATATTTCATATGCTTCAAAACATTACAATTCAAAGTCATCAGTTCTCTGTTTCTCTTATTCATTGTTCAATTTTAGGATCTGCATGGGCAATTGAAAACATCATAGCTTGGTCAGCCATGTCTTTGTCCGCAGAGTGATAGCCTCATTCTTCAACACTTTAAAGAGGTTTGAGGGCAGCATATTTGCAGACTGCAATATGTTATTAGTTTTCCTGATTGTGGCTTATATGGATGTTGTTTGTGGATCCAAGTAAAATGAAATCCTTGACAACTTAAATCATTTATCTGTTTCTCCTGACATTGCTTAGTGAAGCAGTAGTAAACGTGTTTGCTTCCTGTATGATAGGATATAATTCATTTTGAAGGTTGAAGTATTTGATCTTCTTTCTTTTTTAAAAGTCACTTTATTGGGAACTCTTATAGATATTATAACAACCCATGATTCAATTAGATCTGGCCTAATTGTACAATTGCTGCCACCACTACCATCTGTTTCAAAACATTTTGTTTCTTCTTGAACTCTTTGACATCAGATCCCCTTTAGGCACCCCCAACCTCCCCCCAGAAATCATTGTATATAT
>NW_022111373.1:65144922-65146050 GCF_000313985.2 Echinops telfairi
ATGTGCTCTCCCCATATGCATTTTCAGAATAAAACAAAAATCTAGAAAAAATTAATTTTATATCCATATATTCTGACGCATCTAACCATAAGGATATAAAGTTATTTCCAACCATTATTAGATTTTTTGATTCGGAAACTGGAATAAAAATTAGAATTTTAGATTGCGTTTCTTTGCCCGGCGAAACTTCTGAAATTATTTTCAGTTTCATCATTAATATTTTGGGGAAAAAAACTATTTAAAACATAAAATGATTGCATATTGTGCAGACAACATGAACGCAAATTTTGGAGGAAAAGTGAGAAGAGGTACAAATAATATTTTTTATAAATTAAACAAAAACCTTAATCCAAACATTATTGGTGTTGGTTGTGCAGTGCACAACATACATAATGCCATTCAAAAGCTGCTGATTTGTTGCCCGTAGGTGTGGAAAATAATGTTATTAAAATATATTTTTATTTCTATATATACACTCTGTGCATTGAAATGCTTAAAGAATTTTGTGAAACTGTGGAAGTCGAATATCAGAAAGTACTTGGATACAGTAAAACGCGCTGGTTAGCTCTTTTGCCAGCCGTCAAAAGAATTTTGAAAATATATGATCCTTTGAAATCCTACTATCTATCACAGGATAAATGTCCTAGAATTTTAGAAGAGTTTTTTGAAAAAGAATCTTCAAACATTTGACTAGAGTTTGTGCACAATCAAGCAGCTCGTTTTCAAAATGCTATAAAACTTATTGAAGGTGACAAAATTTCGGTAATCGAAGTAGCATATGAATAATTTAAAATTTCAGTGTCAAGAGAGATTAGAAAATAATTTTCTTCCGTTAACTATCCATATTAGTATAAGCCAGCGAGAAGAACAAGGTGCAACAAATCGTGCAGATATCATGAATCATGTTAAAAAATTCTATAGTAACTGCATAGATTATTTAGAAGAGTGGACGGTACATTACAATGATATTGAACATTCTCATTGGGTTATATTAAAACAAGAACTTAATTGGAATAATGTGCAAAAATCATTCATTCATAATACTCAAAATTTCCCATATAGTAATATTTCCAAAAATGATCTTTTTAATGAAGTATCATTATTACAAAAATATATTGATAAAGAGAA
>NW_022111373.1:65146779-65172327 GCF_000313985.2 Echinops telfairi
TGCTGCTCTGTTGCACTCCCCTCTTGGCTTGCACCCCTTGTGGGCGGGTAAGACCAGTTGCACTTTCTGAACTGTATATTCAATGCTGTCCCCTGTAGCACTATAATCTAGGAAAGGGGCGTCATGTCTTGAGCTGAGGCCATCCCTGCAGTCCTCTCTGTGAAGGAGCTGCCCCACACAGGGACTTCGCCCTCAAGGCTTGGCACACCAAAACAAGGTCTTCTTCAGATTCTTTTTCTTTCTCTTCCTTCCTTCCTTCCCTCCTCTTTCTTTCTTTCTTTCTTTCTTTCTTTCTTTCTTTCTTTCTTTCTTTCTTTCTTTCTTTCTTTCTTTCTTTCTTTCTTTCTTTCTGGCACATGCATCATTGTGCTTGGTATGGCTCTTGTCAGAGTATCTGGTGGTCAGCCAGGGACCAGTGTGATATGTACATTTTCCCCTGTGCCTGTTCTGCAGCTTGAACTTACCTCAGAGGACTTACCTCCTGTTGTACTTGTGCTTGGCTAACTTTACTCAGCACACTGTCCTCCAATTCTTTCCATGAAACAAGCAAGATACTTCATCCTTTCATCACTGTTGCTTTAGGGATGCATAGTATTCCATTGTGTGTGCATACCACAGTTTTTCCAATTCATTTGTCTATTGATGGAAATGTAGGCTGTTTCCAGTTCTTTGTGCAGCGATGTAAACTATGTGGTGACGAACATTGGAGCACAGATGTCTGTCTGGTTGTGGCCTGTTTCTTATTTCTTCTGGGTATATTCCCAGTAGTGGAATTGTTAGACCATAAGGTAACTCAATTTCCATCTGTTTTAGGTATCTCCAAATTGCTTTCTACAGTTGCTGTGTGTATCTACAAGACCACCAGCAGTGAATGAGAGTTCTTATTTCACCACAGCCCCTCCAACATTTGTTGCTTTCTATTTTCCTGAATTGGGCTATTCTTATGGGTGTTAGCTGGTATCTCCTGGTTGTTTTGATTTGCAATTCCTGCATGGCTAATGATCGAGAGACTTTTCTCATGTTTATTAGCCATTCAGTTTCTTCCTTTGTGAATCTTCCATTCAAGTCTTTTTCCCACCTCCTCAGTGGGCTATTTGGGTTTTTTTTTCTTGTTGTAAGGTTGCAGGGTCCTATAGATTTTAGTAATAAGATCTTTATATGATATGTCATAACTAAATATCTTTCACACGTCTGTGGGCTCTCTTCTTACTCTCTTGATGAAGTCTTTTATCTTCCTCTGGGGGTATATCCTTCCTTATTACTGAGAGCCCATGTATTCCCTGCACTAAGGTTCTCAGTTTTGCCCCAATTATTTCACTGATGATCCTGATAGTTTTGGATTTTTTCCCCGAGGTCTGTGATACACCTTGAATTTTTCCTTGTGTGTGGGGTGAGGTAAGGCCTTGCCTTATTCTTCTGCAGGTTGATATCCAGTTTTTCAGCACCATTTGGTAAAAAGGGCAATGGCTTCCCATTTGATATTTTGGGGGTCCTTATCAAAGATCAGTTGTATTATTCTGCTGTTTTTTTCTGTATTTTCTATTCTTATCCATTGGTCCAAATATCTGTCATTATATAAGGACCGTGTTTTGACAACTGTGGCTGTATAATAAGTTTTAAAGTCGGTTAATGCAAACCTGCCTACTTTATTCATCTTCTTGAGGAGTTCTTCGCCAATTCTGGGCTTCTTCCATTTCCATATGATGTTGGTAGTCAGTTTTCCCATTTCTTTAAAAAATGATGCTGGTATTTGCATCAAGGTTGCATTGAATCTATATAATGCCTGAGGTAGGATTGGCATCTATATAATATTGGGTCTTCCAATACATGAGCATGGGATATTTTTCCATGTGTGAGGGTCCCTTTTGGTTTCTTATAATAATGTTCGATAGTTTTCCTCATACAGATTTTTTGGTTTTTGGTTAGGTAGATCCCTAGATACTTCAATGTATACTCGGTGGTTTTGAAGGGTATTACCTTCTTGATAACCTTTTCTGTAATCCCATCAGTTGTATATAGCTGTCTAATTTACTTCATCTTTGTTGATCTTGTATCCTGCTAATCTACCATATTCCTCTATTGCTTCTAGCAATCCTCTTGTGGAGCATTTGTGGTTTTCAATATATAAAATCATATCATCTGCAAATAATGATCATTTCACTCCTCTCCCACAAATACATACATTTCATATTCTTCTGTTGGCTTATATTATTAGCTAGGACCTCCAGGACAAAGTTGAATAAAAGTGGGGACAGGGACATCCTTGTCTGGTTCCCATTTTCAGTCGGAATGTTTACATCTTTTCTCCATTGATTGTAACACTTGCTGTTGGATTTTCATGTATATCTTTAATTATATTGAGGCAATTTACTTGCGGGTCTATCCTCTTGAGTGTCTTAATTAGGAAGGGGTGTTGGATGTTGTAGAATGCTTTTTCTATGTCTACTGATATTATCATGTGGTTCTTGTCCTTTTTTTTTTTCTCAATGTGGTAGATAATTTTGATGGATTTTTGATATTGAAAAATCCCTGCATCCCTGGTATGAATCCCACATGGTCATGATGAATTATCCTTTTTATATACTTTTGTATTCTATTGGCCAAGACTTTGTTAAGGATTTTTGCATCTGTGTTTACCATCTTTTTCTGTGTTCTGGAAGAGCTTGTGTAAAATTGGTGTCAGCTCTTCCCTGAATGCTTGGTAGAATTCTCCTGTGAAGCCATCTGGGCCAGGGCTTTTGTTAGTTTGCAGTTCCTTGATAACTTTATCTATTTTTTCTTTTGGTATGGTTCTGTCCAAGTTCTTGACCTCTATATGCAATAATCTGGGGAGGGTTTGATTTTCCAGGTATGTGTTCATGTCTTCCAAGTTGTTGTATTCCTTGCAGTACAGTCCTGCACAGTACTGTGAAATTAATCTTTTCATTTCATTAGCATCCATTGTAATGTCTGCTGTTTCATCCCTCAGACTGCATATTGACATCTACTCATTCCCATCTTTTGTTAGGTTTGCCAAGTTTGTCAATTCTATTAATTCTGTTGCAGAACCAGCTTTTTACTGAGTTGATTTTCTCCATTGTTTTTTGTTGTGTTACTGGTTTTCTCACTCATTTATCTCCACCTTGATTTTTTTAAATTTATAAATCATTTTATTGGGGGCTCTTACAGCTCTTATAACAATCCATACATCAATTGCATTAAGCACATTTATACACATGCTACCATCATCAATTTCAAAATATTTTTTTTCTGTTTAAGCCCTTGATATCAGCTCCTCTTTTTTGCCCTCCCTCCCCCACCCTCCTATCCTCATAGACCCCTGATAAATTAGAAAGTATTATTATTTTCATAGTTTACACTGCCTGCTGTCTCCCTTTATTCATATTACTGCTGTTCATCCCAAAGCCCCACCCCAGGGGCAAGTTATACATCATAGTAGTTGGTTCCCCACTTCTCCCCCCCATCTTCCCCCTACCCTCATAGTATCACAACCTCCACTGTTGTTCCTGAAGGAATTATCTATCTTGGATTCCGTGTGTTGAGAGCTCTTAGAATTTCATTTCTTTTGCATTTGAAGGATTATTCTATTGATGGTTACAATTTTTTGAAGGCTTTGTGATAGGGTTTCCACCATAAGTTCCTCTTCCTTCTTCATCTGTGCATTTATCACTATCAAGCCTCCTCTGATAACTACCTTTGCTGTGTCCCATAGATTTGGGTATGTTGTATTCTCATTGGTTTCTAGAAACTTCCTAATTTCTTCTTGAAAATATTGACTTCTTTGAATAGGAAATAATAAAATTTACTATGCTGGGAATAATACAATCAAGAGAAATGGCTCTGCAGTCATTGTCAAAAAGAACAATTCAAAATCTACCTTGAAGTACCATGGTGTCAGGAATAGGATTACATCTATCCTCATGCAAGTAAATCCAGTCAATACAAATATTATTTAGATTTGTGTGCCAACCCTTAAAGTTAGTAATAAAGAAATTGAGGAATTCTACCAAGCTGTCTGAAACTAATCAAATGGCAATCAATATATATTGACAATTATTAGTGAGTGGAATGCAATAGTTGGAAACAAAGAAGAAAAATCAGTAACTGCAAAATATGACCTATGTTATAGAAATAAAACTGGAGATGGCGTTATAGAATTTTGCAAAAATGACTTCATTGAAATAACTTTTTTCAACGATATAAAATGCAATTATGCAAAAAAAATGCAATTATGCATGTGCACTTCTCCAGATGGAATCCACAGAAATCAAATTGACTACATATGTTGGAAAAGATAATGGAGAAGCTCAATATCAGCAGCTAAAACCAGGCCAGGCACTAGCTGTGAAAAAAGAACATATACAAGTGTGGTAGGTAGGTTTATTGTGCCAACCTAGCCAATGGGAATATGTGGGATTAATAAGGTCACAGTTTGATTGGAAGGCAAAGACATAAATGGCTCAGCAAGCACCGCCTGTCTCTCTCTTGCTGTCTGGTGATCACACCAGCTTGCAACTACTAGTTCTCTGCCTCAACTTATGATCTACAATATCTGGGGGACTGCCAACCCATGGATTGCATTTCTAGAGCTTGAAGTTCCTTCGAGGCCTGCTTTGCTACCCTGCTAGTGTATACATTGCTTGAGCTCAGGACCGTTGGATCCTTACTGTCTATTTTTGACCTGCCCTGATGTTTGCTACCTGTGGCCAGACTTCCTGCATTGCTCTACGGAAGACTTAGCAGTCTGCTTCCTTGACCTTGGGCTCAGCAGCCCTCATGAGTTGAAGGACTTATAGTATATTAATTGTTTGATGGAAGTGAGTTGAACTGAGCCCTCTGTACTACTGTAATTAGTAATATTCATTTGTGCTGTACATATCTATCATATATATATGTAGATATATATTCAAGAGTGTCATGGTGTTGTTTCTCTAGAGAATCCTAACACAGAAAGCTCATATGAAAGTTCTGATTAAGACTAAAGTAAATGATAACAAGTCCATGAGAGCCAAAATATAACCTTAAGGAAATGATATTGTCAATGAAATGAACAGAAAATTTCAAAGGGTAGCTCCAGAAGAGGAAACAAGCTATTATAATGAGAT
This sequence comes from Echinops telfairi, assembly GCF_000313985.2. Lineage (NCBI taxonomy): Eukaryota > Metazoa > Chordata > Mammalia > Afrosoricida > Tenrecidae > Echinops > Echinops telfairi. Next base: position 65,151,885 of record NW_022111373.1, read on the forward strand.
GTACAAAGGCATGAGTTAGAAAGCCAAAAGAAAGATCACACTAAACTCATTTTAAAATGAAAGACCTGATCACAAATTTAAAACTTTGAATCGAAATGTTAGTGCAGGAAAAATCAAAATAAGATCGAAAAAATACAAAGAGTCACTGAACAAAAAAAACAGGTAAATATTCCACCGTATCAAGAGGCAGCATTTGAGTTACTTGATCAAGTAACCAGAAGAGATCCACATTTGCACACATTGCAAAGAATGGGGACCCAAACAATAGCAGCAATCCACTCTGGGTCTTTCACAGATTCAGGACAGATAAATAAAAGGTCAAACAATATCATTGTAGATCAGGTAGATCTTGACTTATAGGAGATAATACCTTCAGTATTGATTACAACTCGGTGTAAAGAAAACCAAAATCCCCATTACTAGACATGAAGGTGATATCATGATAAATGGAGAAACAGTGAAAGCTGCCAGGATTTTGTCGTGTTTGACTCTACAATCAATGCTTATTGAAGCAGTAGTCAAGAGATAAAATAATGCATAATGCATTAGGCAAATCAGTTGATCAAGACCTCTTTAAAGTGTTAAAAAAAACAACAGGATGTCACTTTGAGGACTAAAAGGTGCACTGGACCAAACAGTGGTATTTTCAATTGCCTTATATCTGTATGAAAATTGGGGGTTGAATAAGGAAAACCTGGTAACTGATTCATTTGATTTATGGTGCTGGTAAATTATATTATACAGACCATTGGCTGCCAAAAGAATCCTCTTTATAGGCAAGGATGACTTAGTTTCACATACTTAGGACCTGTTGTCAGGTGAGCCCAGTTCCTGGAGAAGGTCACCATGCTTGGGAAAGTAGATAGGTTGCACAAAGAGGAAAATCCTGGACAAATGGACTGACACAGTGACTGTAACAATAGTTTCCAGCAGAGGAACAATTGTGATGAAGGCACAGGACTGACTGGTCAATGTTTTCTTCTGTTTTACTTAGGGTCGCTGTAAATTGGAACTGATTTGATGGCACCCAACAACAACAAGAACAACAATGTGTGTGTTTGTGTATAATCTACTTTATAATACGGTATATAATTTATAATATAATATATTATGATATAATACAATATAACATAATATTATACACACAGAGAAAAAATTATATCAAGAAAGTCATTCCCACAGTAGTAGAAGTGGTTACGTTCAGTGTTATTCCTTTCTGGGTCAGATGGTAAGCTACAGGGTTGGGTGTTTTTTTTTTGGCTCATGTAGCTGATGGGGCCAATGAGACAGGAAGCAGGAAGACAGGCTGGTGGAGACAAAGTTGAATAAATCTAACATCAGCAAGTTAGTCTCCTGACAGGGCAGGCTTATGAATCCAAGGTCAACAGACAATATTGCAGGACACTGGTTGCTCATAGAGTCAGCAGTTTGCTTAACCATGTGCAGGATCCAAATTAGCAAGATGAAATGAGCTAGATCATAGTGTCAACTTATATTAAGAGTATGCCACACCCCAGATGAAAATACCTTTCAATTGTATAAAGGCCATGACCAGATTAAACGAGGCAGCATTGTTCTCACAACTGCTTGGCTGCTCATAGAAGATCCTATCATAATGTGGATTAAATGATGTATACCACATCATGGGAGAATCCTGACCCAGCCAGGTTGACATAAAATTTATCATGTAAGTGGTTATCCTTTTTCCCTGAACTTGATAATTAAGTATATTTTGATAGCAGGTTAATATTATTAGGCTTAACAATTCCCTAGTTGGTTCAAATTTGTTCTTGACTGGGCATGTAAGTGTTGTTGGCCAAACCCGTATCCCATTGCCATGGAAGAGTGGGCTGGTGAGCTTGAGCTATATATAGCTTTTGTACTTTGTAAAACACGTGGTAGCCTTGAGCCAGAATAAGCTTAGCAGTATCATGTTTGATTTCAGTTTAAATAATTTTAGGTGTTTTTACCCTCTAAGTAATAAAAAAAAAAACACATTCTAAAATGCCTGTTTATTTTCTCATTATTTGTGAGCAACTCTTCAAAATTATTTACCTATTTTCCCCCTTGCTTTGCAATATGGCAAACCTCTCTTCATTCATCCTAAATGCTTATGCTTTTCTTCTCTCCTCCAAAATTCCTCTGCCTGAAGCTTGAAATTCTGTGAGCCCTGCATCTTCAACTGCAAGACTGTCAACCCTGTATCTTCAAATCCTTTGAAGCTTTCTCTTGGTTGCTTGATAGGTTTTGTTGTAATTAAAATGAAGCACCAAAGTTCCAAATTGAAATCACTTGACCCATTACCACATTTCATTCACTGTAAATTGAAATCCTTGATCAGATTAATATTGTAAATAATCCCAAAATGATAGATAAGGCACTTTGTAATTTTGTAAAGGGTGGTTTTGGTAGAAATATTACATACAGAAAAAGAAAATTCACATACAGAATAAGTGTGTGTTCTAGGGAAGATTAAGACAATTCCACTTCTATTATGGCAGTTGTGTAATATGACATTTATTCCATAAAGCTATTGGTTAGTCACCTTAAAAAGTGATGCCAAATTGGGGATTCTCTGTTGCTGAAAGATTTGTAATTCAGAAGAAGTTGTTGCCAAGGTGGTTTTAATGAGTCAAAATTCATGCAATATTGTCTTTATATCTCTTCCATTTCCACTAATCTAGAGGCTTTATTCATGAATGATTCCATTATACAATAGAGTGATTAAGGGAAGAGGTTGACTGGAAGTCATCTAAGGCATTTTTCCTATCAACTGGATTATTAAAATCTTTCATTATTACTATCACCCTTTGGTTGGCATTCATGCCATGAACAAATAATACCACCATTTCCCCTTCATTCATAGAGCTTTATCCATCTACCTCCTCTCTAGGCCTCCTTGCCACAAAATTTCCAAATATAGATGGCCAAATCATTGGCACAGGCCATAAATCAGAATAAACTCACACTTTTGACCATTTTTCCTTCCAAGCAAATTGAACAATTAAGTTAACTGCTCAGAATTTTGCTCACTGAAAGGAGTAAAGGTGCTATAATGATGCAGATGCCCGTGCTAAGATGTTAAGTTTGATGGGGCTATAATAGTTGTAGGGGACTCCAGATGCTGACAGGAAAATATAATTTGATGGAGCAGGAATGGGTACCATAGGCATCAGTGTCCTTCTTCATATAATTTACTCGGACTTTCATGGACTGTTCTGAACCCAGTCTTGCATATATCACTCCCATAATTGAGTGCTGGTGGGCACACCCAACCTAAACCCTTAGAGAGGGTAAGGCAGCACCTTGTTCATGGTATGCAGCTCAAAGTATGGGTAACTTCAGGGAATTTCCTAAAGCCCAGTAGCAAGCCAAAAGCTTTATTTTCCAAAAGGAGAGAAGTTGCTGCAAATGATGGCTGAGCTTAGTACCAAGTCCTAAGGGTCTGCACTGTGATTCACATATGTTGCTATGTGTAAGAGACTCTATAAACAAAAGAATAAAATACTACCTCATCTTGCACCATCTTCATAGTCATTCCTTTATTTGAGCTGATTGTTGCAGTCACTGTGTCAATTCATTTTTTAGAGTCTTCCTCTTTTTCGTGGACCCTTTATTTTTCTAAACATAATGTCCTTCTCCAGAGACTGGTCCTCCCTAGTGGTAGGATCGAAGGGTATGAGATAAAGTCTTTTCATTTTCATATCTGAGAAGCATTCTGGTCGTACCTCTTCTAAGACCAACTTGTTAATTCTTCTGACCATGCTATCACAAATGTTCTTCATAATACATTATTCATATTCTTACCACCCATTCTCTTGTATATTCTTCTCAAATTCTTTTTGCCTTCATTAGAAAAACATTATGCAGTTCTTTTGGTACTTTTCAAGAATACCATTTTGCACCACTCCTCTGTGACTACATGAGTAGATGGAAATAGGTAATGAGGATATTGTGAAAATGGAAAACATAAGATTAAGGTAAATTATGTAAAAATTTATGATATTTTTGTGCATGAAAAGGTCATTTTCATAGTACAACAAGCTATACAGAAAATTGAAATGAATGATTTGAGTCCCTACCAGTGTTTAATATCTCCAAACCATACCTGTTTTTCTTTCAAAATAGTATAGCAGTTTTTAAAAAAGTGGGCATATTATCCCATAAACTTGAGAAAACAATCACTGTTTATATAGTCATTTATGTTTATCACATTCCTATCTTTTTCTACATGTTTTATATTTTATGTAATTGAAGGTTAGAGTTCCTTATTTTTATTATATTAGAAGCCATGTAATTGTTACCACATACCAGATAAGTGGAAGAAGAAAATTTTTCAATATGAAGCATTGAAAGAAATCACCATGGAAATAGTGGTAGATTTGTATTTATAAGAAACAATGAAGCAAGGTGAATTTATAAAGAAGTTATATCTAGAAGTCAATAACTTGAGGATATTTATACTGGAATCCTTTAAACCAGCATAATAATTTTGTTAGAATCCAAGTCAAAGCAATGACTAATTTCATGACCATTATTCACATGTTATATGTATTCTTATTATAACCATTGCACACTGCTAAGAATTAGTGGGAATAAAAACAGAGATATGTTTCAATTTTCTTAAGGTGATACATTTGTCTACTGAGGTTGCAAAGTACATAACTATGAACATTAGAAAACGTTTTTGTTAACTCAAAAATTCACTTCCATCAAGCCAATTCTGACTCATGGAAACCCTATAGGACAGGGTAAAACTGCCCATATGGATTTCTGAGATTGTAACCCTTCAAAAGAGAAGAAAGCCTTGTCTTTCTATTGAGGAGCACCTGACCTCGTGAGTAGCAGCCCGTTGTGTAACCAATATGATACTAGAGCTCCATTAAGTATCTCAGTTATAGTTACATCGCACAACAGAACAAAACCATCCTCATAATTGCTATGTTTGAACACATTGTTGTAACCACTGTGCTAATCCATCCTATTGAGGGTCTTCCTCTTTCGCTGCCCTACAACTTTACCTAGCATGATAGCCTTTCCAAGAGACTGGTGTCTCCTGGGAACATGTGCAAAATTTGCGAGACAAAGCCTTATCATCCCACATTCCTCCCACATTCCAAAGAAAATTATGGTTATATTTCTTCCAAAGCAAAATTTTTCCTCTGGCAGTTCAGAAGGGTACTTTCAATATTCTTCACCAGCACCATAATTCAAATGCACCTATGTTTATTTGGTCTTCCTTATTTGATGTCTAACTTTCACATCACATAAGGCAATCAGAAATACCAAGGTGTTGGGTTAGATGCATCTTAGTCCTCCAAGCGTGGTTCTTGCTTGTCAACAATTTAAAGCGTCCTTGAACAGCAGATTTGCCCAAGATAGCATGTATTATTTGATCTCTTGGTGGCTGATTTCATTAGTATTGATTGTGGATCCAAGCAAGAAAAAAATCCTTGACAACTTTTCTCCATTTATCATGATATTATCTATGGTCTAATTGTAAGAATGTTTCTTTTCTTTACATTGAGTTGCAACCTACGACAAAAGGTGCAGTCCTTGTTCACCATTAGCAAGTGCTTCAAGTCTTCCTTGCTTTCAGCTAGCAAGATTGTGCCATTAGAAAATAGCTTTGGATATTTGTGACAGTTGTCATATTTGACGGTTTGGATTAGCAAACTGACTCAGGCACTACAAAAACATGTTTCCATTCAATCTGAGTCCGATTCCAATTCCGATTCATGTTGGCTAGGTTGCAGTGAAGAACTGTTCCGTCGGCTCTCCCGGCTGTGGTCTTCACAGAAGAAGGTGGCCAGCCTTTCTTCCTAGGTCGTGTCAGAGTGCTAGGTGGCTTTGAATTGTCTTTAGGTCGGTATCAAGTGAAAATAATTTGCATAACCCAGGAGCCTTTAAGTATTTACTAAATAAATGACATTAGGCAATTCAATATACTTTGCAATGATTATTTTTATTTTCATGAGAGTAAAATAATAGCTTTGTATTTTTATATGAACATATTAATCCTATTTTAATCTCAAGGAGTTCTATAGAAGTAGATTTGATCATATTTCTCATTTTCATAGATTCTCATTTCATAAGAATTAGAGATAGAGGATGAATAAATACTTTACCCAAGGTTATACAGTTTGCACTTAAGATTTGAATTCTGCCAGTCTACTTTTAAGGACCAAACTCTCATTCACGATACTGCTCTTGTATAGTCAATCGATGATCATATGTGATAAGTGAAATTACCATATTCACAGTAGCTTTTCCATATGCTAGTCATTATTTTCTATTTCCTACTTCATCTTGGTAAGTTATTACTGGAGAATCTTGGGGTTTTTGTCGTTTAACTGCAAAAATTTAATTGGCAAGATGCTTAATGGAGTCTTTGGTCAAAACGCTTCAGTCAAGTTTTTAGATATTTATTATTAGATATTATAGAAATCTGTTTAACATATTATAAACTAAGACCTTACCTTGAGGACTAAAGTGCAACTGGCCCAACACGTGTACCTATTCAATGACTCACATACATAAGAAACCTGGATAATGAAAAAGGAAGACCAAAGAAGAACTGATACACTTGAATTGTGATGTTGGTGAAGAATATTGAAGGTACCATAGGCTTACTTACAAAAGAAAAACCAAATCTGTCTTGGAAAAAGTACAGCCATTATCTCCTCAGAAAGGAATATGGTAAGACTTTGTCTCACCTATTTTTGGCATGTTATTAGTAGAAACCAGTTTCTGGAGAAGACCATTATGATAGACAAAGTCGAATCATCAAGAATCACACTCAGATTCATTGGCACAGTGACTGCTAATAACTGGAATTACTGAAAGGATAGAGCAGTGTTCTTATGACAGGTTTCTATGAATCTGAAGCTATTCAGTGTCACATACTGAAAACAACTATTTTGTTATTATATAATATTACTGAATCATGTCATGTTTTTGGAGGGGCTGGATAGGAATTTTAGTTTCTTTTTATTATTTCCATTAGATCTTTAACTTAAATCAATTATAAAATTAAATAAAATGAATATAATCATTCTTCATTAATATAACCAAGTTTTCAAAAAATACTGAAATATATTTATAACATAAACTCTTGTGTTTGAATGTGTGGGTATTTTGTTTTTCAAATTCTTGTAAATATTACATGCTATTTGAGTTTTAACACATTTAAAATACACTGTTGAGAAATACCCTATCTTATTTACTTGACTTCCTTTCTAAATATTTCATAATTTGCATTTATTATATGCTTTTTGAGTGTGTATCTACATGATATACTATTTTATTCGTTATAGATCTTAATTCTTATATTTGAGGCTGACATTTGAAAGTAGTTATTTTAATTTTGTTTGCTTTTTAAAATTTGAAGCTACGAATTTTTCCTGTTGTTCATTTTGTTTCATCAAGTGTGAGAGTTTTATCTAATGTTTTCTCCTCTATTAAAATAACAACAATTCCATTATTTTTCATGGTTATCTTGATGTCCACGAGAGCTTTTTTATCTTGTGAAGTTCTATAAATATATGATTCATTATCTAATTTATAAGGTGTCTGAATGCTTTCTAGATTTAGATATACAGTGAACCCTCGTTTATCGCGGTTAATCGGTTCTAGACCCTACCGTGATAAATTAAATTCCGCAAAGTAGGATTCCTTATTTGTAAATCAAATATTTTCGTAGTTAGAGCATAGAGGACATGAAAAAACACCCTTTAGTCACCATTACACTCGTATTACCCAATTTATTAAACAAAAAAGGGAAAATACAGTAAAACATTTTGGACGTTACAATTATCATTTATTATTTATTATATTATTTATGGCATCTAGTTTACAGTATTATATATTTCACATACAGCACTATTATACATAGTTCTTACAAATACTGTAATCAATGGCGTGCAACCTCCATGATTTTCTTGCCATCTTTGATCATATCCAAAAGTTTTACCTTTTCCTGGATGGTGAGCATCTTCCTCTGGCGCTTATTTTTATTGTCAGAAGGCTTAGAAGAAGCAGCTCGTTTAGGAGCCATCATAGGGCTTAGATAAAATTTCTTAAAAATCGCAACCTCTCAGGACCAGGGGTGACAGTGGCGATACCAGGAGGGAAAGGGGATGTAGTAGGGGGGAATGGATCACAGGGAGCTACGTGTGGCCTCCTCTCTGGGGGACGGGCAGCGGAGGGGTGGGTGAAGGGAGACGCTGGACAGTGTAATATAAGATACAATAATAATTTATAAATTATTAGGGGTGCATGGGGGAGAGGGGAGGAGGAAGGGAATGGGAGGGGGAAAAAAAGGAAAATTAGAGGCTAGCGAATTTTGGGAATGATGAGGGCAACAAATGTATAGATGTGCTTTACACAATTGATCTATGTATTGTGATGAATTGTATGAGCCCCAATAAATTGATTTTAAAAAAATCGCAAACAATTACAGTACACTGTACAAAAGCAAAAATGCATCTGATACGTAGCTCCGATACATAGTGATGCAGACAGAAGCGTGTACAGTATGAGCCAATCAGTGGCAGTAATGACAGAGCATGCACTGTTATGCAAAAACCGCGATAGAGTGAAGCCGCGGAAGTGGAAGCGCGAAGTGGCGAGGGTTCACTGTATATATAATAGCATGATAATTTTTTTCTTTTGCTTGTATAAAGAACTTATTTTTCTTACTGTTTATTCTATAGTTTTGTGCTCTTTGTTTATGCCTGTGCATCTATTGTGTCAATTTAGCTGTATCTTCTTTAAACTATAATATTTGACATGCCTGTAGTACTACCTCCCTGTTCTACTTAAAGTCAAGGCTGGTTCTTGTAAACTGCAACCATTCAAAACACCTGTACTGAATTAAAAACAAACAAAATTTTGCCTCCATTCTTCAACCCTGTACGCTCATGATATAACAGTATGAACTGTAACAACAATGTATGTTCTTTTGATCCACATATGTCTTAAAGTGTCAGACAAACTAGAAAATGGTAGGAGAAATAATAAGCAAGTAAACACTCAAGCAAGAAACTTGACTATCTAGATACTGGTCTAGACAACTTTGAGAAGCATTATTTTCAGCAAACTACGATGACCCCTGATCTTGAGAAATTATAACCATACAAATAACTAAATTTGGTCTTGGGCAAAATTTTTAACAATCGCTTTACAAAATTCAACATATAAATGGCCAATAAGCCCATGGGAAAAAATGGTTAATATCATTAGTTGTCTTGGAAATAAATATTAGAATGGAGAAAATTGAAGAAGTTGACAACACAAAAGATTGAAGGATCTGCAGCAACTGGAAATGTCATATCCATCCAGTAGATGGAATGTATAGCCCTGATCATCCTGATTAATTACTTAGCAGTATCTTAAAAAGCTTAAGAAATAGAGGTCTTACATTTAATCACATGGATATTTAACCATGACAATTAAATAATGGATATTGATATGAAGCTATGTACATTAATCTATAGCTGCTTTGATAATAATAGTTTAAAATTTGAAACAAACTGAATGTCTATTAGTGGATGATTTAAGTTTTTGTAATTTGTTGTATCATGATAAAGATAATTAAAATAAAAGGAAACCTCAGAATATGTTCTTGCTTGTTTTTATATTAAAATGATGGAAAGATAAATAATGTTTTCTCTTTCATTCTTGGTTTCTCTTCTAAAAATATTTCACACTATAATACCAAAAGATTATTTCTTCCTGAATATATTCAGAGCAGATGCATGTTAAAGTAGGTGAAACATTTCCCAAAATGATTGGATTTATTGTTTGCATTGTTCAATACATGGACTCAATTTGATAATATATTCCAATATTTGATAATAGAGAAGCTATAAGACCCTTTCCCATATGAGACAGTATCTGTGTCCACACTAAGGACTTGAAAGGACTGAAATGTCAATTTACCTATGTCTAAGTAACTTGTTTTTATGCACAGTGAGATTTCCATTAAGACTTTTTCCAAAAAGAAGTTCTATTTCTACAGAACAATTTCCTGCTGCCTTTTCATTTTTCTGAATCATTATATTTGAAACTGCATCATTACTGTTGCAGAACATGAATGCATGATCTGTGATGATGCTTGAGGTAGAAGCACTGCAAATAAGAGTTGAAAGTAACACTGCTTCTTTATCCTTGTCTTCAGTTTCAAGGAATGAACACATTCTTATCTTACCTATCATTTTATGTGACTATAAAAGACCTCTGTGTTTTGAACTTGGATTTTTTTTCCTTTCAGAACAGATCATTGAAGACACCATATTTTCATTAATATTTCATTTCCAAGGTTCCTTTCTGTTGTAAGAATTTGGAGTTAAATTTTAGGTTGTACACAAAACCTATTTCATAGGAAATAGAAGCAAATGGTATAAGCATTCTACATGACAGATAGTCAGCAATTTCCTCATAGCTTTCCTAAGAGGAAGAAACATTTGCATAAATAGAGAAATGCTAGTGAAAATTTCAGTTAAGTCCATATGAGAAATAATTGATATCTATTAAAAAAATAACCATTTGTACTCCAGTGCCAAACAATATCTGGCTAAAACTGAAAGGCGTATTACCAGAGTGCTCCATTGTATAATAATTTTGTTATTTTTGCCTCATATATAGCACTAAATTCCTATTTAAAGTTGTATGACATATTTTTTATTTGTATAGGAAATATCATGTATATCATGTAGTTTGGGCATTTTTTAAAAAGACAAAAAAGCAACATTTTTGTCTTCTTTGCACTTACCTAACAGAGGAAAAAAGAATAAATTTAAAACCTTTTATAATGGATTTTTTTTTCTTTTAAGCTTTTATGCATCTAATTAGTAGATATACAACTTTCTAATCTGCTATCTTTTGGAAAAGTGACTATATGTTTGGTACCTATTATAGGACCACCATGATTGTAATCACCATTGTTATTTTGAATTTCACATTCTAAAAATGAATGGATCAGTTTTGTAACCTAAAAAAATAATCTGCTTGTATGTGAATAATATTTAGAGTGGATTGTTAAATGTGTGATTTTTTTTCAAATTTTTACCAGCATTACATGCTACATAATTTTAATGCATTTTAAGTACACTATATAGGTATGTTTTTTTACTGATTTGTTTTCATTCTTTTTTGTAAATGTCTATTTAATAATTTGTATTTGATTGGATACTTATTAACCATTACTGTTATGGAGCAACATTTCTTAATATGGCTCTTCTATCCATTTCTCTGTAATTCTATAACGATCATTTGGTCAAACTATGTCCAAAGGGCACATGTAACACAAATAGAAGGGATTTATCAGTTTTCCTTAAGATTCCTGGCAAAAATTCAGAGATATCTTGAAGTAGAAGCACAGAGAGAAAACCCAGGCCCATCAGAAGACCACATTGCAAATCTCTGTCTGAAGTCACAGAGGACAAGATCAGAGACATCAGAGAAAGTGGCATTGAGACTATGGGAAAGAACACAAGGCGCAGGACCGAGGCTATGGGGCTGTGAGACAGAGTAAGAGGTGGACTTCCTGATCCAGAGACCAATGGATTGCAAGGCTGAGGACCAGATAGAGACTTGTATTGCTGTGGGCCAATGTGACAAGTTATTAATTTTAGTTCCAATCCATAGTGACTCTATGCACCATTGAACAAAACACAGCCCAGTCCTGTGCCATCATCACAATTGTTCCGATGCTTGAGTCTGTTGTAGCCACTGCGTCCATCCATCTCATTAAGGCCCAGTACGCCCCTGCAACTGAGTATTGTCTATGAGTTTTGTGTGAACCCAGAACAGAAGTAGAGTGCCATTGGAGGAATGGCGATTGTCAGAGTCGGTAAAGAAGAATGGATTGTTGAGGCATGCATAGCCCCTGTTTGGGGGAATAAGGATGCTACGCAGGTCAAACATAACCCCCACCTTATTTATTGCAATAATCAATACTTCAGAATTTGGTAAAAACCTTCTTTAACTTTACCATTTGTGTTTGGTGCATAAATTTGAATAATATTCATTTTGACTCAAACTTTTTAGACGTATGGAACTTATGCTATAACTAACAACAGTGCTACTTAGGATATATCTTAGTATACACTTATGACAATGAATAGAATGCTGATCTTTTTCATTCTTCTTGATAGAGTAGATCATCTAATTCATTTGAAATAGCCAATACCAGTTCATTTCAGTTCACTAATGTCTAGGAGAATTGTCTATTGAATGTGTTTTGAAATGACTATTGGAATATCTATTGAAGGTATCATGGACTGCTCAAAGGACAAACTGATCTGTGTTGGAAGAACTAAGGTCAGAGTGTTCTTTAGAAGCAAGGATGGCAAGACTTTGTCTTCATGCATCGGATATATTGTCAGGAGAGCCCAGTCCCTTCAGAAGGACATCATGTTTGGTAAAGTGGAAGGACAGAAAAAAGGAGGAAGGTCCTTGATGTGATGGGCTGACACCAAGACTTCATCAATAGCTCAGAGATACCCTGTTTCCCCTGTCTGCTCCGGCTGCGCGGTGGCCAACAGTGAGCTGCACAGCAGCGCCCACCGCTATGGTCCAGAGTAAAGGTAGCTTCAGAGGGCCTTATTTTGGGGAAGGTCTTATTTTGGTGGGGGGGGGATGCCTTATATTTCAGCAAGAGGCAAAACTGTAAGTAGGTCTTATTTTCAGGGGATGTCTTACTTTCAGGAACAATTGTGAGATGGCACAAGACTGTGCAGTGTCTTGTTCTATTTCGCATAGGGTCACTATGGGCTAGACCAGACTGGAGGGCACCTAAAAACAAAAACAACAACAATGTCTAGGACTAGGTTTAAATTGTCCATTCATTTTTGACATCTTCCAATTTTCCTAGATTCAGTTTTGATACATTGCACGTTCTGATTATTAATGGATGCTTTTATCGGTTTGTACTTATTTCTATTCATGCCTCTTGGTAAATGAAGGTGCTCAAAGGTTTACAGCACCCATGTCATTATGATGACTCTACTAAGTAGAGTCTACTTTAACCAGGCACTTCTTCCAAAGTCATATTTTGCATGTCTTCTGAGGTAGTTAGTTTATTGTGCCTACCTGGCCCATAAACACATGTGGGATTAAATGAAGGGCGGAGAGATAAATGGCTCGGTGAGCCTCACCTTTCTTGTCTCTTGCTCTTTGATCATTGGACCAGTGTGCGGCTGCCTTGCATGTTGTGTGCCTCAATTTGCAAGCTACACTACCTGTGGGACACCTAGCCCGTGTACTGTGTCACTGTAATTTGAGGTTACTTCAAGACCTGCTTCACCACACCATTAGGGTTTATATCTCTTGAGCTGTGGACTGTCAGACCCTGTCATCTGGCTGATTGTTGGTGACCTGCCTTGCTGTTTGCCACCTGTGCCAGGATAGCCTGAATTGCTTTACAGCAGACTACCTGGCGGGCCTCAAAACTTGAAGGACTGCTAGTGTCTCACAACTGTCTCATGGGAGTGAGTTGCACTGAGCCATTTGTATTGCTTTATAATTCAATTAACTGTTAATTTCTTGTGTCATATATCTATCTATCTGTATACATATATATAAAATTATTAGCAATCTGATTTTGTCTCTCAAGAGAACCCTGCCTAACACACCTTCCTACTTGAGAAGCTCATCCTGTGACATTAGAATGAACAATGTTCTACTGACATTTATAAGGTTTCCACTGGCCATTGTTATTGTTTTCAACATAATTTTCCAGGTATTTCTTCTTCATTCATCTTAGTCTGGACGCTTCTTTTGTTAGCATTTAATGATTGGACCACCAGTGCTCCTATAAATACTTACACACCCCATGGCTGGGTTATATGCTCCTTTTCTGCTGTGTTCTAAAATACCTTGCAATGACAACAGAAACGAGGTTTAGGACTATGCCGTTTATTAGGGAAGTTAACAGGCTACATTTTGGGGTGAGAAATGCTGAGTTCATAGTTATTCAGTCAGAACACTTTCTTCTCTACCACACCCACTGGCAGAGCCCTTCCTGGCCCTCAGCCTTTTGACCTGGCCTCTGACCTACTCCAGCAATGGTATAAAGTTCTTTAAGTGCTTCCAATAAATTTTCAAAGGACATGAAACTGCACTCTAAATTTTATCCCTGAACACCTAGCTTCAGATCTATGTTCAGCGATTAAATGCCCAGGGGCATTTTACTCCATAAACCAGTCTCCTGAGCAAAAAGCACTGAGCTTCGCTTGTGCAGTGGGCTGGGAAGTCTACTGCTGTGTAATGCTCTGGCTTCTCGTTCTACTGCTACACTGTCAAATCTGTCTCCTGGAGCACGACGTTCAATGCACGTGGGATTTCCTGGGCCAAAGAACACTCCCTACCCTTGGCTCTTCTGTCTTACATTTAGTGAAATCTCCTTTCCCAATTCTTATATGGTCCATTTTATAACCAGAGGACAGCAATTAAAGTTAACCCTGTTAACAATAATTCACAATATATTACTCATTGGATTATATGACCCATCAGGAAGGTGAAGGTTATTTGGTAACAATGGCTATGCCTAAAAGAGTCGTATTAAATAATTCACTGCATTGCATTATCTGAACTGAACTCACTGCCTTCCAGGAGTTTACTCAGAGTGACCTATAGGACAGGGTAGAATTGCTCCTTTGGGTTTCTGAAACTAAATTTTCATGGGAGTAGACAGCCCCCAAAGAACAGCTGGTGGTTTCAAACTACCTACCCTAGGTTTAGCAGCCAGCACATAAACACTATGCCATGCATTACACTATACGAATACAAAAACAAACAGGTCCAAACATGGTAAAATCCACATTGTCTTAAAGGTACCAGGAATGCAAAGAATTTCTATAAAAATATTGTTAATGAGGAAAACATCAAAATATAAGTCATATGGACTTACATATTAATATTAAAACATAACATTCTTAAGGGATTATATATGTCATGCTTACAAATAGTTAGGGTAATAGGATATATAGACAAATATACAGAATTTTGGAAGACGGCAATTACAAGATGAGGGCCAAAAATACACCTGATGGATAACAACAGATTAAACATAGGCAAGAAAACAGAATAAATGAACATAAATACATAGCAAGAAACAAGACATAAATGTCTGTTGTCAGTACTGGGATAATGGAAGCTTACCTTCTTTTGTGCTAGAATTTTTGTTCAATTTTTAGAATCAAACAAAGGCTACATTTTCTTGCAAGCAAAGTTTGTTATTATGAAGGGGTTTGGGGAGTTTGTTTGTTTGCCAGGCTGGGAGTTGAGGGTATGAAATTTGATGGAGAAAGGGGTATGTTGAGAGATAAGATGGAGATTTGGAACCTGGACCTAAAGACTGAGTGAAGACGTTGGCTTATGGTTCTAGCCTAGGGAACTGAAAAAAAAAAAAAAGGTAAAGGGGCCTTCATTCAGCTTCCAGTAATTCCTCTCAGCTATGTTGCACTTGAACAAGCCCCACCAGACATTCTATGCCCTCCTCATCATCAATTTTTAGACCACTTGCTGTGCCCTCACCCCTGGGTTTACTGGCTCCCTTATTTATTTCCCCCACCTCTCCTTCTCCCATGTCCCTCAGAATGGTCCTGTTGTTTTCTCCTCAGGATTGTTTATCCTGCCTATCTTATCTAGATAGACATGAAAAAACAAAAGCCTATAAATAGTTCCAGGTCTGTCTGGTAACCTTCATGAATGTTTTCTGATGGAGTCTGATAGGGTGCCGAGCCCTGCCCTGAAGTCTATTTTTGGAATTCCTCCGGGACTTCATTGCTTTGCTACCCTTCTTGGTCTGTTGCACTTCCTCTATGTTCCCCGGTGTGTGTGTGGTTAGGCCAGGCACAATTCCTGCACTGTGTTTCCAGTGCTGTCCCCTGTAGTGCTATGGGTCAGTGAAGGATCACCATGTCTCATGTTGGGGCCAATCCTATGGTCTTCTCAGTGCATGGGCAGAATATTGTCCTTGGAGCTTGGTGGGCCAGGCTGTGGTCCATTCTCTCTCTCCTTTCCTCTTAGTTTGTTCTGAGCAGACCCACCGCTCTCACCGAGCTATATCTTCAGTGCTGTCTTCTATAGGGAATTCTTCTGGAATTCACTGCTTCATTCCAGTATGTTGCCTTCAAGTCTTGCTGTGCCAGGTTGAGGTCTGATCCCTCTCTCCCTTTCCTGTGGAGACATAAACAATACCCTCCCATGGGTGGGTTAGTACCCTGTTCGAACATGATAATGGGGCAAGAGGAAAGTAAAAGGAAATAGAAGAATGAACTAGGAGGCAAAGGACATTTATGTATAAATACAGGCACATACATATGTGAATATAAATAACGATAGGGACTTAGATCTATGTACATATATTATATGTTAAGTAATAAGGTAGCAGATGGATATTGAGCCTCTACACAAGTACTCACTGCAAGAACACTTTGTTTTAATAACCTGGCATTCTGTGATGCTCACCTTCCTGACAGGATTACTGAAGACAAAATGGGTGCATAAGCAAATGTGGTGAAGAAAGCTGATGGTGCCTAGCTGTCAAAAGACATAGCATCTGGGGTCTTAAAGGCTTTAAGTTAAATAAGCAGGAATCTAGCTGGGAAGCAACAAAGCCATCCTGTGTGATCATGAGATGTTGATAGGATCAGGTATATTGGCATCAGAAGTCACCAATCAATCATATCAATGTGAATGATGCCAGTGGGGATGGAGCAGTGCATGGGAATGGATACCCAAAGCCCATCTGTAGACAATTGAACATCCACTCACAGAAGTGTCACAAGGAAGGGACAAGTTATCCAGGGTGCAGTTTAGCACCATCAAAACATATAACATTCTTCTAGTTCTTAAATGCCCCCATCCACTCCCGCAACCCCAGCTATCATGTCCCCAGTTCTACCTAACAAATCCAGCTATAGCAGAGTATGCACAGTGATACAGATAAGACCTCTCAAGACATAGGATCCAGGACAGATAAACCCCTCAGGAACAATAATGGAAGTAGTGATACCATGAGGGTAGGGGAACGGTGGGGGGAGAGAGTGGGAACTATGATAGGTAGGTTTATTGTGGTAACGTAGCCAATAGGAACATGTGGGATTATTCAGGTTATAGTTTGATTGGAGGGGAAAATGACAAATGGCTTGGCAAGGCCCGCCCCTCTCTCTCTTGCTCTCTGATGATTGGATCAGTGTTTGGCTGATATAGCAAGTTCTCTGCCTCACTACCTGTGGGACAAGCCAACTCATGGGTCATGTTGCTAGAGCTTGAGGTTCTTTTGAGACCTGCTTCACCACACTGCTGGTGTGTACATTGCTTTAGCTTGAGGCTGGTGGATCCCGTTGTCTTGCATTGCTTGAGTTCGATATCCCATTTGTGCCTGCTTCACTAAGCTACTGAGCTGCTGACTGTTAGTGACCTGTCCAGCTGCTTGCTGCCTTTGGGCAGATTGTGCCTGCATCGCCAATGGAGGAGTCAGCTGTCTGCTTCCTTGACCTTGGACCCGCTGCCCTAGTCAGTTGAATGACTTCTAGTATAATAACTGTTCCACAGAAGTGAGTTGAACTGAGCCCTCTGTACTGCTGTGTGGACTAATTAGATATTATATTCCTTTATGCTCTATAAACCTATCTTCATACATATTTATAAAATCATCAGTATCCTGATTTGGTTTCCCTGGAGAACCCTGCCTAACACAAAGACCAATCTCAATGATTGATGAATAACACCCCCCCCCCAACTCCTCCAGTGTGATGATCAACAGAAACATGGGTGAAGGGAGACAGCGGATGTTCTAAGATATGAAAATATAATCATAATTTATAATTTATCAAGGGTTCATGAGGGTGGAAGGCTGGGGAAATGAGGCAGGAAAAATGAGGAGCTGATACCAAGAGCTCAAGTAGAAAGAAAATGTTTTGAAAAGGATGGTGGCAACATATGTACAAATGTGCTTGACACAATGGATGGATGTTTTGTTAGAAGACCTGTAAGAGTCCCCATTAAAATGATTTTTTAAAAAGGAAATTGAAGTAGACCAGTAGTTCTAAACTCAATGGAGAGATGAGACAGATAATTTAAAATTAAAAAAAAGAAAAGGGGCAATTGAGAAATGGAAAATGCATGAGATTTTGTAGGAGGGAAGAAAGGCAAGGCATAAACCATGCAAACAATTCAACAGTAATTCTAAAGTAGAACTGCCCTTGTTTCCCAAGGAGGAAGTCTGAGAAGAAGGGGTAATAAACTTTATACTTTTTAAGTGGCTCCTTGATGTGAAGTATATAAACAGTGGAACTGTACTTTATAATCCATCTAAGGAAAGAGTGTGCTTCAGAGAAAAAGCTGGAAAAATGTATTCTGCAAATGTCCCATTCTATTTTTATCACTGGACAAAGACCTAATGTTGTGATTCATTTTGTTATATTTGGAATAGCTCCTTTGAAATGCATTGACTCTCAACAACAATAAAAATATTCTAATAGGCTAAAGTCTGATCCTCATATAAGGAATGGCCACACTTTTCATTTTTTCTGCCCCATTGATTGTCATAATATTACCCTTAAAAAAGTGGTAACCTATTTCAAGTTTATATTTCAATAAGACACATTAGTTGTATTCAGTCGTTTTCAAATTGTGTATACCGTTAAGACTGAAACTCTTTTTAAATGGGAACGTGCGTATGAGAGCTAAGGGAACAGTTTACAATATTATTACTGTTGTAATATGACCACTGGGGCCCTCTGTTTGGTGACAGTGTTATTTTTAGGTGCTGTCCAGGTGGTTCTGACTCATAGCAACCTTGTATACAACAGAACAAAACACTGTCAGATACTGTTCCATCTCTACCATCTTGGTTACGGTTCAGCCACTGTTATAGCCACCGTGTTCACCTGTGTCATCAAGTAGCTTCCTTTTCTTCACTGTCCTTCTCTTCACCAAGTATGCACTTGACAAAATACGATGATGTCCTTTTCCAGGAACTGCTTTCTGCCTTCTCCTGATAACATGTGCCAAGGACCTGAGATGATGTCTAGTCATCATATTTTCTAAGGAACATTCCCACTGCACTAATTCCAAAACAGATCTATTTGTTCTTTTGGGAGTTCATGGTTCTTTCAATATTCTTCTCTAGCACCATAATTCAAATCCATCCATTTTTGGTCTTCCTTATTCAATGTTCAACTTTCACATGCATTTGATGCAACTCAAAATAGCATGGCATGGAAAAGATGCACATTAGTTAGTCCTCAAAGTGAAATCCTTGGTCTTCAACACTTTAAAGAGATATTCTGCACAGATTTACCTAATTAAATATACTGTTTTATTTACTAACTCCTGCTTCCATGAGCATTAATTGTGGATGCAAGCAATATGAAAGCCATGACAATTGAAGTCTTGCCTACATTTATCATGATGTAACCTATTGGCCAGTTGTGAGAATTTTTATTCTCTTTATATCAAGCTGAAATCCATATTGAAGGTTGCAATCATTAAATTTCATGAGCAAGTGATTCACGTCCTCTTTACGTTCACCAATGAAATTTATCTGCATATTGTAGGTTTTTAATAAGCCTTCCTCCAGATTTGATGCCTTGTTCTTCTTCATGTCGCCTAGTTTCTCAGAGGATTTGTTCATCATAAGATTGAAGAAGTATGGTGAAGGTTGCTACCCTAACATTCATATTTCCTGATTTTAAAACAGTTAATATTCCATATGCTGTTAGAATAAGTGTCTCTTGATCCATGTCTAGGTTTTCCAGAGGAGTACAAAGAAGTGTTCTGGAATTCCCATTTTACATCAATATTACCCAAAGATATTATGATCCACTCAGTTAAATACCTTTGACTAATAAATATAATAATATAATATAATTTATCTAGTATCTGATACTTTGAGCCCAAATCCATCTGACTTCAGCAAACATGTGCTTTGTTTCAAGGACCCTCCTGAATTCAGCTTGGATTTCTGGCAGCTCTCTGTCAATATACTGTCACTTTAATTGTTGAATGATGTTCAGCAAAAGCAAATGTGGTGAAGAAAGCTGATGGTTCCCAGCTGTCAAAAGATATAGAATCTGGGATCCTATAGGCTGGAAGATAAACAAGTGGCCATCTAACTGAGAAACAACAAAGCCCACATAGAAGAAGCACACCAGCCTGTGAGATCACAAGGCACCGAAGGGATCAGGTATCAGGCATCAAAGACCAAAAACCAAAATAAAACATAGCACTGTGAATGAGGGGGAGTGTGGAGTGGGGACCCAGGGCCCATCTGTGGGAAATTGGACATCCTCTTGCAGAAGGGGAGTGGGGAGGAAACGAGCCAGTCAGGGTGCAGTATAGCAATGATGAAACATACAATTTTCCTCTAGTTCTTGAATGTTTCCTCCCCACCCCCCACTATAATGATCCCAATTCTACCTTACAAATC
>NW_022111373.1:65173057-65174309 GCF_000313985.2 Echinops telfairi
TGGCTGAATATCAACAATATGGGAAAGCTTATTAACAACTCTGAAATATGCAGATGATACAAATTTGCCTGCAGAAATTAAGAGGACTTAAAATACTTTCTGATTAAGACCAAGATTGGATGTCTTCAGTATGGATTACAACTCAATGTAAAGAAGACCAAAATGCTCACAAATTGGCCACTAGGTAACTTCATGAAAAATTGAGAAAAGATGGAAGTTTTCAAGGATTTTTTTTCTTGCCAGAAATTATAATCAATATCCATGGAAGCAGCAGTCAAGAAATCAGACAACACAGTTGTGTTAGTCTGGCTAGATTTGAGAAACAAATTCATAGATACTCATATGTGTATAAAAAAGAACTTTACATACAAGAGCAATTGAATATTGAGAAACCATCCCAGCCTAGTCCAGATCAAGTCTAAAAGTCCAATATTAGTCCATATGTCCAATACGAATCTATAAATTCCTCTTCAGACTCACGAAACACATGCAATGATGCTGAATTCAGGAAGATCACAGGAGAGTGGGAAAGTCGTATGGATACAGTGGCTGTAGAGATATCTCAGTGCTGCCAGTGGTCTGCATGTGGCTCCTTCAGCTCCAGGGCTCTAGCACAGCTGCATCTGTCCTGTTTTTTTAATCATTTTATTGCAGGCTCTCACAATTCTTATTATAATCCATACATCAATTGTATTAGACATGTTTGTATGTATCATTCTTTTCTAGACAATTACTTTCTATTGAACTCTTGGTATCAACTCCTCTTTTCGCTCCCTCCCTCCCCACTCTTGTGACCCTTTGATAGATTATTTTATTATTTTTGTATCTCAAACCGACCACTGTCTCCCTTCTCCCATGATTTCATCATTCTTCCCCTTGTAGGGGTGTGTGGTTGTGTGTGGATCATTATGATTGGTTCACCACCCCTCTCCATCCCCCCTTCTCCCTCCCCATATGGTATTGCTATTCCCATTCCTGCCCCTGGGTGGCATGTGTTGTGAGCTCTTATCTCTTATCTACACACCTGTATACAAGCTTCAGTCTAGTCTGAAGTGAGAGGCATCACTAGGGTCATGATGGTGGGGACTCAAGAAGCCTCAAGGAACCTGAGGAATATTGTGTGTTTCATCAGTGTTTTACTGCCCTTCCCTGTGACCCCTCTGTGGGGGATGTTCCATTCTCTACAGATGGGCCTTGGGTCTCTGTTCTGACCCCCCCTTGTTCTCAACCATATGATTTTGTTTGTTTATTC
>NW_022111373.1:65174597-65176496 GCF_000313985.2 Echinops telfairi
TGTTCTGGTTTTGAGGGAGGGTATGATGAGCAGAGGCTCAAAGTCTATCCACTACCTCAGTGTCTTTCCATATAAATATGTGTACATAAACCATTAACTATATTTTTATGGATTTGTGTATTTACATATGACACACCTATGCTTATGCCTCTATCCATACCTTTTCTTTCTAGATCATTCCTTTGTTTCCTTTTACTTTCCTTCTGCCCCACCATCAAGCTCACCCTAATTCTGCTTCATAGAACTTCCTCTCAGCTAGATTGCTGTTGCACCAGCACCCCAAAGATTTCTACATCTTCCTCGATGTTGATTTTTATTCCCTAGTTTCTTCCTTATCTATGGCATTGTCTGTGCCCCGAACCCTTCCCCTCCCCCTTCTTCACCAAGTCCCCCTGGAAATGTTGATCCTGTTGCTTTTTCCTTGAGGTTGTTTCCCATGCCTGTCTTACAGAAGTAGGAATACCAACAATGGCATAGACCAAACAAATAGAAAACAAACAATTGGAAAAGAAGAAAAAGAAAAAAAAAATGCATGCTTCCAGGCCTGTCCACTGACCTTTAAGACTATCTCCCCACTGGTCCTTGGGGAATTCCGGGAACTGCCACTCTTAGCTTGAAGTCTATTTTGGGGGGCTCTTTAGGGGCTTTCTGGCTTGGCTTTGCTCCTGTTACTGATATGTTATGTTCCCTTCTTGGTTTGCCCTGCTGCAGTGGGCTCAGACCGCATTTCCTCCCAGCTGTGTGTCCCCAGTATTGTCCTCTGTCGCCGTATGCTCCAGTAAGGGGACAACATGTCATGAGCTGTTGTCGGCCCTTCAGTCCTCTCTGTGCCTTAGCCGCTCCATGAAGGGACATCATCCTCTGGGCTTGGTGTGCCGATATGAGGTCTAGACTGACCGTCCCTTTCTCTTTATACTTCTTGGTTTTCTTCCGTGTGGGTATAATATGCTGGCCCTTCATCCCAACCTAACCTACGTAACCTAACCTAACTTAAGGTAACCTAAACTAACCTAATCTAACCTAACAACCTAGTGCTGTTCTCTGTCACATGTACTCTTAGGGAAGGGGTCAGTTTCATTCTGATTGGGGCTAGCCCTGTAGCCCAATCTTTTCATGTGTTCCTCCTTATGGTTATGTTACCCTCGTGGTTTGGTGCGCCATAGTAGGGTCTGTATGCACACTTCCGATTCTGTGGAGACATAATCAATATTCTCCCCTGGGTGGCTTGGTGTCCTGTTCCCCCTGTGCCATTTTCTCCCTCTCACCCTACCCCTCCTTTTCTCCCTCTCCCTTCCCCTCTTTCCCCTTATTTGTGTTGGATTAACATGCACCTCCTTGGGTTTGGTCTGACCTCCACCTGACTGCCTGTACCTCATTCCATATGTTGTGAGATAAGTGGCTTTTATTTTGTATACCTACTGGGCTGGTTATACTTAACCTCAGAGGCGAATGTTGTACTTGGCCTTTTGTGATTGGCTGACTTTGGTTAGCATAATTTTCTCTAACTCTTTCCACAAAATGACGTTTCATGTGATCATTAGTGCTTTTTTAGTGATGTATAGTACTCCATTGTGTGAATGTGCCAGAGTTTACTGATCCACTCATTTATTGATGGAGATTTAGGTTGTTTCCAGCTCTTTGTGATTGTGAATTGTGCCGCGATAAACATTGGCGTACAGGCAACTGGTCGTGGTCTATGTCTTACCTCTTCTGGGTATATGACCAGTAAAGGGATAGCTGGGTCACAAGGTAGATCAATTTCCATTAGTTTTAGATATCACCAGATCGCTTTCCAAAGATGCTGTACCCATTGTTTCCAGCACTACTTGCTAAATAGGCCATCCACCTCCCATTTGATGCTTTTGGAGCCCTTTTCCAAAAAAGATCCATGTGTCTTGT
>NW_022111373.1:65177385-65185553 GCF_000313985.2 Echinops telfairi
CATTGTTTCCAGCACTACTTGCTAAATAGGCCATCCACCTCCCATTTGATGCTTTTGGAGCCCTTTTCCAAAAAAGATCCATGTGTCTTGTCCACAGGAATGTCTCACAGAAAGTGAGCGAGTATCCCGCTTCCAGTGAGCTATTTATTTCCTTAGTAATTCCAAATGAGGTCACCAAGCTGTGACCTGATTGACAGGCTAAATGCCACCCCTTCACTCTGAAGTCTCAAATTGACAACTATTGTAACTACCACAATACTGCATTGGGCAAATCTGCTGCACATCATCTCTTTGGAATATTGAAAAACAGGGAGGTGACTTTGAAGTGCAGTACTGATGAAGACTATTGAAAATATCATGGACTAGCTAAAGGAAAAAAGACTGGCCAAAGGAAAAATAAGTGTGTCTTGAAAGAAGTATGGTAAGCGTGCTCCGTAGAGGACAAATGGGGAGACTTTATCTTACATACTTTGGGCATGTTGTCAGGAGAGACCAGCATGCTTGGTAAAGCAGAGGGGCAGCAAGAAAAAAAAGTGGCCCTCAGTGAGATAGATTGAGACGATGGCTGCAACCATGGCTCAAGCATAACAGCAATTGTGAGGACGCACAGGACTGAGTAGGGTTTCCTTCTGTTGTGCCGAGGATTCCTAAGGGTCAAAACTAACTTGATGGCACCATTCTGTTAGCTTAATTAGTTCCTCTCTCAGGCTTCTAAAAAAAACAGTCAGATTCTCCTGACAACGGTTATGAGTTTGTCCCAATTAATTGGCTTCTGTTGAGAATCTTTCATTCCTTGTAAAAAACAAAAGAGTACGTGATTTCTTGACCATGTTCCTTCTACTGATTCATAATCTCAGTGCAGATCAGTATTAGGTATTGCCTCTGTGCCCAGTGGATAATTATCATTTAAAATATGCATTTCATCGGCATATGCCAAGGACTTTCCTTAATATTCTCACTCTCAAAGGTGTTAAAAGGCTCTTGAAAGATCAGACTAATGTCTTCCCAAGACAAGTCAAAGGTTAGAGCTATCTTTTTCTAGTCCTTAATAAACTTGCTGGCATCATCTGTAAAACTCTCTCATTTATTTTTAATGCTTATAAGTCCTTCATGGTGAATAGGACTTGCACCCAGATTATGCCTCCTGGCCCTGGGGTTTCTCATAAAGGAGAAAGATGAGGGTGGGCCTTGGGCCTTGGCTTGGGCTCTCTCTACCAGGCTGCCTTGCTTTTACTGGGATTTAAAGGTTCTGGATTAGGCAGTGTTGCCTCCGTGACTGAATGAGCCATTTGCTCCAGGGTCCTTTGTAGTGAAACTGAGAGCAGACTTTCTCACTCTCAGGTCCCAAGTTATTTTTTTCCCAAGGTCTGCAAGAAGGCAGGGTAAAGTTTTATAATGCTTGCACAGTTGGGGAGCATTTCACCGAGCCATTAAAGCCTGTACACAGGGGATCTCTATCCACCTTGCTTTCCTTTGGTAAAACAAGTCTTGTTGTGAGATGGAATCATAATTTAGACTACCATTTAGGGACCAAATTTTTTCCTACTGTCTAATTTATGCTGGGGCCAAGCTGTGTTCCAAAAGAATATAAGTCCGTTTCTTTTAAGGTCCAAGGATCAAACTTGTCCCCATTTTTAAGAATACAGAAGTGCATCCAAAGTGACTGCGTTTGGCTTCACATCTGAAAAAGAGCAGAGGACATCTTGATAGAGACCTAGAGCATCCTCTTACTTCTCCACCATGTTTTTTTAAGTAAAAACCCAAACGAAACAGCTATTTGGGAGAGGGTGTCCCCCCTCCAAACCTGGGTTTTCCGGAATTACCCAATCCTAACTGAGTAGTCCGCATTCCCCCACCCTAATCTGGTTAGGCTACTTATCTTTAACTCTAGGTAGACTGTAAAGTACATCTTCAAAGGAACTAAAAAGCCTTACCCTATAGAATCACCTCTTCGATTTATCTTCAAATCATTTTTTGATTTCTAAAAAGTGCCAACCCAGTAAGGTGATAATTTGATTGAAAAAATCTTTTGGTTAGAAAATTTGTATAAGACCCACAAAGTAAAACTACAGCTTGGCTTCATTTGTCCCACAGCATGTCAGGGAAATTAGCCTGAGATAAAGACCAGAGTCGGAGAAAAGGTTTGGATAGAAAGAGTGAGTTTATTGAAAGGAATACTTGAGCAAAGAAGTCCAAAGGGCCCTTAGCTAGTCTACACAACCTGACAAAATGTAGAGCCAGACCTTATACACTGCAAATCTCCCCCTCTAGGAGGTTTCTGGCAGGCCTTTTCCTGTTGGTTGGTCCTCTGTAATGTATTTCCTTTTGCCAGAAATGCCTCCCAACACCCCAGGTTTTATACTAAGCTCTTGTCTCAGACCTAAAACCCAAGAGTCTAGTCAGTCATTGGGGGAGTAAGGTGAGCATCCTGTATTTCTTCACCTACCCTTTCCATATCTCTGGTCCCATCTATTAATAAGGAAATGTGTCTTAACTACCCTTCACTTTTCTTTGTGCTGGAAGGTATGTGTGAAAACTAGCTCCACCTTTCCTTCTGTGTTATGATTTCTCTCAGATCCTTTCCTTCCCCAACTCTTCTCACTTTTCCAGCCTCTGTTAACCTGACAAGATGATAACTGATGTTCTGTCTCACTGTCAGCCCCTAACCTCATTGTGGCTAATGGTGCTGAGCTTCTCCATCATCTCTTTACACATGTAGTCAGTTTGATCTCTTTCTATTTCATCTGAAGAGGTCCACTTGTATGTTTGTCCTTTATAATGCTGAAAAAGCGTTATTTATGACAAAGAAATCATTGGTCATGCAAAACTGTACCTTTTTATAGTAGATGTTCCAGTCCAGGCTCTCTTGTAAGTAATATGTTGAGACTGCTAAAGAAGTACACTAGATTCTTTTATAAGAATCCTATAACTGCCCTATTCCAACTTTCTTCACTCCCTCACCCCCACAGTACATTACAGTATCTTAGAATAGGAGTATGCTCATCCTGAAAAATTACTCATTCATGTGGGATACTTTTAGGATGATTCATCTGTTTTACACACTACCCAAAATAAAAATTATATACTTACAAGTCAGGCCATGTCATTCCAATTTCTTTATTTTCTCTACAAATGATGAACCAGCCCAAGCAGCCTCAGGGTTCTAATATTTTCCAGGATTATAGAAAGCATGACTTTGTGTTTATGTATTTCCCCTGAACCACTAGACTCTCAAGATTTCTTCTATTGTTCTTGCCCCGTGGGGACATGAGAATTGCCCTTTGTATGTTGATATTTCAGAAAATACACGGTCTCCAGGCAGCCTCTTCATGCTGGCATTATCAGTCTTTGCATTGATTCTTTTTGTAGGAACTCCTTCAGCCTCTATTCCCAATCAATGCTTTCTCTCCTTAACTGGACACTCCCTACCAGATCCGTTCAGCCATGCTCCTGAACATTTTCTCTTTCAGTGACCGTTTAGGGAACTGTCTTCTCCGGGTTCTTACAAAAACTCATTAAGCTGTTGGGGTAAGAGTAAAAGGATTGGAAACATTTTAGTAAACCTTAGAAGGAGTCCCTTGCAAGGGCTTGAGTTTCCTTTTAGCCTAATGAGTTATTTATGTATTATTTTCCTTAATACTTGTTTCTTTAGAGAAGTCATTAGAAAACAAGACAATTATTGTTTGGCATCCAGTTTCAAATCTTTTTCATTCTCATTTTGAATTTTATAAGTTTATATTTTTCTCCTTTGTATTGTTAATTTTGCAAAGCCACAGAAAAAAGTTTTAGATAAATATCGGATTACTCATTTAAAATGTTCATATTGTTAATAGATATGAGGGACTTAAAATGTTCATAGAAATATCCTATTATTATTACTTACAGCTTTCAAAAAACTTTTTGAGCTACCTGTTTGTTTGTTTTGTGTGTGTGTGTGTGTGTGTGTGTGTGTGTAAATATTTGACATAACACTATGATCCAAAGTGAGGTAGAATTATCAAAATTTAAAAATTATCAGAGTATAACTTAGTTTTAAATGAAAAAAAACACTAAAAAATTACTAAACACGAATGGCAGAACAATATATCATTTTAGCCTTTATGTATTTATAGGACTAGTCAACCTTGAGTTAATGAATATTATGTTGGATACTAGAAACCATTTAACTATGTGGTTGCATCCTTCTCAAACCTCTCTATTAAGAGAAGACATTTATAGTCACACTATTTTAAGCTGCCATAGCAGTTGGATTCGATGTCAATCTGAATATGTATGAAAGTGTAGGGGTGGAATCCAATCTGCCAATCGGTGTCAACCTGATGATTCTTCCTGGGAGATGGGGCCTTCTTAAAAGGAAGAAACTAGGAATCTCCCTCACTGTCTGACTCCTCACCGACTGCTTGTGTGACTCTGCCTTCCTCCAGCAGCCTCTGCTCCCACTGCCTGTTATCTTCCTGTATATTGCTTAGCCTTTTTTCATGTGTGTGGTAGTAACATATGTTTGTGTCAACCTGAAGATACAAAAGCATAGGTGTAGAGTTGAGCTGGTCTGTCAGTCAGCTCACTGTCTGATGGTGCCTCCTTGTGGGCATGACCTTCTCATAAGGAGGGTCCTGCAACGCCCCCACCCCCCACCCCCACTGCCTCTCTTTCTTCACCTTCCTAGCCATGCTGATACCTGTATGAGCCCTGCGATGCAGCAGCTGCCATTGGATCCACACAGTTCTGCACCCACCAGCCTGTGATCTTCCTGCATTCTGTATCATTGCATGTGGCTGTGTGAGTCTGAAGAAGAACATATGGACTAGTCTCGGACTTAGGGACTTAAGTCTGACTGGACTGGGATGTTTTATTGATTCATGATTACCTCTGGATATAAAGCTCTTTCTTATACATATACGAGTGTCTAGATTTGTGTCTCCAGTCAACCTGGCCGAACACAATGTACCTACCGCTCTGTGAGTCTAAAGAGGGTGCATCTCACATTGAAATTACGGACTTGAGTTGGACTGGGTTCGGATGTTGTATTAGTCTGGGTACTTTGGGGAAACAAATCCACAGCAACTCATGTATAAGAGAGTTTTATGTAAAGAAAGTGTGCATCATGAAAACATCCCAACCCAATGCTGCCCAAGCCCACAAATCCAACATTAACCCATTAACCCAGCACCAGTCCACAAAGTCCTCCACCTCACAAAACAGAGGCAATGGTGCTGACTGCAGGAGGAAAGCTGAGTCAGTGAACGAATAAGCATCTCAGCACTAGCAGTGGTCTCCACACGGCTGCTCCAGCACCCAGGGCTGCATCGGGATAGGTCCATGGAGCTTCTCCTTGGGGATGTCTTGTAGGAAGTCAATCTTGTAAGCTCAAGCAGGGAGCTGCTAAGGCAGCTGCACCCTGATGCGACCATCACAAAGCAAGAGACCTGAGAACTAGAAAGGCGAGGCTCACCCCCCATTTATCCCTCCGCCTTTCATCTAGCCCTACATGTGATTATCGGCCAGGTTGGCACAATGAACTAACTCAGATGTCTTCTTGATCTAAAATTGCATTTTGATACAAAGCACTTCTTATACACATATGAGTTTCACTGGTTTCATTTCTCTAGACGGCCCAGGCCAACACAGCGGGGCAGGCTTCTGACTTATTTTGACCTGTAGTCTGTGGCAGACAAAGAGCTGCAGGAACTAAGAGATGTGCAGTTTTGCACTTGTCTACTTGAAGTGCTGCCCTGACTCTTCCTTGTGAGGAAGCCCGTCTAGCATTTATGAGCTCGAGAGCACCTGTGTAAAATGAAATTATTCTCTAGAAGACAGAATTAGTGGAGGCACGGGAATGAAGCCTTCATGAACTTTCCAGCATAAGCTGATAGTTCAGCCACAGGCATTGAAAGCGGGCAAAGCCATCAGAAAAACTGCCTAAACTGTTCATAGCATCATGAAAAATCTTAAATTATTGTTTTTCAAGTCAGTATATTTTCAGGTGGTCCATCATACAAGTTGCCATCATGCAGCAGTAGATAACAGGGGGGGGGGTGTGGGGAGGAAACACCCCAATTAACTACATGATGTATATTTACAAATATGTTTTTTATTATGTAGGAAACAATATATTGTTCTATGGTTTAGGATACTTGCATTCAAATGATTAAGTAGTTACAGAATTTGCGTGAGTCACTTAACCACGGTGAGACAAACTTCTTATTGTCATTATTCAGAATGAAATTCATGCACTAGCCTAATTCTGATCCTTTCTCATTAAGAATTATTGAATTCTTTCTCTTTATCACAAAGAGATATAAAGATAAACAAGGCAAGTAACATTTCTTAGTACAACAATTCTTCAAGTGTCCAAACTTTCATAACTCTCTCCATCACTAATCTTGACATGAGACTTGGTTTTGGGAAAGATATACAACACACAGTACTGCCCATTTAAATGAAGTATGCAAAGGCATATCAGAAGAAGTTGTATGTATTCTGCTACATTAAAATTCTGGCTCAATACAGTAGAACATATACAAGAGTCCATGTGAATATAAAATACATGAAAGTTAAGAAGATGTGTGCTTTGGGTTTAGGAACCCATAATTTCTTGACTTTCTTGTTATAAAGAGAATAATCCCTTTAACACTTGACTGTCAATTTCAATGAAGGTGGCTTGACTAATACCTCTTTGTACTTTAAATAGGTCATTTGATAACACATAATCTGTTATTATTATTATTATTATTTTCATTCTAGTTCGCCCCAAACTCATAATAAACCATTGCACAACTGAACAAGATGCTGCCTGGTTCTCTACCATCTCTGTGATCACTTGCGGTTTGCACCATTGTTACCCTAAGATATTCATTGATGGAATTTCAGAGGGAGACCACCAGGCTTCTCTTCACTGTCTGTTTTACTCAGGAAATTGCACAGAAACCTACCATACCATACAAACATACAAGCCACCCAGACTAATAGGTGTTGCTTCTGCATGAGTTGCATTGTCTGGGAATTAAACCTTGGTCCCTCACATGTTGTTAATGCTTTCATCTGCTTTCGAACCCATTCTGACTCAACAGTGACTCAATTTGGTGGAGTACATATACCTGCATTGGCTTATCTTGTCTAAAATCGTATTGGAGCAAATTATTTGATCTTTTCTTTTGTGAAGACACTAGGTGGGGTGAAAACTTTATATCTTGATTAGCAACCATGCACTCAGATATAACACCAGGGATTCTTGTGATTTTCACGGGGAAAACTGGAACTCTGCCTCTGAACATCCAGTGCCCCTCATTCTATGGCAATACAATTTTCTAATTTGAGTGTCTACCAACTTCCATATACTCCCCCTATCTATAAGGTTACCTATATAGTAAGCATGATATATAAAGACCAAATGAATTTCTTGGTAAGTGCATAAAATGTATACATAGAATCTAGCCTAGAAGTCTATGCTTATGGATATATTTGTCAAATTAAGTGTATTTGACATAAAATCAAGTCAGACGTGTAGATTTGATTATGGATTTTATTGTCAAACTAAATATATAATCATTTAAGATAGATTTCTGGACTTAAAGCCTATTAAAATATATTGGCCTAAAAGTGAAAAAAAAAAGAGTAAATCCTGTAGAAATTAAATAGCATCAAAACTTATTAAAATGCTGAATTTAACAGTATTTTAAATGTGAGCATTTAACAGGCATGCTATTTTAAAATTAAGTGTGAGCATTTAACAGTTATGCTATTTTAAAATAGCTTCCTTTTAAGGTGTTAAACTATCTATATCTTTGTTCCTTACTACTAGGTAGATATTCTCAAACTATATACTTGAAGGTAGATCCTCAAGTAATATATATTTCATTGCAGGGAAATAAAAGTAGTTTAGGTGTTTTCTTTCAGGTAGAAGCAATAAAAACTATTTCTGTGTTCAGAGGGCTTTGGGTCTCTGCTCGAAGCCCCTTTCCCCCTTGTTCTCAGTCTTCTGATGCCTGTGACCCAGTCCCGATGTCACCTCACGAGGTGACATCCCACAGGCTGGTGTGCTTCTTCCATGTGGCTTTCTTACTTCTCTGCCTGATGGCAGCTTGTTTAACATCAAGCTTTTAAAATCCCAGATGCCATATCTTCTGATAGCCGGACATCATCCTCTTTCTTCACCACATTTGCCTATG
>NW_022111373.1:65187159-65228623 GCF_000313985.2 Echinops telfairi
CTATGCTCTAACTACGAAAATATTTTATTTACAAATAAGGAATCCTACTTCGCGGAATTTAATTTATCACGGTAGGGTCTAGAACCAATTAACGAGGGTTCACTGTAGTTACATATGGATTAATATATTTACATATGAACATACCCATGTTTATACCTCTATCGATATCTTTGCTTCCTAGATCTTTTCTCTCTTTCTCTTTAGCTTCCTCCTGCCCCATCATGCTTGCCCCACTTCTGCCTGATGAAACACACAATTTTCCTTTGGTTCCTTGAAGCTTCTTACTCCCCAACCCCCACCCCATCACCACCACTATCATGACCCCAGTACTGCCTTTCACTGTGGGTTAGACCGGAGTTTGTGCACAGGTACAGGTAAGAGTAAAAGCTCAGGACACAGGGAATCTAGTAGCAGGAACGGAAACAGCGATACCAGAAGGACAGGGGCAAAGTGGGGAGAAGAGGGGAGGACGGGGAAACCAATCAAAATGATCCACATATAACCCCCCCATCCCCCAGGAGGATGAACAATAGAAACCATGGGGGAAGGCAGACAGCGGTTGGTGTGAGATATGAAAATAACAATAATTTATCATTTATCAAGGGGTCCTGAGTTGGGGGGCAGGAAAAAGAGGAGCTGATACTAAGGGCTCAATATAAAGTAAATGTCTTGCAAAGAATGATGGCAACATATGTACCAATATGCTTGATACCATTGATGAATTGATTGTTATGAGTTGTAAGAACCCCCAATACAATGATCTTCTAATGTGATCTGAATGCATTTACAGTGTATTTTTCACCATGTCATATCCATTTTCACTCTATCCTCAACTTTACGAAAAAAATGTCATATTTTAATTTAAAATTTCCATTATCAACAGCTCAAAAATTCTTAAAGTTCCTTCTCCTCATCACTAGGAATCAGTGAGCTGGAAATTTCATAGTAATACTGGTGTAGGTAACCTTATATTGTCATACTCTATTAAAAACTTCAGAGAACTTATTGAATTTTCTAAAATTAAGTTTTCAGAACACTTTAAAAAACGAATCAACCTGTCCCTCAAGCACATCATTCAAATTATTCATACGAGTCAAAATTTGATCTTCTATGTTAGACATAAATATATAAGAAACTTTTGATATACTTTGAACTTAAAATTTTTTTAAGTTAAAAAAGTATTATGTTTTTCTTCTTTTAGTTACAGGGCTTATAGGCTAAACTGTGACTTTATTCCTTCTCCTATATGTCACCGTCTCTTAATACCCACGTACATACAGTTCACTTCATAGTTTTCAATTATCTTTTGTTGTAGCTTTGTCTGATCTTCCACAAAATATATTTAAATGCATATATTTAATTAGAGTATATGCTTACGGGATTGTCTACTTATTGCCACTAAATCTATTTCAGGTATTAGTGACCCTATATTACAGAGTCACACTGTCTGCATAGGATTTCTGATGCTATAAACCTTTGTGGAATCAGACTGTCTCATCTTCCATGGAAGAGCTAGTGGGTTCAAACCTTTTTGGTTAGAAGTCTAATGCTTAACTAACTTTGCTACCTGGACTCCTAGGGTCATACCTAAAAGCCCAAATTTGTCTTAGGGACCAAATTTTAACTGATTTCCATACTACAATATCAGTAACATCCCAATTTATATAGAAATTTGATATTCACATTGAAAACACATTCAACAACAACAACAAAATGTTTGTCTTAGTGTCTTGGTTTTTAGGCTTGTTCTTGGGTTATTTGGGGCACTAATGAATAAAATTGGATAGATTGCATCAATTCTATTTAAGAGATATGGTATCCAACTACCTTTTCAGCTATTATGTTATACTAACATTAATTTATCACTGTATAATAATTTATTCATTTTATATATGAGAAAAATTCAGAACCCAAATAAGGGATAACACACACAAAAAGCTAAAAAATATTTGAAAAAAAGTGGGTATTAAGAGATTTCCAAGGGAAGCTGTATATGGATAGACCTATGCTGGTTAGGTCCATCTGAGGTGCCATTCATAAGGTCAGTGGTTCAAACCTACCAATCTCTCTTCAGCCTTTAAAATAGGTAAAGGTTTGGAAGCCCCAAGAGGCAGTTCTTCTCTGCTATACAGGTTCACTGTAACGGTTAGATATGTCTCCTAGACCCTCCTGTGTAAAGATAGGGGCAGAGGCCCAACCTATCAACTGGGTTGCAGCCAGATGACACTTGCTTGGTGACATAAACATAAACAGTTTTGTGTAAGAGAGAGAGAGACTGAGTAGAGATGAATTCTCTATGGTCCTTTGTCTTCTACTGGAGCTGGATCATGCATCTAGCTCCTCAATCTCCTGTTACATTGTCTGCCAATCGCAGAAGCCATCAGCTGACTACCTACAGTGGATTCATATAGCTGAGTTCAGACCTCTGCATACACTAGCCTGTGATCCCTACTGTCTCTGGTCATCCTACTTTCTGTTCCATGAGTCAGAAAAAGGCTGACTTGAACCGACTGGACTAACGTTTCTAAAACTCTGAAAGCCATTTCTTGATATAATCTCTTTCTGTGTACAACACAGCCAAATGTCAGTGGTTTTGCCTCTCTAGAGAACTTAACCTAACATAGTCACTAGGTGTTAGAATCAACTAGATGACAGCAGGATTTACAGTGACTACTAGTTGGATATTGCAGAGCCAGAATACAGCTTGAGAACAATAGAAAATATAAAATAAAATTGAAAAGGTACATACATGGAAGGTGTGAGGGCAATTTTGAGTGTACAAATAAATGTAAGACTTAGTAGCAATTTTCATTAATACTTTGAGGATCTAAATTTTTCTTTTTCAGTATATGTTTCAGAACATGTTTTACTAGATAGAAGTCAAAGGATAATTCATGTTGTTTAAATGTTTCCAAGGTGTGGTTAACTTCAAGCTTCTTGATAAGAAAAATTCTTACGTTTCCTTTAAGAGTTTCTGTACACACATGGAGAAGTTTGCCATCTTATAACAAGACAAGAATATTTCAATTTTCACAAAAGAGTTTGGAGTCTGACAGACACATTTTGGGTTTCAGAACATTTGAATCTCTGTTTATTTTAGTAAACCCACTACCGTAGCAGTCAGTCTATTACTACTCCTGGTGATGCTATCAGACAGAATGGGACTGCTTTGGGTTTCTGAGGTTGTAGATCTTTATTAGAGAGTTTCATCTTTCTCTTAGAAAGCAGATGGTGGGTTTGAATAGCTGACCTTGTGGTTTGCAGTCAAGCAACCCATTACTCCAATAGGGTTCCTTATTTATCATACAGTAACTCTCATTCCAGGCCCTTTTTTAATGTAACAAATTGGAACTGCCTGTTATTCAGTCACTAATAAAGTAAGGTTGTATCATCTGCATATTGCAGGTTGGTAATAAGCCTCTCCCCACTTTTGATGCCACCTTTTTCTTCATACAATGCAGTTTCTCTGATGATTTTTTTGGCATGCAGATTGAATACATATGGTGAGAGCATACAAGCCCAACACATCTTCCCTGATTTTAAGCCATGCATCGTTCTCTTTTTCTGTTTGCAAAAATTCCTCTTGATCCATGTACAAGATCTGCAAAAGCACAAAAAATGGTCTGGAATTCCCATTCTTACCATTTACCTATAGTTTATTATGATGCACACACTTGAATGTCTTGGCCTAATCATTAAAATACATGTAAACATCTTTCTGATATTCTTTGCTTTATCCAAGATCCAGCTGACATCATCAATGATATCTCTTGATCCATGTTCTCTCCTGAATCCAGCCAGAATTCATTGTCAGGCAGCTCTCTGTCAATGTACTCTTGCAACCATTGTTGGATGATCTTCAGTAAATATTTACACCTTTCTTTGAAATGGGTACAAATATGGATCTCTTCCAGTGAGTAGCCAAATTTCCTGGCATAGTCAAGTAAGTACTTGAAGTACATCACTGGGTTGTTGAACTATTTCAGTTGATATTCCATCACTTGTTGGACCTTGTTTTGGCCTAATCCTTTCAATGGAGCTTGAACTTCTTCCCTCAATGCCACTGGTCTTGTTAGGTGCTGTCAAGTATGTCTGGATTCATAATGACTCTGCAAAGCAAAATGAAACACTGAACCATCCTCATAATTGTCTCTATATTTAAGCTCACTGTTACAGCAACCATTTCAATTTATTTTACCAAAGGGCTTCCTATTTTTCCATGCCCCTCTACCAAGTATGATGTTATTTTCCAGAATACTTTAATCTTAGTTACTTTTTATAATCCATTATCTCCAACTTGTTTCCTTGATAATTTTCTGACCAGGCCTCTCATGAGGCACCTTGGTTGCACTGTGTTTACATATTGCACTGCCAACCATTAGACCAAGCAGTTAGACCCACCAACCATTCAGTGGGAGAAAGATGAAGTTTTCTACTCCCATAAAGATCTACAGTTTCCAAAACTCACAGGGGCAATTCTATTCTGTCCTATAGGATTACCATAAGTAGAAATTGGTTCTATTGAAGTGAGTTTGTTTTTTCTTGGAGGTCTCTCATTTTTTATATCTTCCTTTCATTTTCTTTCTGATAATTGATCTTTATTCTCTAATTATGAGTCAAAGTCTGAAATCTAAACTCACTTTGAGAATTTTCTTTAGTAAGATTCTAAATTCTGATTTATTTATTACCACATCTTTCTATATACAGCTGCTTAACTAATGTTCCCAGAGGCTCAGTTGATAAGACGTATAGAAATCAAAATAATAAGAAAATTTACTTTTGTTCAAAAAGCAGTATTTGTTTAAAACAAGAAGAAAAACAACACATTTTTGTCCCTGAAGTATCTCTAGCTTATTTTATTTCTTTGTCTTACATAGTTTGCAGTTATGTTGAATATAAAGTATCTCATATTGTAACAAATGAATCTTAATTATGATGTCAAAATTTTTGAGACCTTATTTTACAAGTCTAGGAACTTTTAACCCACAATTTAACCTACAAGTTTAACCTACATGACCAAATTTTGTAATTCTAGGAACTTTGAGCCCAAACCTAACTCATGGCCATCGAGTCTATGCCAACACAAGTGACTCTATAGAGTAGGACAGAACTGCTCTTGTGAGTTTCTGAGAATGTAACTCTTTATAGGGTTAGAAAACCCCATCTTTTACCCACTGAGCAGCTGGTGGTTTGAACTAGACACCTTGCAGATTACAGCCCAATACATAATTACTACACCACCAAGACTGTTTTTAAATTGTGATTAGGTATGGTAAAATAAAGCAACAATTTTAACACTTATTTTATTTACTCATTAGAAATAACCTTTAGTTCCTTAAGATTCAGATCAGCCAGATGGCCACTTGTTTATCTTCAAGTCTTCAAGACCTCAGACATTATATCTTTTGATAACTGGGCACCATCAGCTTTCTTTACCACATTTACTCATGCACTCATTTTGTCTTCAGTGATTGTGCCAGGAAGGTGAGCATCATGCCAGGTTACTAGAATGAAGTGTTCTTTCATTGAGGGAGGACTTGAGTAGAGGCCCAATGTCCGTATGCTACCTTAATACTTAACATATAAATATGTACATAGATCTATTTTCATATTGTTATATATAAACATATTTACATATGCACATGCCCATATTTAGACCTCTATAAATGCCCATTTGCCTCCTCGTTCTTTCCTCTAATTCCTTTTACCTTCCTCTTGTCCCACTATCATGTTCAGCCTCATTCGGTTTCAGTAATTCCTCTTGGCTACATTGCCCTTGGTCAAGCTCTACTAGGCATCCTACACCCTCTTCACCATTGATTTTAGATCACTTGTTGTTCCCTTGTCCCTGGGCTTGTTAGCACCTACTTCCTTTCCACTGTCTCTCCTCCCTTGTGTCCCCCAGGAACCATTGGTCCCATTGCTTTATCCTCCAGATTGTTTACTCCACCTATCTTATCTAGAAGCCATCTAGCTGAGAAGCCACAAAGTCCATATGGAAGAAGCACACCAGCCTGTGTGATCATGAGGTGTTGATGGGATCAGGTATCAGGCTTCAAAGACCCAGAACAAAAAATCATATCAATGTGAATGAGGGGGAGTGTGGAGTAGAGACCCAATGTTCATCTGTAGACAATTTGACATCTCCTTAAAGAAGAGTTACAAGGAAGAGACAAGACAGTCAGAGGGAGTATAGCACCGATGAAACATACAACTTTTCTCTAGTTCTTTAATGCTTCCTCCCCCCACACACTATCATGACTCCAATTCTACCTTACAAATCTGGCTAGACCAGAACATGTACACAGGTACAGATAAGAGGTGGAAACAGAGGGAATTCAGGACAGATAAACTCCTCAGGACCAATAATGAGAGTAGTGATCCCAGGAGGGTAAGGGGAAAGTGGGAGGAGAAAGGAGGAAACTAGTCACAATGATGTACATTTAACTCCCTCCCAGGGAGACGGACAACAGAAAAATCGGTGTAGGGAGACATCAGTAAGTGTAAGACATGAAAAAATAATAATATTTTATAAATTATCAAGGGATCATGAGGGAGGGAATAAGGGAGGGAGGGATGGAGGAAATAAAATGAGGAGCTGATACCAAGGGCTGAAGTAGAAATAAAATATTTTGAAAATGATGATTGTAACAAATGTACAAATGCATTGTTGACACATGGATGGATATATGGATTGTGATAAGAGCTGTATGAGCCCCCAATAAAATGATTTTTTTTAAAAGATTCAGATGAGCCCAAAAAACTTCTCCTTGCATTTCTTAAACCCATTTTCTTTTACACAATTCTTGCTGTTGTTTTTTTTTCCTAAGCTAGCAGTATATTATTTTATACTGTTATATGGCTCAAAGCCCACCGCAAACATTAAGAACCAACACATTTACTTTTGAAAAGATACCTATTAGAGATAAGAGACTGAAGAGGCAAAAAAAGGATAGAATTTTTGAATTTGAGCAAGCAGTTTACCTGTGGACACACTTCGGCTGGAAAAGTCTGTGGCCACCATAGATGATCCTCTGCTAGGACTGAAAGTGAAGAAGATCCAACGAGTAGACTGATAGGCACACTATGTGCCCACCTGGATCCACTTGTGGAATGGAAGGGAGAGAAAGGCCGCAATCAAGAGATGGGCTGAGTTTGGACATGTTACCCTCATTACTCTTGACCTGGTCCACAGGGAACTGAAAATAGAGAAGAGAAAGGGCTGCGTGGTGTGCAGCTTAAAAAATTGTGCAGATACTGAGCCTGTGGGCATAACTAAGCCACAGGAGGCTAAGGTTGATGGATTTATGTGAAGGGGCCAGATTGTCTGACTGAAACCCATTTGACATAGCAATGGATAGGGCCGAGATGATCAGAATCCAACCAAATGAAGAAGAGTAGGTTGACCCTGTAAACTCATATAAATTACTACAGGCTGGTGGATTTCCATGGACTTTAACTTGCTTATGGTTTCAGATACTCAAAGTTCTAACTGGAATAAAATTGTTCAGATAAAAGACCTTGCATGTCTCTCTAGAGTCTTAGAATAGGAAATTTAGAAATTGGATATCTAAAATGGGGTTGGGGGTAGTCCAGGTAGACTAGAAAAACAAATTCATGAACACTCATGTGTATAAGAAAGAGCTTTATACACAAGAGCAATTGAATATTGAGTAACATCCCAGCCAAGATCAAGTCCATAAATCCAATATTAACCCATATGTCTGATATCAATCTATAAACTCCTCTTCAGACTCACAAAACACATGCAATGATGCTGAATGCAGGAAGATCATAGGCCCGGGGTGGGAAGTCTTGTGGATCCAGTGGTGTTGTTAGCATCTCAGTGCTGGCAAGGGCTTCTCCAGCTCCAGAGGTCTGGCTCCATCTGCCTCTCCTCATGTGTCTTCTCCACAGGGCTATCTCACAGGGAGTGAACCCAGAAAGAGAGTGTCTCCCACCTCCAAGGATGAATACTGGAGTTCCCAGAATCCTTAGGAGAAGGCTATGTACACACAGGCCCCATTGGCCATCACCTGATTGGCAGGCTAGACTCCACCCCTTCACTCTTAATCCTCTCAAATTGGCAAATGATTATATAACTACCACAGTGGGGAAGGACATGAAATTGCTGCCTTACAAGCTTTCATGGATGAGTTTAGTCTTAAAATATGTGAGACAAGGGAGTATCCCATTGAATAGTTTTATCTTTTCCTGATGGCTCTGGAAGAGAGTGGGAGAAGAAGTTAATCATAGTATATGATTAAGATATGATGTCAACAGGGTTAATTGTGATTATAAAATTGCAATTTTAAAAATTTAACTGAAAGTTTTTTGGTTTTTGTTTTATGCATGAAGAAAATAATGGCAGGAAGGACCCTAAGGTGGCCTGTGGTTGAGTGAAAATTCTTAATATGAAATTTCTACCCAAGCGTCTGTAACTACCATCAAATGATGGGATGGGATTATGCATGTGAAAAACTAAGAGAGGGGATTGGTATATTTTTGTTGCCACCTCCCAAGTTATAATGATGAGCCAGCTTGGAAGAAAGAATAGAGAAACCCTGAGGACATTGGAGAAGCTAATTCTGTCTGAAATGGAGGAGGGTGCTGAGACTGATGCATCACAGACTGTGGCACAGAAACACAGAGGAAGAGCATTAAGCCTATGGGGTGCCTTCACCTTACATGGCCTGAAACTACGGAGGTGTGGGATAGACTGACAGGTTGGTTAGCCACCAGGCTCATGGAGGCAAAAGCCAAGGGACCATGTGGTTTTGAGACTATGAACAGAAGAGAGACCTGGCTGCTGGTTGAGGGAACAATGATGGTATCTTTCCTGTTTGCTGATCCTGAAAAGCCATGATTTATTGACTGCCATAATAAATCCCCTTAATTGTGAGTATTGTCTGTCTGCTCTGATTTATCAAACCTAGCATAGATGTATAATGGAATGGGAGGAATTATTGGTTCAGAATGGGTAAAGAAGAATAGAGTGCAAAGGCATGCCTGATTGACATTGCGTCAGTAGGAAAGTCAGAGGAGGTCAGATATGCCTACATCCTTTTCCATTTACTGCAGTGAGTACCATAGTAGTAGACTAGACTATGAGTATCTCTAGTTTAAACAATATAGGTATAGATAATGATTTTAAAAGTTTGATCCAAACCACAGAAAAAAATGAATATCATAATAAAGCTAGTCACAAGAATATTTTTATTCCCCTGTGCAATAAAAGTTATGCTTAAATCAGTTTATTTAGTGTGCACTAGCATATGGAAATAGGAGCCCTGATAGTGTAGTGGTTACGTTTTGGGCTATGAGCTACATGGTTGGCAGTTAGAAACCATCAGCAGCTCCACGAGAGAAAGACTGGGCTTTCTACTCCCATAAACAGTCTTGGAAACACCCAGGGGGTCGCTAAGAGTCAGCATTTACTCAATAGCAGTGTTTCTAGAGTGAGAGCATATGGAAAAGTTTCAAAGACTGTGAGATTTACAAAATTGCACACACAGGCAGGAACAAGCGTATTTGTCAGAAAACTGGTGTACATATATGATTGTTCAAAGCAAGGATGTCACAAATCTTCAATTTGTAAAAATCACAGTATTTGTGAAGAGCAATAAAGTGGATATCATATTTTATTGATATTCACTTTATTGCTCTTCACAAATACTGTGATTTTCTGTAACTGTCAAGTATCCACTTCCATCAAATTGATTACAATTTATAGTGAACCCATAGATCAAAGTAGAACTAGATCACAAGGTTTGGTTTCCTAGGCTGTAACTCTTTAGGGAAGCAGGTTGATTAATCTTACTCCTGCTGAGCAGTAGGTGAAACCATTGAGCTTTTGGTTACACACACACACATGCACACAAACTGTATATACTCAAGTATAAGCCAACCGAATATCAACCTGGCACCTAATTTTATCACAAAATTTTAATTTGCATTAAAAATGTGCTGAGCAACTTGGCTTATACAAGAGTGTATACAATTTACAACCATCCTCACTATCACTGAGTTAACTCTAACTCAATAAGTAATATATATATGTATATATATATATATATATATATATCCCAAAGAAGCCAGAATTGTGCCGGGTGGAGTGGAGCTTTTGTAGTACACATTTTTTTCCTGCTAGGCAAACATCAAGTAACTTGCTCTGAGTTAGTGCACCCAGTGGCTTCGTTTGTGAAGGTTCTCTCTGATCACAGTGAATTTTTTTGTAAAAGCAGTTTCACTCACATCTCGTTACTTGTGATGGACAATTTAAGAAAA
This sequence comes from Echinops telfairi, assembly GCF_000313985.2. Classification (NCBI taxonomy): domain Eukaryota; kingdom Metazoa; phylum Chordata; class Mammalia; order Afrosoricida; family Tenrecidae; genus Echinops; species Echinops telfairi. The sequence goes on from NW_022111373.1 coordinate 65,197,447, forward strand.
CAGCATGTGACTGTGAAATGTTGTTTCCTGCTCAGGAAAAAATGCAGCAAGCTGTTGTGATCTTTAACAAAACTTACAAGGACAGTTCTATGGGATAAAATTCAAGTGTGTAAGTGATTTTCTAACTTCAAAAAATGTGAAATGCTGATTGATGAAAACTCTCATTCTGAATGTCCATGAACTTCTTACACAAAATGTCTACTTGTGGTGCATATAGAGTTCGTTACAAACTTTCTATTTAGAGTTTCTGAAAAGATTGTGTTACTGTATGACAAAAAGGCCTGATTTGTGCCAGACAGGGGAACTGGTTTTTTCACCACGACAATGCTCCTGGTCACGCAGCCATCTCAGTACACCAGCAAAAACCAGCATGCCTCTCTTGCTCCACACACTTGACTCACCTGACCTCCGTGCAACTTGTTTTTGTTTCCATGAATGCAGATGGACATGAAAGGTGTGGCCATTACATAATCTGTCAATTTATGAAGGGGTGGATTCTAGCCTGTCAATCAGGTCACAGCCAATGAGACCTATGTGTGGGCATGGCCTTCTTCTGAGGATTCTGGGAACTCCTGTCTTCCTCCTTGGATGTGAGACACACACTGTCTTTGTTTGGTCGTCCTGCTGATAAGACACATAGAGCTATACTGATGGAACAAGAGCTCTGGAGCTGGAGGGGCCACATGGAGACCTCAACCACTGCTGACACTGGATCCACAACACTTTCCACTCACTGGCCTGTGATCTTCCCGCATTAGGCATCATTGCATGTGTTGTATGAGTCTGAAGAGGAATTTACAACTGGTATTGGAAATATGGGCTAATATCGGACTTAAAGAATTGAGCTGGACTGGTCTGGACTGTTTTTTTAATATACAATTACTCTTTGATCTACAGCTCTTTCTTATACACATATGAGTGTCTATGAATCTGTTTCTCTAGTCAACCGAGACTAACACAAAAGGACAGTGATTTGATGAAGAAGAAGAGGAGAAGAAAAAATGAGATGCTGTCAGCCATCCAAACAGATGAGTTTGAAAAATATTTGCAAGAATGGAATCTCAGATTTGACAAATGTATTAAGTGTAATGGAGAGTGCTTTGAAGGTGATAAGGTTGTTTTATATAAAATTTAAATACATAGCTTTGAAAAACAATCTGTTTTGGGGTCTATCATCTATCTATCTATCTATCTATCTATCTATCTATCTATCTATCTATCTATCTATCTATCTATCTTCTATATATCTAATTACCCGTATGGCCTGAAAACTGAAATGGCACATTTAACAAAGGAGAGGAATGATAAAATTACTGTCATTTGAAAACTATATTCATGAAAATAGACATTATTATTGCCAACAGAATAAATATAAAAGGAATTAAAGTCTAAATATTTTAATAACAAAAACTCTAGTTCCCCAAACTAAAATCACTCAGTAGAACCTCACTAGCTGAGCACTCTCTCTCAGCACATCTGTGCTAAACAGAAAGAGTAATTGCATCTGAGTCCTATTTATTATGCTCATAAATGTATCTCCTTATACTTTGTGCTCATCACAGCCATATGCTATAGCTTGCATATCAGGCAATATAGCAATGGGCACAGTTTTATAATTACACACTTCTTGTTGATATATGTTCCATTAATAACCCATCAAAATCTGCAGATCACCATGTAATGCCTGGATTATTTTGATTTGTGCTCTTTGTACACTACTGTCAGAACACAAACAGAACATGTCAGCAAAATTCAAAGGAAACAATTTTTCAGGTGTTTGAACTGCATTCAATACTTCCCTTCATAGCTTCTGGGTAAGATTATGACAGAGTATGGCAATTGGTTTTTAACTAAGGTAAAATGAGAAGAGGAGAATGAGAGATGGGATAGAAGAGAAGAAGAAAAGAATTGGCGCTGTGGTTCTCAACCTGTGGGTCGCGACCCCTTTGGGGGGCCGAATGACCCTTTCACAGGGGTTGCCCAAATTCATAACAGTCACAAAATTACACTTATGAAGTAGCAACAAAAATAATTTTATGGTTGGGGGGGTCACCACAACCTGAGGAATTGTATTAAAGGGTTGCAGCATTAGGAAGGTTGAGAACCAGTAAAATAAAGGGAGAAGCATATTATTACCATTCTTGAAAATTTTTAACCTATATTCTTTACTATATTGCAAAATATTCACTCATTATTGGAACCTCTTAGAATACTCTTCTCGGTTGCTTCAATCAGCCATTGATCATCAGAGAAAAGTTTACTTTCATACTTTGTGCTCTACATATTTATACATGTCCATGCAGTAACTGAATAGCTGATTTTCCTTTTGTTCGATCCCCTAAAGTTGGTTCTGACTCATAGCAACCCCGTGGACAACAGAACAAAGTACTTCTTGATCCATAGCCACCCGCACAAATGTTGTTGGAGCTCATTGTTGCAGCAATGTCTCATTTCTTCTCATTAAGCCTCTTACTCTTATTTTATTGATCATATACTTTAGCAAATATGATGTCTTTCTCTAACTAGTTGTGTTCGTCTGGGTTGACTAGAGAAACAAAATCCATAGACACTCATATGTGTATGGGAAAGAACTTTATATACAAGAGCAATTGAGTATGGAGAAAACATCCCAGCCCAGCCCAGGTCAAGTCCGTAAGTCCAATATTAGCTCATATGTTGATACCTGTCTGTAAATTCTTCTTCAGGCTCATGCAGCCATGTGATAATGCTGAATCCAAGAAGATCACAGGCCAGTTGGTCAAAAGCCTTGTTGATCTGGTGGCAGTGGAAGCATCTTAGTGCTGGCAGTGGTCTGCACGTGGATCCTCTAGCTCAGGGCTCTAGCATAGTCCCATGTGTCTTGTCAGCTGCAATATCTCCCAGGGAGTGAGTTTGTGTCCTGCCTTCAGCGAGCTATTTATCTCCTTAGTGCTTCCAAATGAGGTCATCAATCTATGACCTGATTGACAGACTAAGCTCCACCCCTTCACTCATAACCCTCTCAAATTGACAACAGATGATATAACTGCCACACTGGTCCTTCTGTTGACAGAAGGACCACAGAAGTACTATGTCCACAGAAGTACTATGCCTAACTGTACTCATCCCTTATGTGGAGGAAAGTGTGGCTCTGCAGCATGGCGGGGAACTACTCCATTGAATTTCTGAGACTGTAAATGTTACAGGAGCAAATACCCTCATGTGTTAAACTGCAGACCTTTCTAACCGCTGACCAAAATCTAATTTATAGTGTTGCTATAGAAAGGAACACTTTCAAACTAGGTTTTTCAACTGGATGTTAACTTCCACTAAAGACTTTACCAGAGTGATGACAGCCTTAAGGGATTAAGGGATTAATTATTTAGAAGGGAGGTAATACAACAACAGAAGGAAGTCACTCATCTCCACAAAATGAAAGAAGTAGTAATGAGTAATCTCTCAGGTCTGCACTGTCCCAAACCATTATTGTATTTGCAAATAAGGATAGTCTTCAATCTCTTTATTGATTCTTATTCCACCACCCTTCCTATGATATACTCACTGGCTTTCTCTGCCTGTCTCATTTTACTCATGTTCTGTTGTCAGAAGGATAAATTTAGGAATAATGTAGTATTAGAGATGTTTGCTTTTTTGTTGTGTTTTTTTTCAGCTACACGATGAAGAAAGTTCCTAGTTCAACAATTCCAATATTTAAATGATACAAAGGCAACCATTTTATTAGAGATTTGCCTTTCCTCTGATTTCTGAATTCACTTACAAATGACAGGAATGTCCTGGTGGCCTCGTAGGTTAGACATTGTGCTGCCAATCACAAAGTCACTAGTTTGAACCCACTAGATGAAAAATTTAGTATTTTTATTAGTGTTAGTATATCTTTTATTAGCATTAGTGTCTCTTTTTTCTCTACTTCAAATGGCTGAAAGCATGGTCTTAATGTTGAAATAAATTATTTCACATATATCCCCTTTTAGCTTCTGCATCACAAAACCTATCTGTTAAAAAGAAAACTGATAAGGAAGAGTATTTAGCATCATTTCAGAAATGATCATGTCAGAAATTAATACAATCTATACAATGATGTTTCCTTATCAGCAAATTCACAGAACACCTTAATAAAATGTCTCTTTCCTGACAAGCATGCTTATGAAAGAGCTGTTGTTATCGGCGTTAGATGCCATCGAGTCAGTTCTGATCCATGGTGACCTTTTGCACCACAGAGGGGAAAGCTGCCTAGCCTTGGTCCTCCCCACAATTGTTCTTACGCTGGAGCCCAGTGCTGCAGCCCCTGTGTCAGTCCATCTCCTTGAGGTCCTCCGCTTTGGTGCTGACCCTCGACTTTTCTAAACATGACAGACTTCTCTTGGAATTGGTCTCTCCTGACAAAATGTTCAAAGTACAATGATGTCTCCCCATCCTTGCCTCGAAGGAGCACTCCTGCCATACTTCTTTCAAATCAGATTGGATTGTCCATGATACTTTCAATATTCTTCTCTGAGACCACCATTCAAATGTGGTGATTCTTCTCCTGTCTTCTTTACTCAATAGTCCATTTTCACACGCATATGAGGCCATTGAAAATGCCATGGCTTAGGTCAGGCACACCTTAGTCTTCAAAGTGACACCCTTGTCCTTCAGCACTCTAAAGAGGCCTTAAATAGAAGATTTCCTGAATGAAACTGGTCTTTTGATCTCTTGACGCTGCTTTCATGAGCATTGATTTTTGGATCCAAGAAAGACAAAATCCTTGACAATTTCCACCTTTTCTACACTTATTGTGATGTTACCTATTGTCTCAGTTGTGAATATTTTTGTCTTCTTGACACTGTTTTGTAATAAGTACTGAAGGCTGCAATCCTTTATCTTTGTCAAGAAAATGCTTCAAGTCCCCACTTTCATCAAGCAAAGTTGAGTCATCTAAGTATCACAAGATGTTAATAAGCTATGAAAGTCTAAAATGCTTTCTGGAGTAGATAGCTAGATAATATCCATTATATATTTTTCTCACTTGGGCACTACAGAATTCACACTGAACGCTACAAGATTTGGAATTGATGATGTGCCGAGTGATAAAATATATGTAGTACATCATGGGTTATCGGCAATGGTACCCCAGTACTTTAGGCCATAATATATTCTGGGAAAATAAGTAGTACCTCAATTCATTGTCTTTATTTTCATACCAACAACTAACGTATAGGAGCCCTGGTGGCTAAGAAGTTGTGGGTTGGGTTGCTAATAGCAAGGAGAGTAGTTCAAAATAGCCAACCCCTCCAGATAATGACAAGGGTTTCTAGTTCTGAGACTGTAACTGTCACAGTCTCAGGAACCCACAGTAGTTCTACCCGGGTAGTTCTACCCGGTCATATAGGGGCTCTGTGAATTGGAACTGACTTGGTAACAGTCAGAATTAACATATATATTACTAATACTTTAAACTACATTAAGAAAGATAATTGGACAAGTGAAAAAAGGAGAAGGACCTCAGTAAGTAAGTCCAAATGAAAGCATGGAGTAAAAGTCCATGCACTCAGGTTGCAGGCTAAGTAAGAAGATAAGCAGAAGTATGGAAATAATTTCATGGCAATCATTGAGAGAGTACGGTTACCATTGACTAAGACAAATATTATTTTTAAAACTATTTATTTATCTACTTTCTGAAGTAAAACAAGTTCTCCATTCACATCATTAGGATGAGTAACATCACTAGTGGGGTTACTATCAGAGGGACTGACACTAAAATGACTCCCTATAAAGTTTTTGTGCAGTGTTTCGACAGAAATGCATTATATACTTTTTATTTTTAAAAATCTCTGTAGTTAGCAATACCAACCTAAGCATTTTCCTTAAGCTCAACTTACAGGTATTTGTAAGCTAAATATCTTTGTTAATGCACTTTTGAACCCATGCATCCATGGTGGTGAATTGGGTTTTATGCTGGGCAAAATCAGCAGTTTTATCCTATGAGGAGCTCCATTGGAGAAAGACAATGCTATTCCTCCCATAAAGAGTTATAGTCTCAGACACTAAAAGGGACAATTCTTCTCCTTTCTGTAGGGGGCTATGAGCTGGAATGGAGTCTCAGGCAGTGGGTAAATGCATTACAGCCAGAGATGGCACTGCTGCTCAGTTACAATGGCACTTAGAACCATCCTATTTCCATCACAGGCTCTGGTGGTGTTCTCATAGTCTTTAATACGGTCAAATTTTCTGGTGATTCAGCTACAATATTGTGGTAATAAAATTATATAGGTTGATATCAATAATTTTCTTAAGATAATTATGGTAAGAAGAAAAATCAACATAGGTTTCTGCTTATAATAATGTTTTAAGTTATAAAGTTATCATTCAATGTAAAATAGTTCTACAAAAAATGTTTTATTGACATTCACATGAGAAAAATTACACTTAAGTGATTTTCATCATACTTATACATATTGGTCTATGATTAAAAGTGATACCAAAGATTCTGTCTAATCATGAGGGGTGTGACACCAAGAGAAACAATCCTGGTGGACTCCAGCCCTTGTGACTCCACTGGGTCGGGACTGATTATCTTAGAACTGTCCCAAAGAAAACGTGTCCGAGGTAACAATGTCCTCAAGTGTTGAAGTCTAACTCAATTATAAATGACTGAAACAGAATTGCTTGACAATTGAATTTGACATGCTTCCTATTTTAACACAATTTGCTACTTTATATAAGGTTTCAATATAATTCACTATAGAAATTTATGACAATTCAGTTTTAAATAAAAAGATTCATGATTGCTCTTTGCCCTGCCTGCTTGGCGGCGGAGCCGGTGGCAGCGGTTGCTCTTGCCTCCACCCCGGCCTCTCTCCTGGCTGGCGGCGTTGCAGACGCCCGCCCCGGCCTCAGAGAAGGAGAATGAAAGTGGATTGTTGTATTTTAAAAGTCGATTTTAAAATTTCTGCGTCATAATTTTTAATTCCCCGGTTCCACACACTTATAGTTTGGGAGTTTATACAGAAAAGCTGGAGCCATTAATGAGTAAATATGATCACATTTCTCCACTGAGTTCTCAGCTTGATAAGGAGAATCCCTTGTTGTGAACTTAATGAAGCATTGAAAGACGACATCTGACTCTTTCCAAAACGAACTTGAAGGTTATATAAAAGTGCAAAAAGCCAGAGGCTTAGAGCCAAAGACGTGTTTCCGAAAGATGAGAGAGGACTATTTGGAAACCGTTGGGTACAAAGAAGAGGTGGATTTCAGACCCAGATACAGAAAGTCTAATCAAACACTCCCATCTGAGGCTATGCAGACTTAGCCGAGGTCATACGGTAGTCCACAAACATTGGAAAGCCGGTTACCTCAGAGGCTCCCAGCTCATGGGAGCAGACTGAGATTAGACTCTGCTGGCTACTGTCAACTGACCCAGGACTGTTCTTCAGAAAAAACAGTACCCTTGGGCCTCGGTCAGCAAGAATATAATTGTGGTTCATATAGTGGAGAATCCGGAGTTTAAAAGCACCTCTCCTCAGAAACCAGAACCGGTGCCCATCAAGCCTGTCATAAACAGATACACCAGAAGCGACAAAGGCACCTTGAGGAAGGCAGAGAAAACCCGAGGAGGTGCGACCCAAGCACAAGAAGGAAAACAGTTGTGAGGAAGTAGATTCAGACAAACATCCGAGCATCCAAAGGAGGAAAACAGAGGTGGAAACAGTTAGTGTCAGTTCAGAAAAGCTTAAGAGGCGAAAGGAGAAAATAAGAGAAGTATCCTGTAAGAAGGAGGAACGTAAGTGGAGAAAAGAGAAAAAGGATCAAGGCGAAGAAAGGACGGAGGAGCAAATGCTGTGGGACCAGTCCATCCTTGGATTTTGAAATCACGTGGTTGGTTCTCCTAAGCTTGTATTGAACAAAAACTTGTAGAGTAGTTTGGTGTTCTGGGTTTCATGTTCATATCACTTTTCTTACATGCACAGGTATTTTAATCTCTAACAAAGACCAATTAAATGGAGTTTAGTATGCTTACTCTCCAACATGGAAATTACTTTCCTTACTTTCTGAAAGCATCTTTAAATTTTCCTTATGTACAGTATAATGTAATTTCCCTTAATGATAATGACTGCTTTTATCCAACAAGTTGCTATGATAGTAGAGTTATTTTCCCTTGGAAGATTGTTTGAAATTGGAGGATTAATAAGCTTTATGGAATCTATTTCTTGGTTGGGGTTGCTTTGGTTTTAGTGGGAGACTTTTATGTTTGTTGGTTTTCTCTATGAGCAATTTAGATTGATTTTTTCCTTCGTTAGTGCTAACATGTATATTCTAGGTTGGAAATTGGAAAGTTAAACCTATTACAATCATAAGCTTAGATTTAAATATGGTTTTAAAAGTTCTAAGAGTTCTGATACAAAATCAGCTTATATTATGTACTTGTTTATAATAAAGTATTCTAATTTCCACATGTTAAAAAAAAGAAGATTCATGATTAACCTCTTTGGGCGTTATTTACTCCTTAACAGAAGCTTCTTTGTCTACACCTGGGTCCAGAACTTTGGTAACAAATTATTTTTTTTAATTATTTTATTGGGGGCTCATACAATTCTTATCACAATCCATACATACATACATTGTTTCAAGCACATATGTACATTTGCTGCCCTCATCATTCTCAAACACTTGCCTTCTACTCTAGCCCCTAATATCCACTGCCCATTTCCCCCCTCCCTCCCCTCTCCACCTCCCTCATGAACCCTCCATAATTCACACATAGTTATTGTTTTGTCATAAGTTACACTGTCTGATGTCTCCCCCCACCCTCTTCTCTGATGTCCATCCTCCAGGGAGGAGGCTATATGTAGATTCTTGTAATCGTTTCCCCCTTTCCACCCCGGTAACAGATTATTTTTATTACATTGTCTTTAAATAAATAACTCAACTGACAGTTCAAAGACATGTCTCATTGGGCATTAAACTATTCACCATGACTTTTTCAGCGAGAACATATTGTTTTTGTAATGTTTGATTGTGTAAACATAAAATCCTTGACGTGCTTTTTAAAATAGTACTATTAACTTGTAAATAATGATCAAAGACAGAACACACTGAATGTAAGGGAATCTTGTTTCCTACTTTTGTCCCAGACAGTTGTTGCAAGAATACATTGCAAGGCAATTGCTTTTTATACTCTGATGCACACAACCTTTTAAAATGCCTGTAACACAGATATAGGGTCAATATGAATTGCAAATGACCTTTTAAGTCTTTGAACAATTGCTTATATGTCTTAGATCTTTGTAAAATTTCACAACCGGAAAATATTTTTGCTTTTCATTGTTCTTTATATATGTATATTTGTATGAATGTGTAACTTTGCACATCTAACCCTCACATGTGTACATTTATGCTCCCTTTGAAAGATATAAACATGATGTTCGTGGACACTACTACAAAATATTATCTAGATTGTCTTAGATGACAATCAGAATGCCCCAAGTGTTCTATCACCCGCTGCATGGTCTCTCAGAACATCACAGCCTGGTACAATTGTACCTGCATGCCATAGGTAGAGCCACATTTACAGATGATTGGTCAGAGGGGATAGGCAAGCTCATATGCTCTCATTACAATTCAAGAAAAATGTTTTCTTATCTTAGTCAGAACAGAGAACTCTATATAATTAGAATAGATAAAAGGAACACTTTCCATCTCCTTAGACCTAGAATAAAAAGGCATTAAGAAAAATAGACTTTATAGGTAAGTAATTTGAACCCATTAGCCAATCCAAAGATAAAAGACCTGATAAACTGAGCCCATAAAGATTACAACCTTAAAAGCCCTATTGAGCAGTTCTACTCTGCCCTCCAGGTATCTATGAGTTTGATTTGAATATATGCTTAGATAATGTTTCCCTCCATTATGACTAATTATTAATGTGAAGATTAAATAAAACAGTCATCATCAATCAATATATCTAGAGCTAAATCTAAAGATATTTTAAATGGTGTTTTTCTCTACTCTAATTGTATCACATTAAATAGATACAACATAAAAATGCAGATGATGTTATGTTGCTGTCAGGTGCCACTGAGTGGGCTCTGACCCACAGAGAAGGAAACACTGCAGGGTCGTGTGCCAGCCTCACAATTGTTCCTCTGTCTGAGCCCACTGATGCAGCCACTGGGTCATTCCATCGCGCTGAAAGCCACCTTCTATTTTGCTGCCCTTCAACTTTACCAAACATGGTGTCTTTCTCCAAGAACTAGATTCTCCTGATAATATGTCTCTGACCATGTCTCCTGACAATATGTCCAAAAATGATTTTATGGATCAGACATTTTAGGGTAATTTCATAATTACCTAATAAAATTAGATAATTTTATTTTAATTATGTTTCACTCATATAAGGTATATTATATATCATATATATATAACTTGTATATGGCAGCTATGTCACTGGTTTCTCAAACAGCAGCAGACTCACTCAAAATGAACAGGTGTCAGTAGAGCTTCCAGACTAAGACCAGACCTGACAAAGGAATAGACTCAAGAAGGATAAGGATTAGGCTCATTCAAAAAGTGATAGACTGTCTAGTTCAGAGAAATTAGGCATTGAAAAGCTTTTGGACAGCAGCAAAGCATTGTCAAGTACTGAGATCATGAATATGAACAGTGATATCAGAGATTGTGTCTGAAGATGAGCCTCTCAGGTCAGGCAGCACTCAAAATATGAATGAATAAGTGCTGCCTTCTCAAAGTAGAGCCAACCCTAATGGTACAGAGGGCATAAATCCTACAAGAATAAGGCAGGCAGATCCTCCATGTGTTAATGGAACATGACTCAGAATTGGAAGAAACAGTTACAAATGTCTATTAATTGGAACATGAAGTGTACAAAATATGAATCTAAGAAAACTGGAAATCATAAAAATTGAAATGGAACACATAAAAATTTAGTGATTAGTGAGCTGAAACGGATTGACATTGACCATTTTGAAGCAGAAAATCAGTTGTCTTACTATGTACATTGGGAATGGCATATTCAAGAGGAATGGTGTCACATTCATCCTCAAAAAGCCACTTCAAAATTTATCTTGAAATCCAATGATGTCTGTGATAGATAATATCTATATGCACACAAGGAAATCCAGCCAACACACAGTGGGGAGTGAGCCCGGTCTGACCACACCCACAGTGGGGCGAACCAAGAAGGGAACATAGCAGATCAGCAACAGGAGCAAAGACAAGCAACAAAACCCCTGAGGAGCCCCCAAAATAGACTTTAGGCTAGGAAGGGCAATTCTCAGAAACACCCAGGACAGCGGTTCTCAACCTGTGGGTCACGACCATTTTGGGTGTCCAATGACCCTTTCACAGGGGTTGCCCGATTCATAACAGTAGCAAAATTACGGTTATGAAGTAGCAATGAAAATAATTTTATGGTTGGGAGGGGGGATCACGACAACATGAGGAACTGTATTAAAGGGTCACAGCATTAGGAAGGTTGAGAACCACTAACCCAGGACCTTGGGGAGATAGTCATGAAGGTCAGCAGACAGACCTGGAATTATGTATGCTTTTACAGTTTGTTTGTTTGTTTTTCTTTTTTTATTCAATCTTTTATTTTACTTTCATTTTGTCTCTGTTGTTGTTGTTCTGGCTGTCTACATAAGATAGGCATGGGAAGCAACCCTGAGGAGAAAGCAATGGGATCTACAGTTCCTTTCCAGAGAGATTTGGGGGGAGGAGGAGGAAGAGGGAGAAAGGAGTAGAGAGCAAATAACACCATACACAGGGGAACAACTAGAGAATTAAAAGCAACAACAAGGAGAATTTAGAGATCCTGGTGTTGGAGCAACAGCAATATAGCTGAGAAGAATTACTAAGAGGAAGGAGAAAGGAGAACGTGGTGGTAGTGCAGAAGGAAGGTAAAAGGAAACAGAGAAAAGATCTAGGAAGCAAAGCTATGGCTAAAGGTATACTATGGCTAAAGTGCATACTTGTGCACTTATATAAATACATTAATTCATAAAAATAGAGGAATTAGCTTATGCACATACATTTATATGGCAATACACCGAGGAAGTGGATGGAATTTGGACCTCTGCTTAAGGCTTCTCTCAACCCAAGAACATTTTTTCAAACGACCTGGTATTCTGTGATGCTCATCCCCCGGACATGAATGCTGAAGACAAAATGGGTGCACAAGAAAATGTGGTGAAGAAAGCAGATTTTTCCTAACAATCAAAAGATATATAGTGTCTGGACTCTTAAAGGTTTGAAGTTAAACAAATGGATATCTAGCAGAGAAGCCACAAGCCTACATAGAAGAGCCACACTAGCCAGTGAGACCATGATTTGTGGACAGAATTAGGTAACGGGCACCAGAAAACCCAAAACAACAACAGCAACAACAAATATTGTTGAGAGCCAAAGGGGTCAGAGCAGAGACCCAAAACCCATCTGTAGACAGTAGGACATCCTCTCACAGAAGGATCACAAGGAAAGGATCCACTAACCAGGGTGCAGTATAGCATCAATGAAACACACAATATTCCTCTGGTTCTTTGAGGCTTCCTCACCCACCTCCCCACTATAATGACCCCAGTCCTTTCAGTTCTGGCTAGACCGGAGCATGTATACTGGTACAGATAAGAGCTCATGACACATGGAATCCAGGTCAGATAAACCCCTCAGGAACATAAATGGGAGTAGCGATACCAAGAGAGTAAGGAGAAGGTGGGAGGAGGAGGGGAACAAGGGAGAACCAATCGCAATAATCGACATATAACCACCACCTCCCCCTCCAGGGGGATGAACAACAGATATGTGGGTTAAGGGTGATAGCGGTCAGTGTAACATATGAAAACAATAACAATTTACAATTCATCAAGGAGTCATGAGGACGGGAGGAGACTGGGGTGGGAAAGAGGAGCTGATACCAAGGACTCAAATAGAAAGTAAATGTTTAGAAAATGATGATGGCAACATATGTACAAATATGCTTGATACAATCGATGTATGGAATGTTATAAGAGCTGTAAGAGTCCCCAATAAAATTATTTTTTAAAAAACCCTATGATTAAAATTTATGCATCAACTATTAAGCTTCAAAATAAAATAAACTCGGTAGTGATATAAAAATTAAAGAATCCTACCAACGTCTTCAGTCTGAAATTGATCAGACATGCAGTGCAGATGCATTGATAACTATTGCAATTGGAATGCAAGAGTTGAAAAAAGAGGGAAAGGAACAATTTTAGGAAATATGGCCTTGGTGATAGAAATAAAACGGGATCACATGATAGAAATTTGCAAGACCAAAGACTTCTTTACTTAAAATACCTTTTGTCAACAACACAAACGATCACTATATATTTGGGTTTCTTTAGATGGTATACACAGAAATAGATTTGACTAAACCTGTGAAACGAGATTATGAAGAAGCTCAATATCAGTATCTAAAATCAAACCCAAGGGCCCACCGTGGAATGGACCGTCAATTGCTCATATGTAATTTCAGGTTGAAGCTGAAGGAAATTAAGCACAGTCCTGCTCCATCCTCATAATTGTTCTAATTCTTGAGCTCATTGTGCAGCCATGGTGCCAATCCATCCCATCGAAGGCCGTATCTTCTTCACTGCCCCTTTACTTTACCAAACATGATGTCCTTCTCCTGGGACTTGTCTCCCTTGAAAACATGTGTAAGTGTGTAAGATGAAGTCTTGCCACCCGTGCCTCTAAGGAGCACTGTAACTATACTCTTTCCAAGACAGATTTGTAGAATAGCGAAGGCAAATGGAAGAAATGATGAAGAAAAAGAGCTGAACAAAAACATCCTAAGGGCAAGTTGAGAGGTAGTAAAGTAGTGTAAAAACTGTGCAAGTGTGCAAGTACTAAAATGAGAAAATCAAGAAGAAAATGTGCAACATATTTTACATGGAAATAAGACAATATTCAAACCTAGAGTTTCAATATTGAAAGATTCTATGAACAATATGTTGAACAAAGCAGGAAGGATGAAATTAGAAAGAATTGAAATAGAAATAATTGAAAATAGAAAGAATACAGAGTCACTATGCCAAAATGAACTAATCAACATTTTACTATGTCAAGAGTTGAATTCAGAACCAAAGGTATTGAAGGAAAAAGTCCAACTATACTGAAAGAATTAGCCAAAAATATGGCTCTAGGAATTTACGGAATACCAATGGATGGTTTTCACAAGCTAATGAAATGCTGTAACCACTCATTCATCTACACCAAGAAAGTTCGAAGATAGCTACTTGGCCAATAGACTGGAAAAGATACATATGTGTAGCCATTCTGAAGAAAAGTGACCCAATAGAATGCTCACATTAAAGAATAATATCATTGATATCACAAGCAAGTAAAATTTTGCTGGTGATCACCCAACAATAGCTGCAGCAATATATTGGCAGGGAGCTGCTAGAGGTTCAAATCAGATTCAGAAGAACAGGTGAACAAGACATTATTACATTGCTAATGTTGGATGGATCTTTGCTGAAAGCAGAGAATTCTAGAAAGATTTTTACTTGTGCATTATTGACTATGCAAAGACCTTCAACTCTGTGGATAATAACAAACTATACATACCTTTAAGAAGAGTGGGAATTCCAGAACACTTCAGTACATGCAGAAGCTATACATGGATCAAGAGAGAGCTATGGCAGCAGAACAAGAGAGTGCTGCATGATTTAAAATCAGGAAAGGTGCGCATCAGGGTTGGATCCTCTCACCATACTTATTCAATCTGTATGTTCAGAAAATAATCAGAGAAGTTGGACTATATGAACAAGAGTGGGACATTGGGATTGCAGGAAGGTTTATTAACAGCCTGTGAGATGCAGATGACACAACCTTGCTTGCTGAGCGTGAGGAGGACCTGAAGCACTTGCTGATGAAGATCAAGGAGTGCAGCCTTAATTCTAGATTAGAACTCAAAGTAAAGAAGAAAACCAAAATCCTCACAATTGGCTCAATAGGTAGTCTCATGATAAACGGAGACTAGAATGAAGCGGTCAAGGATTTCATCTTCCTTGGATCCACAATCACTGTTCATTGAAGCATAAATCCAGCTATCATAGGACACATTGCATTGGGTAAATCTGCTGCACAATACCTCTTCAAAGTGTTGGAAAGCAATGTTGTTTATTTGAGGACCAAATTGTACCTGACTCAAGCTATGATATTTTCAATCACCTCATATGTATGTTAGATGTTGGATAAAGAAGACTAAAGAAGAATTTATGCATCTGAATTATGGGTATTTGTGAAGAACATTGAAATTGCCAGGGGCCATCAAAGCAATAAACCAATCTTGCTTTGAAGAAGTACAACCAGAATGCTTCTAAGAGGCAAGGATGTGAGCCTTTGTCTCTCATATTTTTGACATTATATCAGGACAGACCTGGCCCTGGAGAAGAACATCATGCTTAGTGAAGCAGAGGAACAGTGCAGAAGAGGAAAACCCTGCAGAAGATTCAATGGCACTTAACAACAATAAGTATAGCACAGTTGACATATGTGGTATAGTTCTACTAGGCATAGTCTTCAAAACTCCCATGGAATGACCTTGTGGGAGCATGGAAATAGTGTGTATAGAACTAATGTGAATAAATTAGGCAGTTTTGACATTTCACTAAGTATAATTAGTTGAGCCAACTAAGATGCAGGAATCAAAGACCTGACAACCAATAAAAAGGAAGAGTTGGTAGAAGGCTGCTCCTTAGATTCCTGTGTGGAGAGGGAGGCAGCAGCAGCATTAGGGAGGGTAGCTAGCTTAGTGGGAAAATGGAGTTCCTTTGGCAGCGATCTGGCTCGCAGAGTTGGGTGCTAAAAGAGCCATGTAACACTTGCTCAAGCAGAGCTGCTTAATTGATAAGCCCAGGATTATGAAAAGAGCCTAGAAGGACCATCATTGCCAAGAAGAAGTGCTTTGGAAAAGACTTACATTCTCCGCATCTGTGATTCTGACTTGTAACCTGTTAATATCCCTAAAAGCACTAAAAATCATGAGTGTTTTCTGTGCATCGTGTGGGGCCATTGCAACCCAGGAGAGAAATCGAATGCATAGGAAGTGATAGTTGGTTTTAGAAAAGGGCAAAGAAGGGTCAAAGGTGGAGACATAGCTGGCCTCTGCCTTGTAGTAACCATCGTTGAGCACCTGTGGCCTTGGATTCTCTTTGTTGTTTATAGAGGGAGAGAGAGAGATCAGAGGGAACTCAAGCCAGTCCCTTCACCATGGTTAACTTCTAGGTTATGGTCATCCAAATTGACATCATAGAAATGGGACTCGAAATCATACAATGAAAAAGATGCAGGCAGAACTTGGGAGGAATAGGGAAGTCAATGTCTCCTTAGTAAAGAAACTAAGCAATGTCTTTCTAGGAATAGAAGGTTTAAAGACAGATCTTGAACCCTGTGAACTTTTGAAAGAATGGTGAGGTTTAAGTTAATTAAATTGACTTAAAATCACACATTTTACCTTCTCTGGATAAAGTACAACTAAAAACTGTAATGGAAAATAAGGAAGAAAACCAACAACGGTAATCATCGAAGAGAGGTAGATAAACATTGAGGAGGTTATAGTACATAACGGTACAGAGGTGGAAAATTACTGTCATGTTTGTACTTGAAATTTAGATTACGATTTCATGATGTAATATTGGATTTAAGATTAATGAACGTTTTGAATGACCAAAAGAAGATAATACGGACACATCTAAAAATGGAATTAGAAAACATGTCCTTCTCTTTAGAAAAGCCAGGAGGTATGAGAGGTAAAGTTTCCTTGGAACAAACTCTGTGGGAAATTACTATTTGGGGAGAAAATGTGGGTTTTAAATACAGAAATGTGATAAATGATGGAAAGAACCTTATTGGAAAAATGTTACCTTAGGCTAGGAGTTGAAGTGAAGATAATCGGTTCATTTACAATAAGGTGTAAGGAGTGGAGACACTCGTCGAGGCAGAAAGGATAGTTCAGAAAAGATAGTAAAGGACTAGAAGTTTGACCAAAGATCAGCAGAGCTAATAGAGAGCAAGTACAACTAGGTGTTTGAAGGTAACTGAAGGATAAGAGAAAACAATACACTTCTTTAGTATAAAAGATTGAAGTGCATTTGACTTATGTATATTTTGTGTGCCAACTTGAGAAAGAGACAGAGTGAAGGGTTCTAGACAATAGTTAAACTCATTGCCTAAGAATTGATTCCAACTCATAGTCACTGCACATGCAGCTTCTTTTTCTCTTTTCCCGAAACCGTTTTATCGGGAGTTAGTACAGCTACCACATCGTTCCACAGTTCAATGACATCACACAGTATTGTACAATTGCTACCACAATCAGTTTCAAAACATTCTCTTCTTTCTTGAACTCCTTGACATCAGTTCCCTCCTCACCCCACAATTGTACACCCCAGGAGCCCTTATTCTACTGGCTATCTCAATAGGTTAATTAATCCTGAGTTTCCTGTACTAAAACAGACAGGAAAAATATACAAGAATTCAAGAGGGTTATCCCAAGGACAAAATGCATCTGAGATAAACTGCAATATGAAACAAACAAACAAAAGAACACACAGAAAATATTGCAAACCAGATCAGGCCCCACTTACATCAGAGGGGGATCAGCGGACATGGTTTTTACTGTTCAAATCAGGTTTATGGTTTTCATCTCCCATCGTCACCTCTCTGATGGCCTCTGTTTGGTAAGCAGTTTCTTCCCATCCCTTTATTTTGGGTAGAGGGACCTCACCAGAGCCTATGGCTATGTAGAGCTCATAAATGTATCTGGGCTTCTTGAGTGAAGGGTAGAGTCTCTGGAAGTCTGCGTTACAATGTTCCTGGGACAGAATAGGTTGATTTAATATATTTAAATAGGGGGACGAATGCTAATAGCTGCATTTAAGAGTGTTGTTAGCTACAAAAACTCAACATGCATTTCCAAAGCACTAGTGGCAGTAGTTTTAGTAGCCATTGGAATTATTAGGCACTCCAGTGGTGAAATGGGTTACAAGTTGAGCTGCTAACCTCAAGATTAGCACTTTGCAACTGCCAGCTGCTCTGCAGGAGAAAAGCGGATGTTGTCCACTCGCGCAGAGATGTATAGGCTCAAAACCTCACAGAGGGCAGTTCAACTCTGTCCTATGGGGTCACTATGAGTCACCATTGACTTAGTAGTCCATGAGCTTAGTTTGTTGTTTTTAAATGATTTATATTCATTGATGTTGTTTTCTCTAAAGAGTACATTTGACATACAAATAGTCCGTGACAGGAAGTTCCACCATACGTAGTATAGTAAATGTGAGCCCACAATGAAGCATTTGCTGCACGAATCTATTTCTTTGTTTCTTAAACTTTCACAGTTTATAATCCTATGCAGAGGTGGTTTCAGACTTTAAGCAACATCATTTCAACAAGGTATTTGCTCCTCTAAGGCATCAAAGAAGTAATATTTCATCATTGGTCAATTTTTTTTTCATTTGGGTTGTTTGTATATTTGCCCTCAAGGCTCTTTAAAGGATTTTTTAAACTATCTCATATAATATTTTTAAATTCTATGATTTGTCACATAAACCATGTCTTCAAGTCAGCAAACAAGTGTTTCCACAGGAATAATTGTTCCTACAGTATTGGAAAACAGAATGTAATTCTTTGTATTACAAAGAATGTTGCTGGACCAAATAAATTATATATTTTAGTCATCAAAAATGTTATATAACCTAACCATGAAGCTGAGCAAAACTCATGTAGTGTTGTTGTAGGCTCTCAATATAGCCCACTTTCCTCCTAGCTCTTTTCTGGAGACACCTAGTCCTCTCTCTCCTATTATCACATCTTTATCATCCCTGGTACTAAAACCTCCCTCACAGCCTGAGTTAACACTTTAAATATAGTGAGAAAGAACAAATATAAATTTGCCATTATTTTGACAGGATTGAAATGTCTCTAGTGATGCATTAATCAACTTTTCATGTATGGAGTGGGATAGTGAATACACTAATTGAAAATCAAGAAATAAAGCCTAATTGTTTAATGTCAAAATCTCAAGGATAGATTTCAGGTAATTGCTAGGGAGCATGAGTTTTTAAATATAAGCATTTAATGTAGATTTAACTAATGACAGACACTTCCCAATTATTTGGAATGGGCTTCTCAGGCCTACAGTTCAATTTGGATTCAATATGAAGTTAAATAAAGTTGTTTGCCTGATTGTGAATAAATTTTTAATTAAAGTCTGGTTCAAAATTACAAAAATCTAAAAAGATTACATTGAAGCAAAGGAAAAGGAAATGTCACTGTTAATAACATGCATTAGAAACTATGCCCTCAAAAGAAAGCACTATTACTTGTTTTGAGGACATAATTTGTTTTTAACATATGCTTTTAGAGCATAATTTTATTATAGTATTATAGAGCACAAAATATGATAGTATCTAAACTTCCTAAAAAGCAAAGAAATTTTAAGTTTAGCTTCAATTTTGAATGACCCCAAATTTTATTAAATCATATGAATAGGCAAAAGTGAGTGAGGAGGAAGTAGAAAGGTAGACACAAAAACTAGAAGACAAAGAGTATCTGTTAAGTTGATAGAAACTTTTGGAAATGGTTAATGGTGATGGTTGAACTTAATGCTAAAATATAATAATCTTGAGTCAACCATATGTATGAAATAACCATATGTATGATTGAATTATAGATATATTTACCAGAATATGTTTAAGAACAGGGGGGAAATGACATAGGTAAGGGCTACAAATATCAAGGTAATTTTTAATTTTGATTTTTTTCAACTTAATCTACAAAATGAGACAATGAGCAGACAGACATACAGTACACTGAAGTTTGAGTAGCTAGCTCTAAAATACAAAATCCTAAATGTTTTAAATTGTAACTTCTACTGGGAATAGCTTTCTAAGCTCTACTAGGAGTTCAGATATTTTTTATAAATCAATTTCCACATACCCACCTGCCTTCTAGACCTTTCCACAGGATGTCTTACCAACACACCCGTATTAACAGGTCCAAGTTAAACTTTCAGGAAACTTCTCTCCAAAGTCCCCTGCTTCTTCTGCCTTCTCTTTGTGCCACTGTATTTCTGTAAATTTACCAGTTTCTCAGTCATCAAGCATATTTTTATGATTCAGTTTGTTGTTGAACATAAGTTAAAAAAGTGATTTACAGAACTTAAATTATGATTTTATTCCTGTATAACCTAAAACTTATATTAAAATATAAAACATTGCAGGTATAAGAATAAAAAATGGATAAAACACATCAAGTTCATGATAGGGTTCGAAACAATGAAATCTTTTATTTATTTTAAAGATTGAAGCATTAAAATATCTAAATTTTTAGGATTATTTTTGTGTTAGGATATAAATCCGTAATATATTATTTTTGCTATCATTTTACTCTTTAGAATAATTTGTCCACAGGGGAAAAACAAGATATCCTGCAGGGTCACTGAAATGTTTAAAGTGGCTCTTCAAGCCAAAGCGTCTCTAACTCCTGCCAAGGACTTTTTCTTGCACGAGTCTGGATAATACAGTGTGGGAAGACACTTACAAGATTCAACTGTGAGGAACTGTTAGCAGGATACATTGTGATTGCCGTCCTGCTGGGTATAAAATTAGCCCCCTGAAAAGCCAAACCAAATCAAACGCACTGCCATTGAGTCAATGCTGACTCACTGTGAGTTTTCTGAGATTGGAAATGTCATCATGGTTTCCAGGGACTGATCTCATCAGATGATATGTCCAAAATTTATCTAATTATTTAATATACCCCAAAGTGCACATTGTAGTGTATTTATGGACTTAATCATTAAGTCTTTGTAATGTTTCTAGATTCAGCAAATGCTTTTGCCATTCACATTGCACCTTTCCCAGACAATGCAAACAGAAAATTGGATCCTGGTCACCCAAACAATTCACTTACCACTCTTCTATATAATCCATCTCTGTGGATTTCTCTTCTAATAATGTAGGCAATGCCTTTTGTAGTGCAGTGAACTTTCTTAATATGGCTCTTCTACTCAAGTCTCTGTAACTCCCACCAAAAGATTGGGTGTAACACAAATAGTGGAAATTGATCAGTTTTCTTTTTCAAATTTACATTAGCCTTTGTTTTCTGTATATATATTTTAAATTTTAATAAAATCAATATATTGGAGGCTCTGACAGTTCTTATAACAATCCATACATCAATCGTATCCAGTATATTTGTACATGTGTTGCCATCATCATTTCCAAAACATTTTCTTTCTACTTGAGGCCTTGGTATCAGTTCCTATTTTTACCCCTCCCCCCAAACCTTGTGAATCACTGAAAACATAAATTATTTTTATTTTCATATTTTATACCATCTATTGTCTCCCTTCACCCACATTATATGCTGATCATTGTGATCAGTTCCCTCTTTCTCTCTCTTCTTCCCCCACCTCCCTGCTACTCTCATTATTGGTCCTGAGCAGTTTTTCTGTCCTGGATTTGGTGTGTTGAGAGCGCTTATCTGTACCAGTGTACATGCTGTGGTCTAGCCATATTTGTAAGATAGAACTGGGGTCATGACAGTGAGGGGGAGAAAGCATTAAAGAACTAGAGGAATGTTATGTACTTTGTCAGTGCTTTACTGCACCCTGGCTGGCTTCTCCCTTCCTTGTGACCCTTCTGTGAAGGAATGCCTACAAATGGACCACTACCCCTGCCCCTTTGCATCAAAATGGTTGTTTGTCATGGGTCTTCTGATGCCTGATACCTGATCCCAGAGACACCTTGTGATCACACAGGCTGGTGAACTTCTTCTATGTGGGCTTTGTTGCTTCCCTGCTAGGTGGCTGCTTGTTTAACTTCAAGCCTTTAAGACCCTAGATACTATATGTGTTAGTCTAGGTACTTTAGAGAAACAAATCCACAGCAGCTCATGTATGAGAGTTTTATGTAAAGAAAATGTGCATCATGAAAACATCCCAACCCAATGCTGCCCAAGCCTACAAGTCCAACATTTACCCATTAACCCAACACCAGTCCACAAAGTCCTCCACCTCACAAAACAGAGGCAATGATACCGACTGCAGGAGGAAAGCTGGGTCAGTGAACGAATAAGCATCTCAGCACTAGCAGGTGTCTCCACACAGTTACTCCAGCACCCAGGACTGCATCGGGATAGGTCCATGTGGCTTCTCCTTGGGGATATTGTGTAGGAAGTCAATCTTGCAAGCTGAAGCAGGGAACTGCTAAGGCAGCTGCACCCTGGTGCAACCATCACAAACCAAGAGACCCGAGAACTAGAAAGGCGAGGCTCACAACCCATTTATCCCTCCGCCTTTCAATTAGCCCCACATGTGATTATCAGCCAGGCTGGCACAATTAACTAACTCACTATATCTTCTAATAGCTGAGCACCATCAGCTTTCTTCACCGCATTTTCTTATGTACACTTTTTGTCTTCAGCGATCATGTCAGAAAGGTAAGCATCACAGAACGCCAGGTTATTAGAACAAAGTGTTCTTGTGTTGAGGAAGTACCTGAGTAAAGGCCCAGTGTCCATTTGCCACCTTAATACTTAACCTATAAATATATGTACATTGACCTATATTCCTATAGTTATATGTTAATATACTTACATATGTGCACACCTATGTTTACACCTCTATAAATGTCTTTTGCCTCCTATTTCTTTTCTCTATTTCCTTTTACATAGGCAGGGGACAGACCAAGCCCAATGATGCATACAGAATAACAACATAAAGAAGGAGAAAAGAGCGGCAGGGTAAACAAGGGGAAAAAAATAAAAGAGAGGAGGGAGACGAAGGCATTGGGAGGAACAGGGCACTAATACACATGGGGAGGGTACCCTTTATGTCTCCACAGGAAAGGGATAAAGGGACCAGACCTCAACCTGGTGTTCCAAGCCTTGAGGGCAATATACTGGCATGAAGCAGTGAACTAACAGAGAGGTCTGTGAGGCCAGACTGACCCCTATCTAAGTTATGTTGACCCCCTCCTTGGGAGAGTGCACTGTGGAGGAAAGGACTGAAGATACAGCCCAGGGAGGGTGGCAGGTCTCCCCAGATCACCGGGGAGCAAACTAAGAGGGAAAGAGAAAGAGCTGAGCACACCCTGGCCCACCAAGCTTTGAGGATGGCATTCCCACTCAGAGCAGCCAATTCACAGAGAGGACTGTAGGTTTGGCCCAACCACAAGACAAAATGCCTGCTTACTGACCCACAGTGCGACAGGGCATCACCAGAGACACAGTGTGGGAACTGTGCCCAGTCCGAACCCACACCCACACCCTACCAGCATACCAGAGCAACAAGGGGAGCAAAGCAACAAAGTTCCTGAGGAACTTCGGACTTGGGGGGCAGGGAAGGCATAAAATTAGATCAGAAAACATTCATAAGGGTCAGCAGACAGACCTGGAACTACTCATAGGATATCAGTTTGCTCACCCCCCCTATCCCCCCCATGTCTATCCACATAAAATAGGCAGGATAAATAATCCCAAGGAAAAAACAACAGGATCGATGGTTTTGGCGGGTGGGGGCAGGGGAGGGGGAAAGGAGAGGGGAGCCAACAAACCCAAGGATAAGGGGACAACAAGAGATCTAAAATCGATGGCCAGGAAGGCATAGAATGTCTGTTGGGTTTTGATCAAGTGCAATGTAGCTGAGAGGAAGTACAGAGAGCCTAATGAAGGTCGAACATGAGAGTGGGACAGGAGGATTGATCAGTTTTAATTGTCATCTCTTGGCTATAAGGATGTGTCATATTTAAGGCAGCAGCAGAGAAACCTCAAGGACCTTGGAAGAGCCCACCCAAGAGCTCTGTCTCAAGTGATAGAGGTCACTGAGATCAGAGACACCAGAGACTGTGACATGGAGACTCAGAGGAGCAGTGCTGAGACTGATGATGTACTTTCTCCTCCACTGACCTGCGACTATAGAACTATGGGCCAGAGCAACATACAGACTGGCTTCCTGGCCCATGGAGACAAAGGCCAAGAGACCATGTAGCTGAGAGGCTGAGAACTACAGAGTGAAACCAGAGAGAGACTTAGTTGATGGCTGCGGAGTTCAATGACTCTTTCCTTGCCGTTTGTTGATCCTGACTTGTCGTAACCTATTAACTTCCCTAATACATGCTCTTAACCATGAGGGTTGTCTGTGATTTCTGGGTGGTCATCACAACAAATTTGCAAACCCATCATAGGTACAGAGTGATGTGGGATGAAAGGTTGCTGTCAGAATTGGTCATGAAGGTTAGACTATAATGAGGCTAGCCTGACCTATGTATCCATGGTAATAGGGAAGCCAGAGGAGGTCAGATTTGTCCATTGCCATTTCCATTTAACACACCTCCTTTGTTAATCATGAGAAATATTCCGATGACAGAAAAGGTAAGTAAAGAGAAGGGCAAACTATCAACTCTTTTTCCCCAAGAGGCTCTTTAGCCAATCTGCAAATTTCCCTTTAGTTCTCTTAAAGACTACTGACGTGTCCTCCTGTAAGTATTGGTGTGTTGCAATCTTTACCAAGCCCAAATCCCATGTAGTCACATTAGGTTTGAGAGAGCAGTAAAAATATTGTGCCCGGCTATCAAAAAGTATAGCGTCTGGGGTCTTAAAGGCTTGAAGGTAATCAAGCGGCCATCAAGCTCAGAAGCAACAAAGCCCACATGGAAGAAGCACACCAGCCTATGCAACCACGAGGTGTCAAAGGGATCAGGTATAAGGCATCATTAGAACAAAAAATCTTACCATAGTGAATGATGGGGGGAGTGTGGAGTGGAGATCCAAAGTCCATTAGTAGGCCACTGGAGATCCCCTTGCAGAGAGGTCTCGGGGAGGAGATGAGCCAGTCAGGGTGCAATGTAACAGTGATGAGAAATACAACTTTCCTCTAGTTCCTAAATGTTTCCTCCCCGCTCCCACTACCATGACTCAAATTCGACCTTGCAAGTCTGGCTAGACAGAAGGAGGTACACTGGTACAGATAGGAACTGAAAATCCAGGGAATCCAGGGCGGATGAGCCCTACAGGACCAGTGGTGTGAGTGGCGAAACAGGGAGGGTAAAGGGAGAGTAGGTAGGAAAGAGGGAACAGATTACAAGGAACTATATGTGACCTCCTCCCTGGGGGACAGACAACCGAAAAGTGGGTGAAGGGAGACGTCAGACAGGACAAGATATGACAAAATAACAACTTATAAATTATCATGAGGGAGGGGGGAGCGGGGAGGGAGGAGAAAAATGAGCACCTAATGTCGGGGGTTTAAGTGGAGAGAAAATGGTTTGAGAATGATGTACAAATGCGCTTTACACTATTGACGTGTGTATGGATTGCGATAACAGTTGTATGAGCCCCTAATAAAATGTTAAAATATACATATATATATATTGTGCATCCAGTAATTATGTTGATCTTCAAATAGTCTGCAGCCTCTAATAAATTTTTATTCTATGAACATAGAACAGCAAGACTACCTGCCTATTCTCCACATGCATTTATAAAACTGCTTTTAAAAGAGTGATTTAATTTAACCACTACATCTCAGGTTCATCATCTAAGAAATAAATTAACACTTAATGCATAGCAATTCTCTTTTAGAATAGTGTCAGTAAATGTACCCATTTAACCTAAGCAGCTTTGGTTTTGCAAGATACTCTTTCATGTGTGTGATCAAGCTTTATCAGCCCAACAGCACCATGAATTAAGTAGAAAAGAAATGACATTGACAAATGAGGAAACTTGCAAAGAGAGAGTCTAACTGTCTCTCCTAAGTTCATTAACTGTGGCAGGGTCAAAAGAGAAGGTTGTTTGCCTCACATCTAAACACTAATCCCAATGTCCTCTCAGCCTTTTGCTCTTTTTCCCTTTTGGGATGTCATCTTGTCACAAGAAAGTAAACTCCTTAACAACTGAGATCACTTTTATCTCTGTTTAGTCCTCAAAGCCCTAGGCACATAGGAAGATTCAATAAATGCATTATTTATTATATTAAGCAGGAAAAAACACCCTCCAGTGCTCCCGAGGTCTTTCTCCCATATTATTTCCATTTCAGAAGGGAAGATAAATGCTTCCCTGGGACTTAACAAAAAATTCTAGCATCCATTCTACTAATATCTTTCCAAACTATCACAAGCAAAATTTCATAGAGAGGTATATGTATAAGCACATATTTTTGCAGTTTATTAGAGAATTTATTTGAAAATAATGAAAAATGAAACATCTGTTTATTAGAAAATGTATTAAATATATTAATATGATATAATTTAATAGAATATAATATTGTTTGTCTTTAGTTCCATTATATAGAGATATAATTTTGTTATATATAAAGATAGAAATTTTATTATATATATGCTTACAAAAAGTTTATAGGAAAATAAAATGGAAAACAATAGAATTTTTTCAGTAAATTTCTGGAGCATATATCTGTATATATGTGTGTGTGTATATATACACATATATGTGTGTATTTGTGTGTGTATACATATAAAGAGAGAGAAAGAAAGTATGTCTCCATTTGGTACCAATTGTTTCACTGGAATACTAACAGAGAAGTGGGTAGTTGACACACATACAAAGGTTTTCACACCCAATGTGCGTATGAAAAAGTATAGTTTTGAAAGCCATACGGACCAGTTCCACTCTGCCCCCATGCATCGACATGAATTAGAATCAACTAAATTTTAATTAACATACAACACACATGCAAACATATCTTCCAATAAAATTTGGGTCATACTCTGCATACTACTTTGAAGTCTACTTTTCACCTGCCTATTGAATATTTTATAAATACTTTATTTTAATAATTATAACAAATATTTAAAGCAGTAAGTAGAATATGCTTTTGGATTTGCATATTCCTAACTGGTATCAAAGCAAAATATAAATGCATTGCATTTAGATTATGTATATGTTTCTTATTTAGAATAGGAGAGCACAATTCCTAAAATATATATACATATATTTAAATTTAGAACAGTAAACCTGGGATTATTATGCCATGTTATGTATATACTACAATTTGTTCACCCATTCCCCTGTTAACAAATGTCAACAAACAGCAAATATATGCCTAAGGTGGATACTAGAACATTTTCTTTAGAATCATTTGTTTCTTATATTGTAATATAGTATGTAAATTCTCTTATATGAATGCTATTTATATTCATAGGAAAGTTGGATATTGGAAATGGAAGAGAGAAGAATTAATGCATTCAAACTGTGATGCTGGTACAGAATTTTGAATATATTTATTTTAGACTGCCAACTGAACAACAACAACAAAAAATCAGCCTTGGAAGAAATAAAACCAGACTCCTATTCATTTCCTTTGGAGAAATTATTATCAAAGAACAATCAATAAAACAGGGCCTTGTGTTTGGTAGAGGCCCCAAAATATGTGGGATTGAGAAAATATCTATAACAAGAGATTTAAGCATACCAACGATGCTAAATAGGGGACACACTTGGCAATGCTTTATTCTTTTACCAGAAAGTCATTATGAGTTGGAGCCTACTGGACAGCAACAGAGAACAGCAAAATGCTCTCGTAATGAAATATTAAAATCACTTTACATTCATAGCTAACCGTGCAATAATAGCAACAGAAAAAAAGCCCACTTCCAAATATCAAATTGAAAAAAAGTATGCACCACAAAATTTTTGGAACCAAAGTAGTAAAGCTCGTAACTGACTTGGAATTGCTTGCTGATCTCAAATAACAGGAAACTTCCGGCCTCAATCACCACAGAGACATCAAAGAAAGTATTTTGGTTTAGATCATGTTAAGAAACTTTGATCTCTTGAGGACAGCAGGCACAATTTAGTGAAATGTTAGACTAGAGGAAAATAAAAGAAAAAATAATAACTACAAAAAGAAAAATTACATAGAAAACATGTGTTTCTTATCTGTGGCACTAATAAGAATATGAACATTCTTCCACCAAGTTTAGAACCATGTTGTTGTGTGCTCAAAACCAGTTTTGATTAGGGCAAAGTTTTCAGATGTAGGTCAGCAGAACTTTCTTCCGTCTCCATTCCCTCTGGAAGCTACATTGAAACCTATTGAACATCAAAGCAAGTGCACATTTCAACGGACAGATGATGTTTCCACTTGGAATTACCGCTGAGTGATGTTTGTTAACCACAGACTGATACTTGTGCACATCTGTCAAACTTCAAGCTGTGAATTAGGTGTCCTTGCATGTGTTACAACACTATGTGTGGACCTCCCACTACCTGGCTCTGTTGCATCTGTAAAACCTTCCTTATGTTTCAGTCCATTGTTTCAACCACTGTGTCCATGCATCTCTTTGAGGGACTTCCTCTTTTTTTACTGCCCCTCTACTTTACCAAGCATGATGTGCTTTCCCAGGGAATATCGCCACTAAAGTATGTGTGAGAAACGTCTCAGCACCCTAACCCTCAAGAGCACTCTGACTGCACTTCTTCAAATACAGATTAGTTTGTTCTTCTGGCAACCCACGGTATTTTCAATATTCTTCACTCAAATCACAATTCCAAGGCATCTACTTTTCTGCAGTTTTCTTTGTGGATTGCTCGATTTTCACATAGCATAAAAGGAACAGTAACATATCATTCATGGAATAGCTGCACCTTAGTCCTCAAAGTGACATCCTTGGGTTTTAATACTTTAAAGAATTCTTGTGCAACTTATCTATTCAGTAACTATAGACGTAAGTAAAATGAAATATTTGACAACTCTACCTTCTCTCCCTCTGAACTGCTGGTGAGTTTGAACAGCAGGCCATTGTTCTAGTGTAGCTTAGACTTCTAGGTCATATAAAACCTCATGAATTGCTTGAACATCAACCAATTATTTTGATTCAGTAATTGTGTACTCCTCCCATCATTTTTAGACATTTTCTGTATGATTCAATATTATGCCCATAGTATCCTTTAATATTGCAACTCTGTACTTGATTTTTTTCCTTCAATTTTTTTCAAGTTAAGCTATACTGAGCATAGTTTTCCTTTTTTTCCTTTTTTTAAATTTTACTTTCTAACTCCAAGTGTTTGCACATTTTCTGAATGCTTTGTCTTATTGAGTTAGAAGTTTTAAAAGTTTTCTGCTTAGTCCCTTCATCCTTTCTTCCATTTTCTTTAGCTATTCTATTAACAAGAGCAAATTTCAAAGTCTCTTCTGATATATATTTTGGACTTTTCTGTTTTGAAATTTTCTGTCTTCACACGTGATGTTGTTCATGGATTCCCAAAACACATGTGTCTACCTTCATTAGTATTCTGTTGTTACAATATGAGATATAAATTCAGGTGGAATACTTGTAGTTCAAGGTGTATTCTGGTTCTGGTGTACTTATTTTAATTTTCTTCAAATTCAACCTGAACTTACATATTCATAATTGTTAGTCTTTTGCAGTCACCCCTGGCCTTATTTTGACTGATAATATTGAGCTGCTTCAAAGCCTCTTCCCTCAAATATAGTCAATTTAATTCCTGTATCTTTCATCTGAGGAGGGCCATGTGTGTAGTCACAAGTTATCATGAAAAAGGTATTTGCAAAGGGGATACCATAGGTCTTTAAAATTCTCTGACACAATCACCAACATTATTGCTCTCACCAAGACCATATCTTCCCAATATTAGCACTTCCTCTTTATTTCCAACTTTCTCATTCCAAACCACCTATAATTATCAGTGCATCTTATTTGCATGTTTTATCAATTTCAAGGAAGACATATGTAGAGTTCTTCAATTTCTTTGTCAGTAGCTTTAGTGATCATTGCATAACCTTGAATAATCGTGACATTAAATGGACTTCCTTATGTTATTGAGAAGTACCATCAAGTTGGTTCCAAATCATAGCAACCCTATTTACAAAAGAAGAAACATTGTCCAGGCCTCCCCCATTCTCATGATTGTTCTTATGTTTGAGTTCATTGTTGTAGCCACTGTGTCAATCCATGTCATTGAAGGCCTGTGCCCATTTTTGCTTCCACTCCAATTTACCAAGTATTTTCCATGAATTGATCTCTCCTGATAACATTTCTAAATGACATGAGACTAATTCTTGCCATTCTTACCTCTAAGGAACATTCTGACTCCTTCGCACACTTCTTCCAAAACAGATATGTTTATTATTTTGGCAGTATATGATACTTTCAATATTTTTGCCAAACCATAGTTCAAATGCATCAATTCTTCTTTGGTCTTCCTTATTCAATATTCAAATTTCACAGGATTATAAGATGACTGAAAATACCATACTTAAGATATCAGGCATAACTTAGTACTCAAAGCAATAATCATGCTTTTCAACACTTTAAAGAGGTCTTGTGGAGCAGATTTAGCCAATACAATGTGTCATTAGATGTCTTTTCTCCATTTATTATGAGGTTATCTATTGCTCTAGCGATGAAGATTTTGATTTTCTTTACATTGAGCTGAAATCCATACTCAAGGCTGAAATCCTTGATTTTCACCAGCAAGTACTTCAAGACCTCCTCACTTTCAGCAAGCAGTGTTGTGTCATCTACATATTGCAAGTTGTTAATAAGCCCTCCAATCCTGAAACCACATTCTTCTTCATCTAATCCAGCGTCTCTGAGGATTTGCTCAGCATGAAGATTGAATAAGTGTGGTGAGAGGGCACAACCCTCATGCAGCCCTTTCCTGATTTTAAAACATGCAACATTTCCATGTTCCTCTTCATCCATGTACAGGTTCCACATGAGCACAATGAAATATTCTGGATTTCCCATTCTTCTCAAACTTATTGATAGTTCCTTATGATCCACACAGTAGAATGTCTTGGCATAGTCAAGAAAACATCTTTTGGGTATTCTCTGCTTTCAGGTAAGATCCATCTGACATCAGCAATGATATCTCCCTTGGTCCAGCCTGAACCTCTGGCAGCTTCTTGACAGTGTATTGCTGTAACCTTTGTTGGATGATGTTAAACAAAATTTTACTTGAATGTAATATCAATGATATACTTCTATAATTAGAGCATTTTGTTCAATCACTTTTCTTTGGAATGGGTACAAATATAGAACTTTTCCAGTCAGTTGATCAAGTAGCTCTTTTTAAAATTTTTTTATTTAATCATTTTATTGGGGCTCATACAATTCATCACAATACATAGATCAATTGTGTAAAGCACACCTATACATTTGTTGCCCTCATCATC
>NW_022111373.1:65230148-65232042 GCF_000313985.2 Echinops telfairi
CATATCCAGGGGCATTCCATCTATTCCTCTTGTTTTGGCTAATGCTTTCAGTACAGTTTGGACTTCTTTCTTCAATACCATTGCTTCTTGATCATATAACATCTCTGGAAATGGTTGATTACTAATTCTTTTTTGCACATAATGATTGTCCAGTCTTTCTATCTTTGTTGAGGTTTCTTGCGTCATTCAGCATTTTGTCCATAGAATCTTTCAATATTGGAACTTTAGACTTGACTTTTTTTCTTTTATTATTTCAGTTCAATATATGATGGACATGTTTTTCCTTTTTGGTTTTCTAACTCTATATTTGCACATTTTATTATCGTATTTTACCATGTCTTCTGGAACTGACTTGGAATTTTCTGTTGAGTTTTTTTACTTCACTTTTTCTTCCATTTGCCTTACGTACTCCATGATTAAGAGCATGTTTCAGAGTCTCTCTGACATCTGACTTGATCTTTTCTTTCTTTCCTGGCTTAGTGACTATGATAGTTACAGAATTTCCTGTCAACTTGAGAGATAAAGTTGTGTTGGGGTGGAGTATAACCTATCAATCAGATCACAGATGGGTAGTATCTTCTTGTGGGCATAATCTTCTCATAATGAGGGTCCTGGGAACCTCCCCATCTCTCTCTGCCTTCATCTCCTATTAAGGAACCAAGCTGAGATCTGCGTGATCCTTGTGATGGATCCACACAACTTTTCACCCACCAGCCTGTGATCTTCCTGCAGTTTGCATCATTTCTTGTGGCTGCATGAGTCTAAAGAGAGACTTAAATACTAGGATCCGACTTATGGACTTGATCTGGACTGGCCTAGAATGTTTTCCTAATATACAATTACTTCTTCTTGTAATTGATATAAAGCTCTTTCTTAGACATATATAAGTGTCACTGAATTTGTTTCTCTGGTTAACCCAGCCTAACACATTGATCTTTTTTATTCATGTATGATATTCTTGATATCACAACTCATCAAGTCTTCTGCCTTTAGTGTTTAATATATCAAATCTATTCTTGAAGTGTTCTGAAAATTCCAGTGGGATATACTCAAGTTTGCATTTGGGGGGCATGATAGTTACTCATTGGGCTGCTAACTGCAAGGTTAGCTACCAGCCTCTCTGCAGGAGAAAGACAGGGCTTTCTATTCCTGTATAGAGTTACAGTCTTGGAAATTCACAGATGCAGTCCTGTCCTATAGGTTTGGTATGGGTTAGCATTGACTCAATAGAAGTGAGTTTGGAAACTTTTTTAGATTTGTTTTAATTTTCTTCAAGTTTAACCTGAACTTGTATACCACATATACCTGTGTATAAGCCAAGCTTTTCAGCACATTTTTATGCAGTTTTTGTGGTAAAATTAGGTGCCTCGGCTGATATTCATGTTGGCTTATAATTGAGAATATATGGTATGTACAATTGATGGTCTGCTCCACAGTCAGCCTTTGGCTAGTTTTTAAGCTGCTCATATTGAGCTTCATCATTGTCTCTTCCCACGATGTAGTCAATTTGATTTCTGTATATTCCTTCGGGAGAATTCTACATGTATAATTGCCATATGTGTTGTTGAAAAAAAGCATTTGATGTGAATAAGTCCTTGTCCTCCAAGATTTTATCACGTAATCCCTAGCTTCATTTCTGTCATCAAGGCCTATTTTCCAAATACAATTTCTTCCTAGTTATTTCCAGCTTTTGTATTCTAATCTATAATTATCAGTGCATCTTGCTTGCATGTTTTATCAATTTCAAATTGAATACATAGTTAAGGTTCTTTAAATTCTTCAGCACTGGCTTTCATGTTTGGTACATAATTAGAATAATTATTGTATTGGTTGAATTTCCTTGTATGCATATAGACAATACCCTATCACAGACAGCACTGCACTTCATGGCAGA
>NW_022111373.1:65232995-65237654 GCF_000313985.2 Echinops telfairi
GAACTGCTGACATTGCAGTCAGCAGCCCAAGTCTTCATCACAATGCTAGTAGGGCTCCCTAAAATGGTCAGTATTTTTAAACAACTAAGATTATGAGTATGAGAAAGAGCTTTAAATTTTAGGAAATGAATGATAAATTTATAAATATCATGTACCTAAATATTTAAATTAGAAATCCAAAAATAATCAAAGAGCTATATGAAGCAGTTTAAGAAAGTTAGTAGATTGTAAGAAGTAAAAAAGTATTCAGAAGGCAGCATGAAGACAGAAGCAGCAGAATATTAAAAGATGGATTATAAGACTTACAGGGTAGAATGATATGAGCCAGCAAAGAAAGGAAAGTACATTATTTTTAAGGGAACACTGACAAATTTTGGTTGATGAGAAAAATACATAAAACCAGCAAACACAATGAATACACAGAGGAAAAATATAAATAAATGTACATCTAGACATACCATTTTGAATCAAACACCAAAGAAAAAAATAAAACTTTAAAAAAGCATAAGATGTAAAAGATAACCTACCTTGAAAGGAATAAATACATAATTCTCAGTAATAAAAACAGAAAGGAGAACAAAATGATGTATTTTTTTCCAAAATACTCAGAGAAAATACCTACTGACTAATATTGGTAAACAAAAAGCATAAAATCTTCTTATAAACTAGTTGTACTGCCTTTACACTAAGTCAGGGTCCAACATGCAGAGCGGTAAAATAATGGATGATGCTATTTCTGGGAGTGTAGGATCTATGTGGAAAACACATTTTTAAAAAATTTTACTGTATTTGATATGCAAAAAAACCCCACAATTATTCATGTATCTGAGTTCCATTTAACCTTTAAGTTATGTATGTAATCTCTTCTGAAACGCCAGTGTCTAAAACACTTTCTGGATCACAGCTGGAATGCAATAACTTAGTGATTCAAATGTTGGTTACATCATAAGTGTCCTTTTGCATTTCTCTTTTATTCTCCTTGATTGTAATCACCTAATCTATCATTCCATATGAAATGTATCATATTATACCCAGTTTGTAGTTGTCTTAGGCTGAGTTCTCTGGAGAAACAAAGCCAGTGAAACATTTTGTTTGTTTGTGTATAGTGAGAAAAACAAAGTTTTATTTGGCATAAGTAGTAAAGAGAAAAGAGAGCTGGGAGGTAGGATGACATGCCATCAGAGATATGTCTGACAGAATCCCAAACCAGTAAAGCTTCTAGGTGTGTATCCATTACCACCACTACTAGCACCTTCAAAACAAAAAACAACCAGAATATTAAACTCCAAGCATGAGGTCCTTCAAAGTGACTCAGAAACCAGTCCTCAAACAAACAACTCACAAACTCACCCTCATCAAGTTGACGCCAACTCAGAGCGTCCCTGTGAGGACAAGATAAACCTGATCCTGTGAGTTTCCAACACTTAACTCTTGACAGGAGTAGAAAGTCCCATCTTTCTCCCACAGAAGCAGCTGGTGGTTTTGAACTGGTGGTCCATTAGTTAGCAGCATGTAATCACTATACCATCAGGGGTCCTTACACCAGCTCTAGTTCAGGATAATCTTGATCTTAAAATTATTAATGATTTTATCTTTCATTGTGATTGTTTAATTGAATACTAATAAAATAATGACACCTGTACTGGTGTATGGAACCTGGTGTAGTGGTTGCACGTTGGACTGTGATTTGTGTGGTTGACAGAAACCACCAGCAGCCCCAAGGGAGAAGGACAGGGCTTTCTACTCCCATAAAGAGTCTCAGAAACCCACAGGGGGTTGCTGTGAATCATCATTGACTCTGGCAGTGAGAGTGGCTTACTTCTTACCCTCTCTCCATGATGGATTCTGGGCCACCTGTTTCCAACTTCTAGTGCCCTGGGCCCCAATAATTTATGTTCTGTTCCAAGTGCCATTGATCAGAGGAGGTATGCATTTCACCAGCACCCTCCATTTCCAGTGAGTTCCTGGCACAGGTATGTGTGTGTAGGGGGGAGTGGGGGTTGTCAAGGCAGGCACATGTGCCATGGTGTCTCTGGGTAGAGTTAGTCAGTGACAGTCCCTACCCCAAGCAGGCACCTCAGTGGGAACCTCTTTGTTCATCTCCCATCTAGGTACCATAGGCAGAGTTTGCAAACCTATGGCTAATCCTACTTCTCAGGAAGTGAAGCTTTGGGCCCATGGAAAGGTGAGATTGGCTTCCCCATTCCAACAAAAACTCCAAACCAAACTCACTGCCATCGCATTGATGCTGATTCATAGTGAAGCTACAGAACAGAGTACAACTGCCCCTGTGAGTTTCTGGACTGTGACTCTTTGCCGGAGCGGAAAGCCCCATCTTTCTCCTACACAGTGGCTGGTGATTTGGAATCACTGACCATGCAGGTAGCAACCCAAGGCATAAGCACTATGTCCCCAGGTTCCTCATGGGGCCTACATTTTTCTTTTGTTATGAATTCTGCATGTAGCTAACCGACACTGAATTCTTACCAGTTGTTATGGCATTATTATTACATTTTGTTTGTTGTTAGTTTCCGTCAAGTAAGCTTGGACTCATGTAAAATAAAAAATTGATACTGGCAAAACAAAAACAACCATTGTCATCAAGTCTATTCTGACTTATAGTGACCCCAAGCAGTATTTCTGAGGATGTAAACCTTTACAGAAGCAGATCATCTTAACATGCTTCCTACCAAGGAGTGGTTGGTAGGTTTGAACTGCTGACTTTCTATTGGCAGTCCAACAGTAATCAGCAGTGCCATCAGAATTCCTAAGTATACATGTGGATAAGTTTGTTTCAAAGAAACGGTTCGCAGAGCAAAGCAAGGAATTTCCAAGTCCAGGAGTAAGATGTGAGGCTGGAAGTTTCTCCTAACTCAAATAACTTTACAACTTGTGCTATACTTAAAATGAGTTAATTTTTACTCTTAACCAGCTTCATTAGGCTTCACATTCATGTTTTGTATGTTTCACCTATATTTTAAAATTAATTTAGGTCTGTACCTTGCAAAATAGATTTAAGCTTTAAGTATGATATAATGTAATACAATATCTACACATGTACTTATTTATTCAAGCTTTGTATTATGGTTAGTGAGAAACTTTATATAGGACATGGTTAAAAACCTGAATATATATCAAATGAAAATTACCTTGGATAAAGAAACAATAAAAGTAGAAAAAGGGAACATAAAATATTACATAAATATTTTTAGTAGAGACACAAGCAT
Organism: Echinops telfairi; assembly: GCF_000313985.2. Lineage (NCBI taxonomy): Eukaryota > Metazoa > Chordata > Mammalia > Afrosoricida > Tenrecidae > Echinops > Echinops telfairi. The sequence goes on from NW_022111373.1 coordinate 65,236,223, forward strand.
ATATATAGTCAAATCAAAGAAGAGATGGTAAAGTTGTATATGTATATTTATGCATTATTTCAGAAATAAGATAGAGAGAGCCCACCATATGTTCAAGACATAGGAAACCATAGCCATTTGCCATCAACTCAGTTCGGACTCTTTGGGACTTCGTATGAATAAAATTATGTCATGGCCTGACTTGTGTCTCATGTATAATCTAGGCTAGTCTATGATTCCCAGTGGCCAGGGCATTACCCAGTGATATAAGTTGGCACTTTTGTGATAGCATAATAATACCCCATGATGTGATCTAATACAAATATCCATTTGGTACCAAAATTAGGAGGTTTTTGTCATAACGAAAAGAAAGATTTACTTTTGGAAGACATAGGCCATTGAAAGATAATTTTATTTAGAACCTCTTAGGCAGAAGACAATTTTACTCAGTGTGTGAGGCTGGGCTGGATAGAGAAACCAATTCAGTGACACTCATATATGTGTCAGGGAGAGCTTTCTCTCAAGGAGCAAATATATATCAAACAAACATCCCAGCTCAGTCCAGATCGAGTCATAACTCTCTTAATAATCCATGCGTCCCTTTTCAGATTCACGCAGACACATGCAATTATGCTTGTGGATCGGGGAGCTTCCCAAGACCCTCCTTATAGGCTGCCATGCCCACAAGGCTGTGACCTAATTTACAGGTAAACTTCACTCATATCTTCTTACAGGTGCCATGTTAGCACAAAAAATATCAACTATCACAGCCAGGCAGCATGGCCAGACTGAATTTTTGTTACCCTACTTTCCAATCATGCATCACGCTTTTGTGCAGTTTCCGCATGCACAACATTCTGACAACTGCCATTGGGGGAACCAGGGGCTCTAGGAAGTGTAATTCCAAGTTGTGAAGGGCTCCACATTGCCTCTGTCCAAACTCCCCCTTTGCTCCCTTGCCCTGTCTAATTGCCCCGCTGAGCGATTCCATACACATCATTCTTTGTGGGATCACAGTGGGGAACCTCTCTGCTCATAACAGCTTCCTTCCTATTTGGCATATAAAGCATCATCACCCTGCCTGTAAGAGTAGAAATATCTCCTGGAAATGCTTGCCTGGAGGCTGTGAGTCATTCATCAGCCTGTTCACAGTGTGAAGTCTAGGTTTCTTCAGAATTGACTGAGTCTTTTGTTGCAGAAAATTCCACAATAGTCACAGCAAAAATGGTCCTAGAGCAGGGGTTGGCAAACTTTTGAGACACAGAGTCAATTCTGTCCCTCACAAAAGTTAAAAATGATTCAAGGACCATAAACATGGTTTTATAAACAAATAGAATCGCCATTATCTAAATAATACAATTTTACATTTTAATAAATGAAACTGTGCTGGTTTTATTTTCACTTTTAATTGTGCATCAGAGCCACATATATATAAGATCCACATATGACTCAA
>NW_022111373.1:65238345-65240429 GCF_000313985.2 Echinops telfairi
AAAATAAACTCTGAGGCCACTGTTATCCAGGGAAACACTGGCCAATTAGTTTAAGGATTTCTACTGCATTTTCAGTTCTAAGTAGATTCAACTGCTAGTTTTCCCATGGTGTTTGTTGAATTTCTCAAAGTTTGTTCCAATTCAACTATAAGATAACTAAGGATTAAAACCCTCGAAAATGACCAACCCTAACCTATTTGATCAAGGATTACAAGAAGGAGGGATATGTTTTTAAAATGATTGTGGTTGCTGTTGTACACTATTTAATATGACTGAACAATTGAATGGTCTGATGTCTGAACTATGTTGTAATAAAATGATATGAAAAAAATCATAAAAATCGACCAAACTTTCCACGCAAAAATTAAGCCTTAAGAGAATCCCTCTGACCATAAAGGAAGTGAATAGCTTTGAAAACAGAAAAATAGCATTGTGAAGTAGTCACAGGCAGATATCGTTTAAAATGTGACATCACATCATGTTCTCTCCCTTTTGACCACTTTTGAGGTTGTTTCAGATTTAAAGAAAAAAAATAAAGTCAAGGGGAAATACTCCTGGATTATGTTTCTGGTGAGTCCCCTCTGCCCAGAGGCCCAGGATGTGACGAGCCTTGCTCTCTTGCAGAGTGCCTCGGAAAGTGGATTAGGGCAGATGCCATTCGGTTAAAATGTAACACCTTATCATTGGATATTCATTTGACCAATTTTAAATATGTTCTATCTTTTCATATTTTCTACTTTCTTTTCTATTGAGGTTTTTGTCTGTCTTACTTTGTTATTGTTGCCTACAAGGAGCACTCTGGTTGTATTTCTTCCCAGACAGATCAGTCAGTTCTTTCAGCAGTCCAAGGTACTTTCAATTAATTGGCATGATTTAAATGAAAAGCTATAACAAGTAGCATGTGGGGATAATGAAACTGAACTCTCAGGTGAATCACCCATCAGAGTGGAAGTTGATTGATGGGTTGATGAGGACACCTAAATTCCAGGCTCAGTCCTCTAATTGACTTGGCCACTCAATCGGGAACTTGACCTTTGTTAGCTGAGGAAGATGTCATAACATGCTAGGATGTTATGCCTTATTAGTTTGCAGAATTTTAGACTTTCTACACTTATTCACTAAAGCAAACTAACCTACAGAACTAGACCATAAGATGACAAGCAAAGATTATAACAATGGGTGACAGATGTGTGTACGATAGACATAACCTACTAGTTATTGCACAACCTAGAAGTAAATGAATCTAAATAGAGGCCAATGACTTTGAAGGATTTTCAAATATCCTTCTTTCTGGAGTAGGAATTTCAGCTTTAAATTTTAAAAGGATTTCAGCTCCCATCATCTACAAGGAGGGGGTTTAATAATAAACAAGCAAAGTTCTATTAAACATCCAGCTAGTTTGTTATCCAAATGTAGACTACCATTGTCGGGCTATTTCTCCATTGCCTAAATTGTTATAAAGAATGTAAATTTATTCTTTAGAGTTTGAGGACTAAATATGTTCCTGTTATTAAGGAAGCATCCAAGAGGTGACCCTGCAGCTCTGAAACCTTAGTTTCTCCTTCAGAAGTGAGCAAAGGAGATCATGACAGAGCCCTGGAGTGTTTTCTTTTCTCTCCTATATTATAAGCTTGACTTCACCAGTGCCTTACTGGGGAAGCCCTACCTCACCCTAACCATCACTGCTCCCTGGGAACTCTTTCTGCACTAAGCTCCTCCTTAGCTCAGGCTGACTACTAAATTCCTTGAAGGTACAGGAATCAGAAGAAGGTAGATGGTAGGGTCAAAAGACTTCCTGAGGCAGAATGTTCCTTAGAAGCAAGGATGACAAGATTCTATCTCATGTAATTTCATGTTGTCAGGAGAGACCAATCCTTAAAACAGGGCATCGTGCTTGGTTAAGTAGAGGATCAGCACAACAGAGGAAGGCTCTCAACAAGACGGATTGACACAGTGCCTGCAACACCGCACTCAAACGTAAGAACAATTGTGAGGATGGTGAAGGACCGAGCGACGCATAGGGTCGCTATGAGATGGTACAGTCTAGATGGCACCTAACCACAATAACAAATCTCTATGATGAA
>NW_022111373.1:65241144-65255795 GCF_000313985.2 Echinops telfairi
ACATAGCTTTCAGCATCAAAACAATGCGCAAGCTACCACAATACCAAAAAAGCACCAACAGATAAGTAGTGGAGAAAGATTAGAAGTTGGAAAATATGGAGATGCTGACAGAAACACACACAAAGCTGGAGATTTCCATTTATGTCTTCACTGCAAATAACTATTTTTGACAACATAAACAGACTGTCTACGGGGCATAACAACATGGAGCAGATAGGGATCAAACTGATTACATCCATAGGAAGAGACCATGGAAAACATGTTGCTATCAGTCAAAACAAGGCTAGGAGTAGATACAGAGCATATCTATTTCAAGGTCAAGCTGAAGCTAATATATATGAAAGCAAGTAAAGGAGTGCCAAATTACTACCTTGAATATATCCCACATGCAATGAGAAGCCATCCCAGGAATTCATTATACACATTAACACTAATGACTGAAGACTGGAGAACTAGTGTGATCACAAAATCACACATGCCATATAACATTGTACTCAACCCACATTAACAGGTATTCCTATAAGGGTGCTAATTGAAGCTTACTGGAAATTCAAGTCAGGATAAGTGGAAGGGAGTATACAGGTCTTGAGAAAAGTCATTTCCTTTCTGTTGGTGGGTAAAATAAATGGGACAATCAACCTTCCATTGGAAGCAAACAAACAAACAAATAAATGCTTGAAAATGCTTACATAGAACCCAAGGGGAGAATGTGACTAGTACTATATTCCTCATTGGCCATTTTGGCCTAGTTACAATGCAGCCTTGGACAAGTGAGGCCCTGTGTTTTAGACTACTTGGACTTTAGACTCTGTTCGTTCAAGGCACACAGCATCCTCCATAGATCATACCAGAAGGAGCTGATATAGAAATCCCACTAAGTGGTGTGGGCTTTACCTCAAACTCACCTGTAGCCCTTGATCTTAAGGCTGAAACTGCCTATGTTTTAGAACCAGATGAATACTATCCTGAGGTTAAAACTGTTGATTGTTGGACTTTGATGTTAATCTCTTGTCTTTAGGGTTCATAATGAATGGTGGCCCAAAACGACCATATAGTTACTATTTTAATGTCCTCCTCTCCTTATTATAACTTGTCTTAATCTGGAAGGTATGGTTCTGCCTTTGTAAATTAATGTTACTGAAAATTTTACCAAATCATTAAATCATATTATTTATGTAAATAGTGTCCAGCCACTCAAGAATTAACCTGTACAAATCAATAAATTCATGTATTGCAGTTCATAGCAAGCCTATGCTTATATTTGTTTCCTTTCCACAATATTAATGTTACTATCAATGGAATTACCTTATGCCCCTGGGGAGTGATTGATAATGTTCTCTAACATAAAAAGGTAATGTCTCTAAAGTGAACTAGAGACATATATAAGACATAGGTATATAAATGTGTGTGTGTGTGTGTGTGTGTGTGTCTATATATATATATATATATATATATATATATATACATATGTGTGTGTGTGTATACCTTTTGGGTTCACACAATTTTAGCCCCAATCTAAGAAAAATTAGTTCTCATTACATGGCCCTCCTTAATGCTCACCTTCATGTGGAGATCACTAAGATATAGGTGCTATAGCAAAGTGTGGTGAAAAAGCTAGATAGTGCCTGGGTGTTAGAAAGAATAGCTTCTGAAGTCTTAAAGTCTTGTCTTCAAGCAGGCAACCATCTAAGTGAGGCATCAACTCAGTCCACATAAAGAAGCATACCAACCTGTGTTATCCAAAGATTTTCAACAATACAATCCAAATTTGAAGGAGCTTAAATTGTGAACATCTGGTTTGAAGAAGGTTATGAATGACAGTAGGAACCCCAAATCCATTTGAAAGGTGCCTACAAGAATTAATCCTCTGGTGACCATAGATCAGGAATGGTAACAGCCTTGCTATCATGCAGAGTGTACTGCGTGAGTTGTTGTTTTTCGGAGGGTGTTTTGTGTAATTCTCTATATGTGAAATCCAAGATAAGGAAAGCTAAGAGACTGCATAGATGGTTTCTTTGGGAGGGAGGGATATGTCAAGGGGAAATAGAGGAAATAGGAGCTAATAAAAATGAGTAAAACAAAGAGAAAAATGTTGTAAAATTGATTGTGGAGATGATTGTACAAATCATTTAATATAATTGAACTGTTAAAATGTATGATATATAAATTATATACCAATAAAACTATTAAAAATAAACTTCCCAAAATAAAAATAAGTAAATAAATAACTCAAAACTTAAAAAGGAAAAGTCACATATGAAGAAAGCAACAAGTCATTTTTTTAAAAGAAAGAAAGAAAAGACCAAATTGGGTTTCAAAAAAGTTTGTAAAATTTGTTCTTGAATATAGACTCATGTCTCAAACTGTCTCTTCTCTCAGTAAAATCAATGAAGGTTACACATAATTATATTTGGGCCTCTACTCAAGTCCTCCCTCAATGCAAGAACTCTTTGTTCTAATAACCTCATGATGCTCACCTTCCCGACACAATTGCTGAAGTCAAATGGGTGTGTAAACAAATGTGGTGAAGAAAGCTGATGGTGCCCCACTATCAAAAGATGTAGTGTCTGAGTCTTAAAGGCTTGAAGATAAACAAGTGGCCATCTAGCTGAGAAGCAACAAAGTCCACATGGAAGAAACACACCAGCCTGTGTGATCATGAGGTGTTGATAGGATCAGGTATCAGGCATCAAAGACCCAGAACAAAAAAATATGTCATTGTGAATGAGGGAGAGTGCAGAGAGGAGATCCAACACCCATCTGTAGACAACTGGACATCCTTTTACAGAAGGGTCATGGGGAGCAGACGAGCCAGTCAGGGTGCAGTATAGCACTGTTGAAACATACAGCTTTCCTGTAGGTCTTAGATGCTTTGATGCTTCCCTCTCCACATTATCATGACCCCAATTTTATCTTACAAATCTGGCTAGACCAGAGCATGTACATGGGTACAGATAAGAGCTGGAAACAGGGAATCCAGGACAAATAAACCCCTCAGAATCAATATTGAAAGTATTGATACCAGGAGGGTAAAGAGAGGTGGAGGAGGGAGGGGGGAACCAATCACAATGATTGATATATAATCCCCTCTCAGGGGGACTGACAACAGAAAAGTGGGCGAAGAGAGTCATTGGTCAATGTAAGACACGAAAAATAATTTATAAATTATCAAGGGTTCATGAGGGAGGGTGAGGTAGGGAGGGGGAAAATGAGGAGCTGATAACAAGGGCTCAAGTAGAAAGAAAATGTTTTGAAAATGATGATGGCAACAAATGTACAAATGTGCTTGACACAATGGATGGATGGATGGGTGGGCTGTGATGAGTTGTATGAGCCCCCAATAAAATGATTAAAAAAGAAAAAGCTCTGCTGAGCTGCCTCTGTAATGATTACAGCCAAGATGTCCTACAGAGACATTATACTCCGTAACACATGGAGTCATCATGAAGCAGAACCAGGTCTATTGTCGACAAATTTTTAATACAACTTCACTAAAATTATATAAAAAGTTTCATTAAATTTTAAATGAAGCAGTAGCATCTCAGTGTACACCAAGATATAAATTAAAAAAAGCAGTCATTGCAATAGGAATGAGTAATGTTACAATACAATGTGACCCAAGCATTTTCTCTATAATTCCACCCCTGACATTGCCCAGAACAGTGTGATGCTTAAAGTCAAGCTAGAGTCACTTTCATTTAATATTAGTTTCTCCTAGAAACTTATATAAATCACCTAAAACATGGCCTATTCCATCTGAAAAGTATAATAAATGTGTATTATAGACTCTTTTCAGGTTCCCAACTACAGGCAAGGATTGATTGGAGATGAAATGGGAAAGACAATTAGGGCAATTAAGGCTTTAAAAAGGATTTTACAAAGTGCTTAACATAAAGCCTAGCTACTTCAAAAAACTTCCCAGCGTGTATTTGACCAATGTCATCATGCTACAATAAAATATTTGTTTAAAACCATCATCAAGTTAGCAGACTAAATGTCCCTAATCTATTACAATTTACTAATTGTTTTTAAGATGCATCATTCTTGTAAACCATATCCTAACCATACTTGTCAAAATGATGTACAAATGTTGCATATTTATATAAGTCCATACTCAGGAAGGGCATATTGCACAGGTTGCAAAGGTACTTTGAAAAAGGAAGAAAAGAAACCACCATATAAAAATGTAGAACTGTAAAGTTCTTCACAATTTAACTAATTAAACAATTAATTCATATCATTTGATGGTCCTTGAAAATCACAGCGTATCTTTTCGAATTTACATGAGTTGTAGCTAAAGAAGATACTATAACAAAAATGTGTGATTGTACATTTAGCTGAGTGATCTGAGAAATCTTTTCAAATCGTGTATTTTTAAGGATCATAGATTTCTCGAAATCACAATGTATTTCTTAGAACGTTGCCAACCAGAAGACACAATTTTATTAAAGAATCAACATCATACATAGTACATTAAAAAAAACACTATTTCCTAATGTTTGTCTTTGACTAACATGCCCGGAAAGGAATGATTCCATATCTTTCTACACGTTAGCCCAAGCAGCTCTCTACCTTGAAAGCAGCCACACAACAGTCAGAACTGCTGCCAAACGTCCACAAGGGCTTGGCAGTGAAGAGCAGCATTTTGCATATTCATACTCTGCTCATTGCCGCGACAGCTGCGGAAACAGGTTTCAGTGTTTCCCAACGCCATCTACCCACGTACTTCTATCCTTGGCGTCCCTTCCAAGAATAGAAAGTACCAGCTGTTCCTTCCGGCCACTACAGCATGCATGGGATTGCTTTCTTCCCAAAATATAAATAAATAGGAAATAAAAAACAGTGACAGGAAGTGAAATCTAAGTTGTGATACAGAATAAACAACAAAAAACGCTTCTATTCGCACTTCCAAGTAGCACATCATTACTTTTGGCTCCCACTTTCCAAAACATCATGATGCTCCTAATCATTCCTGAAAATAAAAGCAAAATGCTTGCTTTCTTTTACTTTTTCTTTTTAATACACCAAGAGCTTGGATGATGTGTTGTTTGATTGCTGGGTGAGATTTCAGTATGTTCCGTCAAGAGCCCCAGAAAATGTCAATACCTTATGAACTCTAGTAATGAAATCAGTAGTTCCACACAAACTTCGTTGGGCACGTAACTCCAACTTTCAAACACTGCCACTGTTACATAATAATCAACACCTACCTAATGGGGGGAATCACTTTTTCAAATAATTGAGGCATCTGAGAATGGCCTGCATGCAGGACCCCACGGATATATAAATTCTTCCTAATTCAACATAAACATAACAGTGATAAAAAAGATGGCATCATATTTAGTTAAGCCTAAAAATACTCAGTTATTGTTATTAAAAACTTTATGAATATTTGATAATCTTAATCTTCCACATTCCCTTAATATAGATGTTATTTTTCATGATTTTTATGTTTCTGATTTAAACAGAATTATAAATACATTAGTATAAAATTGAAAATCTGTTCTTATTCCTACAATCTGTCAGTTAAAAAAAAACGTGTAAATAAATCTCCCAGTAAAATCTTCCAGTTAGCTTTTAAGTTCTATATAGTAAGTGCATAAATATACCTATTGCAAGTCATGTTCAAATTAAGCTGATAAATACTTCTAAATTTTCTTATCACTGATTATACGATATATTTCTGGAATACTTATCCTTATATTTGAAATGTCAGTGCTAAACTAACTGAGGAAAATGCAGATATAATAGATTAAATGTTTTAATTTTCAAAAATAAAGATGACATTTTATCTTCATGTTTAATATAATATAGAAACATGTAAAATATGGATAATTAAGCAAACAGATAAGACAATGGATCAACAATATGATTACACACTTAAAATATTTGCTTCTTGCTTGATATATTTTAAATATTTTAAAATGACACATTCCAGATAGCAATCACTTGAATTTACTAAACCTATGTACTTTTCAATTCTGACACTTTTTCCTAGAGTGACAAATTATGACCTGAAGTTCAGTCCTGTAATTTGCTCAACTATTTACACTTTGAGAACTTGAAGTAAAGCTTTGTTTTGTTTTTGATACAGATTGTTTCTCACCTTGACCCTGGCTTTGGTTCTGGATATTCTCTGTTAAAGTGAGGAGACTTGTGTCATGGCAGCACGTGATTCATTCATGAGCCCTCGTGGTGTAGTGAGTTACACCCTGGGCTACTAACTGCAAGGTCAGAAATTGGAACCCAAAGCTCAAGAAGAAAGAGGAGGCTTTCTGCTCACACAAAGAGTCGCAATTATCTTCAGTCGTACAGGGTTTCCATGTGTAATAATGAACTGGATGCAGGGAGTTTGGTTTTGACTTATTGGAGGGTTCATTCAGGAGCGCGGTTGGGAGGAAGGAGGCTGCTAACCATAGAGCTGGCCGTTGTAAGCCAGCAGCCACACTGTCGGAGAATGATGCAGCCATTTGCTCCAGAAGTGATGGAGACATTCAGAAACCCTGGGCACGGTGGCAGTGAGTCAGATCTGACGTGACGGCAGTGGGTTTGGAGGATTCACCCTACTATCACGATTCACAACACAGCGTACGAAGCTAGGTTCCTTTGTCTTCAGGTGAGGGTCTGTTACTTTTCATGACATCTTTGGCTTTACAACAATTTCGTATTGTATACTTTCTCAATAGGGGTGCTACTTCACTTCTAAAAAAAGGCATTAAAATGTCATAAAAAGTCAGTCCAATTGAGAGATTGCCACTAAGTCACTCTATCCCATGAAGTCAATTTCCACTCACAGCCACCCTGTCGGATAGAGTAAAACTGCCCCTGGGGTTCAATGGCTGGAGACTTTCATGGGCGTAGGAAAGGTCCTCCTTCTCCGCTAACTCTTGCCCTTCAGTTAGTGGACCAACGCTTAGTACGCTGCACCACCAGGGCTCCTAGCTTAGAGTTAAGACCACTAAAACTCAGGGAACCTATTTTTTTTTCCTGAACATACACGTTATTAAATTTAAAACATTATTTTGAATTCAGAGCTACCTAGTTGTGCAAAGTGTATTCTTTTTCCATCTTATTATTTTGCTGTAGAGTTTATTATTATATTCTGAATTGTCAATTTGGTGTCATGTGAAGGGTACTGTATTTAGGAGTTGGAAGCTATAGGAGATTTCAATAATAGTTCAGAGCTTACAAGGCATGAATCATGAGTTAATACTGATTAAAAATTAATCAAATGATATATTTTGGAATGCTATCTGGTTTCAGGTTTTATGAACAGTTACTATTTTAATAAAAGTTACTATTTTAATTTCGACAGAATATTTGCTCATAAAACTCTAAATGTAAAACTAAATATCTTATGGTAAATCAAGGACTAGTTTATCTACAATTATTTGTTTGAGATAAAGATGTGGTCTGGCTTCAGGTTTAAGTAAATACAGATTCTGCCTTAAAAGAGATTGTTATGGATGGTGTTTTCCTTTAGCTCAGAATACATAAAAATAAGGAGCAGCCTTTTCCTCCTAAGAAAGATATAACTTAGGACCTAAGATATCTCTTGGTAGCTCAAGACATATTGAATGCAAGTATTTCATTTAAAGATCCTTTCTCTGTACATTTAATTCCCTGGATAGTATTGCCCATGCTTTTGGGCCAACTGAAATAAAAAAATCCTTTCTGTTTGTGTGTGTTTTTTCAAAAGAAAGTTTATGTCTGATTGTTGTGTGTGCCATATAATTATACCCAGTCATAAGACGTTTCAGGCAAGATCATTACCCACTTGCACTACAATCAAATAAATAATTTTTGATGACAGTGGAAGTTATAAGCTTCTTCCATAACACAATTAGGCCTCACCAACATGCAATCTCTTATTATCAAGAACATTCAAGAACAAAGGCATCCTGGTAACAAAGGGGTGGATAAAACCCCATGCCTTCCACAGTGTAGCCTAAGATTACATCAATCCTCGTAAAGGAAAACGGAAAAAGATGCAACAGTACATGCAAGCCTGTCACAGCAGAGAAATATACCAGCTAAGATAGGTACAAAGGTGAGCGAAGAAGTATTGCTTTAAAATAATAATAACCTCTATTAAATGAAACATCAAAATGTGAAGGTCTGGCTTCTCAACATGTCTTTTATCCAGGCCTATACATTTCTGAGAGAGGTAGTTTAATTTCTCCAAGCCCTTCCATGAAAAAGCCTGTGCTCCTTGCTTTATATGATGTCAAAGGGGCAGCTTTGGCATCCTTGAGATAGTTAAATCACGTTTCCTCAAAATGCTCTTTGAATTGGGGGGAAATATATATGAAGGGACAGGATCGTGGTTGTAGGATGGATGAATTAAGGTTTATTAATGAAATTCTAATAGGATAGCCCTGGGTGCTATCAAAGGATGAACAAGATGTACTGGCACAGTGGGAAATAATTCCTGGGTGCAAATTTCCTGACCTTTTTCTAACCAAGGCAGTTTTCAATTTTCTTAAAACTTCTTTATAATAAGCCTCCTTAATAATACTTTGAGTGGTCACTAAACCGAGTGCTTGGGAGAAAGGATATAGAAAATCCAAGGTATAAATCTGAACTGGACAGTTAAAACTTTTGTCAGTAGATTCCCCCTACAATGCAGGCTGACTCTGATCTGCTTTCCAAACTTTTCTGCTTGGGGTTTGCATTGTTTGGTTTGGTTTTTGTGTGTTAGTTTCAGAGCATATCTCAGAGGTGTTATATCAAAGAGGGTCACCATCTAGAAGCTGGCTTATATGCTTTTCATTTTGTCGGTAGATGAAACCCAGGACTGACGAACCTATAGGGACAGCAAGTAGAATAAGGGGCTTTGGGGGAGGGGCTCCAGTGATGTTGATGGGATAAAAGGGAGGAGATTTCAAGGACCGTGTAGAAAAAGAATATTTGAGAACGGATTGTTTAAGCAATTGGACAAATCTACCTGACTTGATTGACATATGGAACAATATAATACATGTATTAAATCCCAACTAATAATAATAATAAAGTTATGCGAGAGTGGTCGTTCATCTCTCTGCAGGTCTGGAACTGAACTCGCCACCTTCTTAGAATAATCCAACATACAAAGACAAAAGGGAAGCATTTCCCCAAGAACAAATTTCAGAGGCTTAGGAAAGGGGGGAATGGAACTGGAGCGACGGGGTAGGGTGAGTTAGCGATGCACATTAAGGGGGTTGGGATGGGTCAGTTGAAACAAGTGTGCATGAACGGTTGAGTGTAAAAACTGATTATCTGCTCTGTAAGCCCTCAGCTAACTAACAATACAAAGGGTCTTTTAAGAAAGGATAAATAACAACAACAAAAATTAATACTTTGAGAAAATGTATCAATGTTACCTTTTTGGAATCTGCCCCAACCCAAAATTGCCATATTATTCTGCATTAAACTCTCTGCCTTGTATTTCATGAGTACAGTAGATCCTCCTAGAAGCATCAATTTTTTAAAATCATTTTTTAGGAGCTTATACAACTCTTTTCAAAGTCCATACATACATCAATTGTGTCCAGCATATTTGCACATATGTTGCCATCATCATTCTCAAAACACCTGCTTTCCACTTGAGCCCTTGGCATCAGCTCTTCATTTTCCCCCTCCCTCCCTGCTCCCCCTTCCCCCCTCCTCCCTGAACCCTTGATAATTTATAAATTATTATTATTTTATCATATCTTACACCATCCAAAATCTCCCTCACCCACTTCCCTGCTGTCCATCCCCCAGGGAGGAGGTTTTATATATAGACCTTGTCATCTGTACCCCCTTTCTCCCTCACCTTCCCTCCACCCTCCTGATATCGCCACTCTCACCACTGGTCCTGAGGGGTTCATCTGTTCTGGATTCCCTGTATTTCCTATCTATGCCAGAGTACATCCTCTGACCCAGCCAGATATGTAAGGTAGAATTGGGATCATGAGAGTGGAGGGGGAAGAAAGCATTCAAGAACTAGAGGAAAATTGTATATTTCATCCTTGCTACACTGCACTCTGACTGGCTCCTTTCCTCCCCGCAGCCCTTCTGCAAGGGGATGTCCAATTTCCCCCAGATGGGCCCTGGGTCCCCCTCTGCACTCCCCCTCATTCACAATGTTATGATTTTTTTTTTTTTGTCTTTGATGACTGATACCTGATCCCTTCAACACCTTGTCATCTCACAGGCAGGTGTGCTTCTTTCATGTGGGCTTTGTCGTTTCTCAGTTAGATGGCCCATTGTTTTTCTTCCAGCATATAGGACCACAGATTCTATATAACTTGACAGCTGGGCACCATCAGCTTTCTTCACCACATTTGCCTATGCACCCGCTTCGTCTTCAGCATTCTTGTCAGGGTAGGCTGGTGTGACAAGCATCAATTTTGACGATGAATGCAACCCCATTCCACCTGTTTGCGTCATTACCAGCATAGTAAGACATATGATTATCTCATTCAAAATGTCCAATACTGGTCCATTTCAGCTCACTAATACCGAAGTGTGGCAGGCACATAATCTGTTGACTTGTGAGGGGTGGGGTCTAGCCTTTCAATCAGGGCACCACTTGATGACCTCATTTGGGAAGTGCAAATGGGCAAATGGAGATAAATAGCTCACTTGGGGGCCAGATACAGGCTCTCTCACTCTGAGATATTCCTGTTGACAAGCCACATGGAACTATGCTGATGGCAGCCAGATACTTAGAACTGGAGGATCCACGTGGAAAATCACACCAGTGCTGAGATGCTTCTACCACAACTGGTTCCACAAGACTTTCCACGCACTGGCCCATGATCTTCCTGAATTTCGTGTCATTGCATGTGTTGCATGAGTCTAAAAAAGGAATTTATAGACTGGTATCAGACATATGGGATAATATCAGACTTTTAGATATGGTCTGGACTGAACTGGGATGTCTTCTTAATATAAAATAACTCTTTGATATAAAGCTCTCTCTTATACACATATGAGTATCTCTGGATTTGTTTCTCTAACACACTAAGATATCAGACTAGCACACTAAAGTATCAATCGTTATACATTCCATTTCATCTTTGATGAGTTCCAACTTTCCTAGATTCATAATCTGTATATTATAAGTCCTGATTATTAATTGATTTGCAGCTTTTTCTCCTAATTTTGAGTTGTGTCCCACCAGTAAATGAAGATCCCAAAGACTAAAATTACCATCAGGTATGGTTGAATCTACTTTGAGGAAACACTTTCTCTTCAGATATATTTTGAGTGCCTTTCAACTCAAGAGGCCCATCCTCAGGTACTATCATTCACAATGTTCTGCTTCCATTCATTAAGCCTTCAGAATCTGACAACGCTTGACTCTATGCAGAAGATTTCAGCCACTGCCTCCAAAGTGGACATCCAAGTCCTTCTTTATAGGCTGTTCCTAGTCAGGAAGTTGTTCACTTTGGGTGACTCTGCTGGTATTTGAAATACCAGTGACATTGATTCCATCACGAGTGCAACATACTACCCACCACAATACCAAATGATGAACAAGATGGATTGGCATACAAGATAACTGACAAGATAACCAAGACACAAGCATTGTACATGTAGATACATAGATCATTGGAACATGATAGGAAAAAAAGAAAATCATCTACCTACAGGCAACTGACTTTCAACAAATGACCAAAACACATTAAATGGAAAGAAGCGTGCTCTTTGAAAACTTGGATTTTCAATCTTCTACAGAAGATGGAAACAGGACTCCAACCTCACCCCATGCCCAAAACAAATTCAAGATGGATTGGAGGCCTAAATGTAAACCTCAGTGCTAGAAGGATCATTGCAGTAGTAACATAGTTTTATGTCAACTTGAAGATACATGAACCTATATTGTTGAAATCCAGTCTCTCAAACAGGTTGCAGCCTGCTGATGATTCCTTGGGTATAGGGTTCTTGTATAAGTGGGAAACCTAAGGAACTCCTTGTCTCTGGCCCTTCACCTTCCTGTTTCCTAGAACTCTGCTCTCAACCCTGAGTGATGTTGGTGCCATGCCATATTTTCAATGACTTTGGATCTATGAGATCTGTCTTCTGTATCCACCAGCCTGTGATTTTTCTGATTCTGCTTCACCACTCTACATCACTGGCATGAAGCTATGTGAGTCTGAAGGGGAACTTAGAGACTAGCAGAGGACTTGCGATTGACTGTGCTGAGATGCCTTCTTGATATGAAACTCTTATAAATACATGAGTGTCACTGGATTTGTTTCTCTGGACAACCAAGCATAATACAATCATCAAAGAGAAAAGTGAGACAAACATAAAGGCTTTATTGCAGGGCACATATAGACTATGAAATGTAATAAATAAACCACACACAATAAAAGACAAAATGGATGACTGTGATATATTAAAAATAAAATACTATGGAAGCCAACAGATATCATCGAAAGAGTGAAATGAGAACCTGCAGATTGGGAAAAAAATCTTTAACAATGACAAAAAGAACAAGGTACTAATTACTAAGATCTACAAAATTCTGCAATAAGTACTTCCACAAGAAAAAAAAACCAAATAATTCAATTTTAAAATGGGCAAAAGACATGAATAGACAGTTCACAAGGATGATATATAGCTAACAAACACATGATGAAAAGCTCATAATCACTAGACATCTGACAGAAGCAAATTAAAACAAAGATGAGATAACATCTTACACCCATAATCATAGCCCAATTCCAAAGAACAAAGATCAACAAATGGTAGAGAGAGTACAGAAAGATTGGAACTTTTATACACTGCTGGAGGGCTTGTAAATATAAACAACCATTGTGGAAAGCAACAGGGTGCCCCCTAAAACAACTGACCACTCATCTGTCAGTTTTTCATAATGTAGGGCTGTGTGTTTCTGTGATGCTGGAAGCTATGCCACTGATCTTTCAAATGCCAAAAGGTTTATCCAAAATGAATTGGTTTTAGAAGAGCTTCCAGACTAAGAACAGACTACAAAGAAGGAAGCAGCTAATTACTTCAAAGTAAGTAGTCACTGAAAACCTTATGCAAACACTGGACACATGGTCAAATTTTGAAAGTCTGACAAATGGAAGGAGAATATTGTCAGAGATAGTGCCAGAGGATGAGCCTTTCAGGTTTGAAGACACTTGAAATATGATTGAAAAGGAACTGCCTGTTCAAACAAAGTAGACCATGATGACATAAATGGGGTGAAGTCTGCGGGAGTGGAGCCTTTGGGATTTGAATTTGCTAATGGGGCAAAACTCAATGTGAAGATTAACAACGTCAGAAATCAACTGATAATCAGAACATGGAATGTATAAAATGTGAATCTAGGAAAGGGGGAAGTCAACAAGGCTGAAATGAAACACAGAGATTAATAGCCAAGGTGTCTGTGAACCGAAATGGGCTAGAGCTGGCCACATTGTATCAAAAATGATCTGACTTCGTATGGCGGATTGTAATAACACGTCAAGAGGAATGGGGTTGGATTCATCTTCAAAAAGGACATTTCAACATTGATTTTAAGTACAGTACTGTATCTGATAATATTATACCTATATCCCCATTCAAGGACATCAATAAAACTATTATTAAAATGTATGCACCAACCATGAAAGGTAGTGATGAAAAAATTGGAGAATTATACCAATATCTTCAGTTGAAAATTCATCAAACACACAATCAAGATACACTGATAATTATTGACATTTGGAATTTTAAAGTTGGAGATTAAGAGGAAGAGATGTTCTTGTAACTAGAAAAAAAGCTGAAGAACACAGAATTTCCCAAGACCAAAAACATAATCATAGCAAGTACCTTTTGACAACAACACAAAAGGTGACTATACACATGGACTTGGGCAGATGAAATGCACAGGAATCATATTTTCTTTGGGAAAAGATTATAGAGAAGCTCACAGAAGCTGACTGTGAAACATCATCAATTATTCATTTGTAAGTTCTGGTTGAAGCTAACGAAAACTGAAGTATGTCCACGAGAACAAAAATATGACCTTGAGTCTATCTCACCTGGATTTCCAAAACAACTCAAAAAAAGATTTGCTGCATGAAATGTTAATGCAAATAAAACTGAAGAGCTGTGGGGAGAACACCAAGAACATAATTCATGAAGAAATAGAAAGGCCATTACAAAGACAATAAAGAAAGAAATGATCAAATGGATATCAGAAGAGATTCTGAAACTTGCTCTTAATCTTAGCATAGCTAAAGCAGTCTATGAAGTTAAAGAACTGAACAGAAAATTCCAAAAGGCAGCTTGAGGAGATAAAGTCAGATATTATGATGAATTTTGCAAATGACCTAGAGTTAGAAAACTAAAAAAGAACATGTTCAGCGTATCTTAAAAGGAAATAACTCAAGAAAAACATTCAAGCCTCATGTTGAAATATTGAAAGATTCTATTAGTAAAAATATTGAATGATGCTGCAGCAGAGAGGAAAAGAAAATGGGAAGGATATACAGAGTCATTGTACCAAAAGAACTTGTGGACATTCCACCATTTTAAGATAAAGAATATGAACAATAGCCAACGATACTGAAGGAAGAAGTTCAAACTGCACTGAAAGCATTATTCCACAAAAAGTCTCCAAGAACTGAAATACCAATTGAAATATTCCAGCAAGATGATGAAATACTATGTAGTAGTTACATAAT
>NW_022111373.1:65256645-65258691 GCF_000313985.2 Echinops telfairi
TTTAATATCAGACTTATGGACTTAATCTGGACTGGGCTGGGATATTTCTCAATATTCAATTGCTCTTGAATATAAAGCCTTTCTTATAAACATATGAAAGTCTATGAATTTGTTTCTCATATCTACCCAAACTAACACAGAGTAGAAGCACTTACTTGTTGTTATTAAGCTGGGTTCATCAGATAAATAAATCCAGTGATCCTCATAAATGTTGAAGGAAGAGTTTTATATCAAAGAGCAATTATACTTTTAAAAAAACTCCTGCCAGTCCAATTCAAGTCCATAAGTCTGACACTAGTCCATAAGTCCCTGTTCAGACTGATGCATCCACAGGCAATAATGCAGAATGCACCAAAATCACAGGCCTGAGGGTGCAAAATTGTGTGGATCCAATGGCAGTGGAAACATCGCAGGGCTCCAGCAGTTCTCAGAGCAGTCAGAGAGCAGGAAAGTGATGGCAGAGAGAGAAACAGGCTGGCCTCCAGAGAACTGTATTTCTCAGTCACTTCTCTAAATAAGGTCATCAGGCTTATTTACAGGCTAAACTCTACCCCTACATTTTTATATATGTTCAAGTTGACATGAAATTATGTAACTACCTCACTTGGGTATGCCAATTTGGAAGACAGTTACTTGACTAACTGACTGGAAGGGAACCATATTTGTAGCCATTCTGAAAAAACGTGACCCAGTAGAATGCTCAAACTATAGAATAATATCTTTAATATCACGTACAGCTAAAATTTTGCTGAAGATCATCCAACAACAGTTGCAGCAGTGAATTTATAGGGAGCTGCTATAGGTTCAGGTTGGATTCAGAAGAGAATGTAGAACAAGGAATACCATTGCTGATGTCAGATGGACCTTGCTTGAAGGTAGATAATACCAGTGTCTTATTGACTATGCCAAGGCACTTGACTGTGTGGATCTTAACAATGGATTTTCCTGAGTAGAACAGTAATTCTACAACACTTCATTATGGATCAAGAGGCAGTTGTACAAACAAAACAAGGGAATAAACTATGGCGGAAAATGAGGAACTATGTGCATTAGGGTTGCATTCTCACATGCTTATTCAATCCGTATGTAGAGCAAATAATCAGAGAAGCTGGATTATACAAAGAATTATGTATCATCAGGATTAGAAGAAGATTGATTAACAACCTACCTTATGCAGATGACACAACCTTGCTGGCTGAAAATGAGGAGGACTTGAAACACTTGTTGATGAAGATCAAGGAATACTACCTTCAGTATGTATTACAACTCCATGTAAAGAAAACCAAAATCCTCACAACTGGACAAATACTGTATATACTCGAGTATAAGCCGAGTTTTTTCAGCACACTTTTTATGCTGAAAAAGCCCCCCAGTTTTTTGTGGTAAAATTAGATGCCTTTGCTTATACTTGAGTATATACGGTAAGCAACATCCTAATAAATGGAAACAGATTAAAGTTGTCAAGGATTTGATCTTGTATGTATCCACAATCAATAATCTTGGAAGCATCAGGCAAAAGATTAAAAGGCATATTACATTAGGTAAATCTGCTGCACAAGATCTCTTTAGAGTATTGAAGAGCAAGGACGTTACTTTAAGGACTAAGGTGCATTTGAAACACCCTAATTTGAGAAGAAACATGAATGCTTTCCAATCCTTATAGAATTGGTGGTTACTGGATTTTGATTCAATCTCTTGCTTTCAGAGTGCCCAATGAATGGTAACCCAGGAATACCATATAATTAATAATTACTGTTTTCTTAGGAAAATTCCTCAATATTATACAAGCCATATATGAAAAACCAACAGCCAATGTGGTATTTAACAGAGAAAAGACAAAAGCAATTCTACTGGAAAAGGAGACCAGACAAGGATGCCTATTGCCCCGACTCCTATTTCACATCGTACTGGAGGTCCTAGCTAACAACACAAGGCAAAGGAAAGATATTAAAGGTATTCATCTGGGGAAGGAAGAGAAGAAATTATCATTATTTGCAGACGATATGATTCTATATATCGAAGATCCCTTAAACTCCACAAGCAGAG
>NW_022111373.1:65259759-65263786 GCF_000313985.2 Echinops telfairi
ATATAGGAAAACATATTTACATATTCTCCAAACAAAAATAAATTTGAAATTTAATGCATAAGAAAATAAAGGAGAAATTTAAATTCATTGAATGAATTTTCATTTCTGAATACTATGTGCTAAATTTTTCTGGTAAATAATTTATCTGTGGCTTTCCCTTTAAAGGTTTGAGTTAAGTCTTGAAAATCATGAGCTTTTTTTGAAATGTCTTCACCACCACATAGATTACTGGAACTCAGTTAGCAAGCTATAATCATTCCATTTGTTCAAGGAAGTAAAAGAAGACAGCTTGATTTCGTAAAGCTAGACTGCTGAGAAGCAAAATAGCCATGCTTTCACTCATGATTGTAGCTAATGAAATCAGCAGTTAGAAAATAAGCAAATCAGATTATTTGTTAAAAGATAGCCTGGAAAATATTCACTTCTAGCCACCCTTGGATCACCATGTGAAGCCATTCCCATAAAAAACTAAACGTATATCCTTGGGAGCAAATTATCTTCTGTTGTTTCTTTGATGGCATATGATGACATAATGAATTTACAACATATTCATTAAGGTACATGTACGGTTCATATCAGAGGTTAATGTAGTAAGATTAATGACAGCCAAGGAATAAAAAGAAATGAATAGAATTCAAGAACTTTTAATTACTATCCCACAATATGGTAGTGGAAAATCAAAGTGATTATCCATCTAGTAGATATATAATATGCTTTGACATACTTGCATATTTAATAAGAAATTTTATCATGCTTTATACATCAAACCATTATCAATTATTATCCATCAAAAAGTCTAATTTAAGATTATCCCACTTCCTGCATTATTATGTGCAGAAAAATTAGTGTACCTCAAATATTTCAAACAATGTTTTAGGTTTAAAAAATTACAGTTAATTTTTTATTGTTGATTATATTTTACCTGATCTGAGAGTCTCAGCATGCAAAGCAGGGAGAGTCCAGTGAACTCCAGAGTTAAGTTACAGTTTACAAAATCAGGGAAGTATTAGACTGGCTAGAAGTGACTGTTCTAAAATTCACAGAGTTCCTGGTTATCAAACTAAAAGAAAACTATGAGATACCAACAAACACCCACAAAGATAACCCCATCCAAAAAAACAGGAAGCAACAAATGTTGGAGTGGGGTGTAGTGATACAGGAATGTTCATTCACTGCTCTCTGTCTTGTAGATATGTGATTTGGCAATAAATACAACAGATGAAAATTGAGTTACCATGTGACCCAGCAATTCCAGTACTGGGCATATCCCCAGAAGATATGAAAAACAGACCACGACCAGACATTTGCCCCCCAATGTTCATTGATGGGAAGTTCACAATCACAAAAAAATGGAAACAGCCTAAATTTCCATCAATAGACATACGGATTAAACATTGCTGTCATATACAAACAATGGAATACTACACAACCCTGAAAAATAGTGTTTAGTGATGAAACACGTCATCTCGTGGAAAGAGTTGGACAATATTATGCTGAGTGAAGCTAGCTAAACACAAAAGGTAAAGTACAACATGAGTCCACTGAGGTAAGTACAAACAATGGAATGGGCATAAGGGAAAATGCACACAACACACAATTCCTGCACCAGTTACTCGGTCATGAACCAGACCATACATCATCAAAAACAGATGCAGATAGCACCTGTGCTGAAAGGCATCTCCACCCCCACCCCCACATGCCTTTAAGACCTACAGAAGGGCGTGGGAAGAAAAATGACTGGGGTTCAGGGCACTAACCCACCCAAGGGGAGGGTATTGTTTATATCTCCACAGGAAAGAGAGAGTGAGAGTAGACCTCATTCTAAGTGCCAATCCTTGAGGGAAATATTCCTTCTTGGAGCAGCTCCTTCCCAGAGAAGACTACAGGGCTGGCCTCAGCCTGAGATGTGATGTCCTCTCCCTAGATGACAGCTCTACAGAGGAGAGCCTGGAAAATACAGCTAAGGGAGAGCAGCCAGTCTGACCCACACACATGGGAGCAAACCAAGAGGGGAGTGCAACAGTGACAGGAACAAAGCTATGAAATCCCCAAAGATTTCCAATTATAGACTTCTGACTTGCAGGAGGAGTGCTCGGCACCTCATCTGAACTTGTTGGGATTACTCACATGGAGGCCACTGAAAGTCTAAAGGTATAATAGGGTCGGGGATGGCACTAGATTACTCCATCCTTGACTGCAAGAATAGCCATGGGGACTTTTAGGATGCGCACCTTTTGGACATGAATGCTGAAGATTCAAAGGAGGTATGTGTTGCTGGGTAAGTGGGGCCTGGGATATGAAACCCTCAAAGAAACGGAGACTAGACTGATGGTTTATAACATGTCTTTCTCTCTATGTAACAGAGGGAATTCTGCTCAATGTCAGAATTCTTCTTAGACTTGTGACTACCTGTATGTTTGTGTGTGTGTGTGTGTGTGTGTGTGTGTGTTTCTATACAAGATAAGCAGGATAGGCAATGTTACAGAGACAGCAACTGAACCAATGGTTCCTAGGGGGAGGGGTGGCATGGGAGGGAAGGCGGTGGGGAGGTGAGCAGTGACAGGTACAAGGGAATAGTAAATGTCCTAAAATTGATGGTGAGGAGGATGGAGATTTTCTGATCATGATTGATGAATCAAATTGTCTCAGAGAGGAATTAAAGAGAGGTGAACTATGGGTAAGCATAATAGTGGGGCAGGAGGAAAACAAGAAAATAGGAAAGGAGCAAAACTAGATATGTATACATGCAAATATATGTGTGTCTCTTTATCTATGTATACATGAGCAAATGCAACAGGGAAGCAGATGGACTTTGGGCCTCTACTTAAATCTTACCTCAATATAAGAATGATTTGTTCTAATAATGTAGCATTGTATAATACTCACCTCCCTGACATGATGGCTAAAGACAAAATGGTATAGGCAAATGTGGTGAAGAAAGCGGATGGTGCCCAGCTATTAAAAGTTACAGCGTCTGGGGTCTTAAAGGCTTGTAGTGAAGCAAGTGACCATCTAGCAGACAAGCAATAAAGTTCACATTGAAGAAGCACACCAGCCTGTGTGATCATGAGGTGTTGTTGGGAAAAGGTATCAGAAGTTCAAAAACAAGCAACCAAATCCATTTGAAGGGGTGTGGGTATACCCCAAACCCACCTGTAAAATAATTGGACTATCCTTCTCAGAAAGGTCAGGCAGAAGGGATGCGATATTCAGGGTGAAGTAGAGCATTGATGAACCACATAACTATCCTCTAGTTCTTTAATATTTCCCTCCTCTTACTGTTATAGTTCTTGTTTTACTTCATTTTCATTAATCATGTTAGATTTGCATATGTTTATTTGTATATTTAAGATATATTGGTACATTAAAGTCAAAATAGATAACCCTTCAGAAACAGTAACAGGAACGATGGTTCCGAGGGTACAGGAAAGGGGGAGGGTGGCATAAGGAGCAGAGAGCATTGATGAATGTATAACTCCACTCAATGGAACAACAAAATTGTATGTAAATGGATATATTGGATTGTGTAAGATATAGGGGAGAAAACTATTACAAGGAAAAAAAATAAGGGTTCCTAGGGGCTACATGGGGAGGGCAGGGGATAAAGGGGAGCTGTATCAAGGAGTTCAAGAAGAATCAAATGTTTTGAAATTGATTATGATAGCAATTGTACAATACTGCTTGATGTGATTGAACTATGGAATGTTAGAGTTCACAATAAAATTGTTAATTAAAAAACCCAACAACTAGATTGAAATACAGGGTTTATTTTTTACCCAAATTCCCTTTACATACAGATGTGTATTAAACTCCTGTTCTGGACTCATTTGTCATATCACATTATATTGAATGTTTTAAGATTAATTTATACCCACTAAAGATGTTTCTATATGGATTGGCACAGAGCTGCAAAATGGGCTCAAACAATTGTGAAGGTGGGGCAGAATCAGGCAGTATTTCATTGTGTTGTACAGAGGGTAATTATGAATCAGAATTGAATTGACAGCACCTATCAAACTAGCAACAA
>NW_022111373.1:65264852-65276608 GCF_000313985.2 Echinops telfairi
GCGCGCGCCTTTTTACCTGCAGCTGATTGGTTAACGTTCTTATGCTTCATTAATGTACATGTTGGATTGGATGTTGTGTAGCACACCTTATTAAAATATGCACCTCCCAGTCCCCCTTTATATATCCCATCTTTTCCCAAATAAATGGAGCTTGATCAGGGTTTTGTCTTGCTCCACGTCTCCGTGTCTTTTTTCCATCCAGGTTCGCCTTTCCCTGCAGGGCCCTGCTCGTGCGTCCCGCAGGCCGGGACGCTACAGATAGTTATTGGTGGTTGGATTGTGAAAGTCGGAACCAAATATTTCTCATAAAAATAGTCCCATATTCATGTGAAAATGTCAAAATAATTGGCACCACAAAAATCATGCACCATAGAAATGCATATTATGAAAACACTTAAGTGTGAATTTCAATTTTTACCAAAATAAAATCTTACTTACATAGTATAACCTGTCTTAACAGGATCATGTTTGAAGCATAAGATAGTTAAGGTTTATTGTGCCAACCTGACCGATAAACACATGTGGTATTAACTGAAGGGCGAAGAGAAAAATGGCTCCATAAGCCTTGCCTTTCTAGTTCTCAGGTCTCTTGCTTTCTGATGGTTAGACCAGGATGCAGCTGCCTTAGACAGTTCCCTGCTTCAGCTTGCAAGGCTCATTTCCTGGAAGACATCCTTGAGGAGAAGCCACATGGACCTATCCTGATGCAGCCCTGAGTGCTGGAGCAGCCGTGTAGAGACACCGGCCAGCGCTGAGATGCATACACATTCACTGATTCGGCTTTCTCCTGCATTCAGTGTCATTGTGTGTGCTTTGTGAGATTGAAGAGGACTTTGTAGATAAGTGTCTGGACATACTGGTTAAAGTTGGACTTATGGGCTTGGACAGCACTGGGTTGGGATGCTTTCTTAATGTACACTTACCCTTTATATAAAACTCTCTTATACATATATGAATTTCTGTGGATTTATTTCCCTAGTCTACCCAGACTAACACAAGGCACTAAAAATAAGACATCAGTTTGGAAAGGAGCCCTATCAAAGCAACATGAATTATGCTAAATAGAAGCAACGACAAATATCAAAAGTATATTGAAGCTTAGGTGAAGAATACTGAAATTATTAATGCTTTATAAAAATGTTTATGAAGATAATTCCTCAAAGAAATTAGCAGCTTACAAAGGGATAACTCTTTTTAAGACAGGCTTTTTAGAACTTATATCCCAATTAGTGACTTTATTTTTACTTTTAAGATTAAATGACTATATTCCTCTTCCTCTTTTTTTCTCTAGGCCCTCTCTAGATAGTTTTGTATTTAATTAATATTTTTTATTTTACTCTTTGATAGGAGTATTTTCTGCCTTGCATTGAATCATCTTTTATTATACACTGTGATTGCGCTTATACACATGTCTTTGTCATTTGGTTGTAATGTCTCAAGAATTGGTCCATGTCTTACTTACATTTACATTCTGTTCTCTCCTCTACCACCTATCACAAAGTTTGGGACAAAAAGTCCTCTAATAATATAAATTCCATGCCCTCAATAAGGGAATTGAATTGTGTATATTTATATTTAGATACACACAGTATTTTAAAAATATAATTACCTTTCAAATGCAAGCACAAAGAGAATGAAATCAGTGGTTTTATTATGAAATTGGTAGCACTATGTCTTTTGCCTCTTGTACTCAGCAACCAGAAACAAATCTTCATGTGTTATGTAATGCACAGTCAGACCACTTGAAAATATCCATGGTACAATTTACAACTACAATCTTTGAATCAAGGAGGTATTCCCAGCACTCATTTTGAATTAACAATGACTCAACTCATTCTTGTACCAATAGGTCACAAAATGTCACCATGTGTAAATAACAAGACTTCTCAGAAATATTAATTTCTCATTCAGGAGAAACACTAATGAAGAAAACATATTAAAATAGATTAAATCTCTAAATTAAGATGAGTAAAGTATTGTGTAATTTAACTTTTTAATTTTCCTAGCAATATTTCTGTGAGTACCACACTTGTTTTCAGAAAACTAATTTTTTTTCAGGTGGTAGAGCATAACAGATGAAGAGAGCTTCAAAATATCTCTTGATAGCTGTACTAGAGGCTCTCTATGACTTGGAATCAACTTGATAGTGAATTGAGGAGTTTGCAGGGTGTTTGTAAGGACCAATGTAGGCTAATAAACCAGTATGGACTTGTTATGAGGGGTTAACATGTATAGTGAAAGCAAACAATGTAAGAGGAAAGAAAAATCATTAAAAAATTATAATACTTCTTGAATCTGAGAAAATTTAAATAATCTGATATAGCAATCAATGATGGTTATGTTCAAAGAATTACTTAAAATCATTCTGTATTTTCCTTATTTCCATAGTTTAAATTGAGTGCTAGGAATAGATAATAACTTTAAAGAATATAGAAATTTTGACTATTGAATCATTTATGTATATAACAATATAGTTAATCTAGGCTCTAAAGTTATGAAATATTTCCTTCTCTCTTGTCTTTATGTCTTCAGACTGCTACTTTATGTCTTCAAGGACTGCCTCTATAGCTACCAGAATATTACATTTTTAAGAAAAAATAAACAAACCCTTGTGTCAAAGGATTATGTCCTTGAGGACCTTTTCCACAAGTAAGCTGACTCCAGGGACAAAAACAAAAGCAAATAATGTGCAGTTAAACCCAACTCAACTTCCCAGGTATACTAAGAGGAACCAGCAATCTGGGAGGCAGTGAATGAACCGAAATGATTAAGTAATATATCTTCCCAGCTAAACCACAGCATCTTAATGAGTAATTTATATTTGTTCTATTAGTATATCTTCTTTTTTCTGAACTGAAAGATAATGCTTGCCAGGATGATAGAATAATTAAACCATGGTATAAAACAAATGAATGAGAATGAAAAAAGGAGGGCTTTGTTAGATCAAGATATAATGACCATCCCACTCATCTATTATGCAGCACATCACACCAACCCTTAACCACCTAAAACAACTGGAATCACTTATTTTTCTCATGAAATCTGCTATGTGGATTAAGTTTGATAAGGATGGTTCATCTCTACTCCATGCAACATCAGCTGGGGTTGCTCAAATGAGAACAGATAAAGCTACAACCAAGAAGGATTACTAGTGTGGTTGAAAAATTCTTATAAAAATGTGGCCGAGAAATTACCTGAGGGCTGCGAGTGTTCCTTTCTCTTAAGTGGACCTCTTTATATAGTTTATAAGTCTTTACAACATAGCTAGTGAATGTTAATATCCAGGTTAGCAAAACAGAGTTCGACAGAGGTTTTTGATTTTGTCTCGGAAGTCTCTCTAAGGGTGTTTGTTAGTTGAGGCAATCACAAGGCAATCCCAGTTTTAAGATGAAGAAATACAGAATCCATTTCTTGATGAAAGAGTAAAAGATTCTAGAAGAACATAGGATGATGGGAAATAGTGTCAAATTAATTCCTGGAAAATGGAATCTGTCACAGAACCATGAGAATGATAAAATAAATTTGTTAAATCAATCAATTTAATCTTGCAAGTTGTATAGGCAGTTGATATAAGTAAAAGCCCTTAAATCCAGTGGTGGGAGTCAGTCAGGAAGAAAAATGAAGGTGAGTGGAGGAGAACAGATAAAAACAGCATAACACCTGAAATTTAGTTGAAACTCAGGAGTCTCAACTGGAACTCACAAAATTCTCTACCCTGAATCGGTTTCAGTCTCACACCACTTACAAGCCTACAAATTTGTTGACATAAATAAAACTGCACAAGAACTTGGCCAAGCATAAGTACACAAATTGACCCAGATATTGAAAAAATTGCAGGAGTGTTTTTCAATGTCAACTGAGGAGTTGTGGACCCAGCAGCACAGCGAGAGACATCCCTGACAAGGTTATTGGTTTTCTGAGGATAAACGTGGTATTGCTTCAATTCCAACCTTCAATTCACTCAAAATTATGCTATAGCTAAAGTTAATCTAGAAGCATACAGAGAAAGGAATGGTAATTCCACTTTAACTAAATCTGAGATTATATAAAACCACCACTGTATCTTAAGATAAAGTAAAATGTCGATCACTATACCATGTGCGTTTTAAAATAAACTGAATTATCTATTTTCAAGGATAGTTACACATCCATAAACTCTAGCTCATTATATTTAAACTCTTTTAAGTTTAGCCATGAGTTTTCATTTGCTTTATCTTTGGTTGAGACATCATATCCCCTCATAACTTTGTTTCTAGTATCTCCTAGCATCAGTGTGTTTGAATAATGAATGGTTTCTGCTCTAGAAGGGTTATTAGGCTGCAATTGTGTCCATCTGGAGCCCTGATGGCGTAATGGTTACACCACGGGCGCCTGACTGAAAAGTCAGCAACTTGAATCCACCAGGACTCTGTGGAAAGAACAGGAGGACTTCTACTAGTGCAGAGCTGTATTCTCAGAAACCCACATGCGCACTTCTACGCTGTTTGATGGGATAGAGTTGAAATAGACTTGCTAACAGTGAGGGTCCTTTTTTTTTTTTTGAGTTATTGTGTCCATCAATATTAGTAAATGTAGCTTCAATATTAATTAGAGCCTTTAGTACTATAAAGTATTGTTTGTTTTGTTAAATGCTTTTCTCTGATTTATGCTAAATCAAAGATGAACATTATACCCCTATCTTTCCATTTTGTTCAGTACGTATTATGCACGAGGCTACTAATCCAGTTTCAACACAAACTACATGCTCTGTAGAATTTCAATTTCTGAAGTAATTGATTTTCATTTTCTGAGTTCTAACTCCTCCTTTAACATCTTTTTAGTCCAACATTTTTTCTAAATTTTATGTATGCTGTTTTTTCATAGTTCATTTGGTTTGAAAATAAAATTTTGATCAATGGAAAACATCTTCTATGGACCAATTTTTCTGTTGTGCTTTTATTCTTTGATATTCTCCTTCTCTTTTTTTAAATGTATAGATTTTAACCCTAAAGCGTAATACTTCTCCTTTTTTTTACATGGAGGTAGTGGTGGGATTCAGCTGGCTAGCACTCCTTCAGCAGAACTGATACCTAATTTTTGTTGAGTTTGGTGAACCAGTTCTTAAAATGGCCCTTGTAATCAGAGTTCTCTGATTACAAGTTGTGGAAATCACAAGTTTATACTCCTTACTAATTTTTAACATGCATCTGCTCAACAGCAGAGTTCTGATATCATGTTGAAAAAATAAATCTCTCCGTTTATAAGTTTTAATATTTAAAATGGTCATTAAGGTAGCAAACCGGTTGTCAAATTATTTTAATTCCATCACTGCATGGAGATGAGGGTAAGTACATTCATGACTCATCTGGCAATCATTTGTTGAATATATATGGCATGTCTGGAACTGGGAATACAAGAATAAAAAGCATCATCTTTGGGTCCTTAAGGAATTTGGTCTAGGAGGAAAGAATTATTATGCAGAGTTAGATTGTGGATGGCACAAGGGGAGAAGTGAGCAATTGTGAGTGGCTGCGTTGGAAGTGTCTGACAAAAGGAGTTGCTCGCACTGGGCTCAAACACACTAACCTCACAGCCATGGAGTCGATTCTCACTCACAGGGACCCTGCAAGGCAGGCGGAGAACTACCCCTGTGGGTTTCCATGACTGTGTGTAATTCTTCATGGGAGCAGAAAGCCTCATCCTTCTCCTGCAGAGCGGCTGGCTTCAAACTGCTTACCACGAAGTTAGCAGCCCAACAGGTAAACACTACACCACCAGGGCTCCTTCTAGGTTGGCCACGGGTCCTCTAAGCCAGAAGAGGAAGGCATCCCAGGTGTCAAGTAAATTTAGATGAAATTAAAACATTAGGGCTAGAGAAACTATTTAAAGGGTATGAGCAAAAGGACCATAAAGCAACAAAAAGCCTCTTGAGATAAACTTAAGAACAAAATCTGCTCCAACTCAGAAAAACAGAAGAAACCTGTTATCACTGAATAACCTAACAAGAACGTGATGCATCACAAGCAGTCGGAGTTTGCGACAGAAAGGAAACTTAATTATTATATAGCTAAGCCCCGGTGGGTCGTGGTTATGAGTTGGGCTGCTAACCTCGAGGCCAGAAGTTCAAAACCACCAACCAACTGCAGAAGGATGAGGCTTTCCACTCACATAAAGGATCACAGTCTCAGAAACCCTTAGGGGCACTTCTATCCTGTCCAAAGGTTCTATGAATCTTGCTATCGATTCGATCGATTGCAGTGGGTTTTTAAGTTTATGTCAGCAGGTACCTTTGTCATTTGGGAGGGGCCACCAGGGGTAATGCTCACATCCTTCCTGTACCAGTCACCTGAAGTGACAGTTCAGAGACTGCTGCCAGACCCATGAGGGGCCTTCCTGGGTTACACACTTTCCAGAGACCCCAAATCATTTACGAGGTGAAAAGGGGTCAGACGGCTTCCGAGCCGAGGGCGTTCAGCATGGCAGCGAGGAGGGCTGTGGAAAACTCAGGGAGAAGACTTCAAAGCTGAAACTTGAAAAAATACGAATTCTGAACGCCCAGCAGAAAAGGGGAGCCCCTTCCCTGATGTTCAACAAGGAAGGATTTTCCTTTACATTAAATTTCTGCAGCATAGGTCGTAGTTCGAACTATGGAGACGCCTAGAAGGACGGAGCAAGGAGAAAGGACAGTGGGGGACACAGTTTGGGAGGGCAGAGACGAACATGGGGCGAGCACCTCGCCGCGGCCGAGGGGCAGACAAGCCAGGGCGACCGCCGAGCCAGGGGACGCCCTGAAAATTGAGCGAGGCACACAGGGGCGACCAAGGCCTGGCACTTGGGAAAGAGCCTCCTGGGCTGTGACAACAAGCACGATGGAGCCTCGAACCCGAATTTCAGGAGAGCTCAGTTCCCGGGAGGCTGGCCTCAAAGCGGCCCGGAGGAGGGTTCCTGGCTAATACTTATTTGATGTACATATTTCATTATTTTTATATCCTTATTGTGTACTTTAAACGATGAACAGGGAAGACGAAGGAAGAATGAATGCATTTGAATGATGGTGCTGGTGAAGAATATTGAAAGTATCATGGGCTGCCAAAAGAACCCACAAATCTGTCTTGGACAAAATAATGCCAGAATGCTCCTTAAAGGTAAGGATAGCAAACTGCGGCTCTCTTACCTTGAAGATGTTGTCAGGAGTGACCTGTAGCTAGACAAGGAGATTCTGCTTGGTGGAGGGGCAGCAAAAAGATGGATGGACACAGTGGCTGCAGCGATGGGCTAAACATAACAGTGGTGAGGCCGGTGCAGGCCCGTGAAGTTCTTCATTCTGTGTCCATAGGGTGGCTATGGTGAGCTTCAGTGCTTTTCCTTTGCTTACTTGTTTAATTTTGGTTTTTATTTTTGCTTGTTTTATTTTTCATAATATCTATGTATACCTCTTCTGTTTTATAACAAAGATAGACATTTTTACAATGTGGTCGAATACCATTTTTACTCTCCCCCACCCCGTCTGCTTTCATCTGAAGCTTCTCTTGCTCTATTGTCCTTGCACTGCTCATTTTTAATTTAACACCCAGCGGCTTCCTGTTGACACAGGGCTTTATATTTCCTGCTAGTCTCAGTAGTTCACAGGGCCAGATTTCTTCACCGCTGTCAGACTTTGTAACATTCCGCCCCTTTTCGCTCACCCAGGGTCATGTACATGTTGGTATTTTGCACTTACCTACTGGTACATGGAGCCAAGGGGATGGATACCTTGTTACTTAGTTCTTATATGTATTCCCCCAGGTTTATTGATTTTGCCTTTCTTGTTGTTAGTCTTTTTTTACACAAGGGTGGATGAATACAACTCTGTCCCAGAAACCATTATTCTTCCAGAATCCATCTGGACCTGGAATAATGCAAATCTGATCAAGACACTCCAGTTTTAAATCTTCTTAAGGTTTAATTTCCCTTTAGGAACAGTATTAAGAGATTATACCCTTTATATTAATAAAGTAATCTAGATAATTGGTTAAATAATGATACAATTAACAAGACGTCTTGGGAAAATGGTCTTTGAAGTGAATAATGAAATACTACTGGGTATTAATTTTGTTTTTCTTTTAGTATTAAGTTAGTTATTCTGGCATCAAGATATAATATTTTTGTGTGTGTGTGCTCTGTTCTCAGCTTCTAGAAAAATGTTTGAAAATCAGTCAATAAATAATGCTTGAATAGGTGTAATTAAATAATTATCTAATCAATTCAATGAGTCTGATGTGTTCTTCTCTATAAGAGTGAGGGACACCTCGAGCTGCTCTCTTTGCCCCTTGCTTTCCTGCTTACTGGGACTCGGTGCCTGCCTCCAGAGAGTTGTGTGAACCCTGCCATATGTTCCGTAAATCAAAAATAAACCTCATGCTATGGATTGGTGTCACTGGCTAGTTTTTCTAGACAAACCATCCTAATACAACTAGCAAGAAAAAAAACAAACAACTTTTATCCAAAAACACATTTGTGCCCTAACTCAAAAATAAATCTCATGTTTTATATTCTCTTCTTTGCTCATTCATCAGTCTTCAATGTTTAATACTCCTTTTGAACTTAAATAAATGGTTAGTTTTAAGAATTATTATTGAAAAGATTATCTAGTATTAAAGGTAAGCTTATATAAAAAGAAAAAAGTTAATTTGAAAATAAACACAGTGGTGTTTTTCTAAATTGTATAGTCAAGTAGATTCATTTACAGAAAACTTTAAGCTATCATATTAGTATTTAGAAAGTTTAATACTTTGGTTATGTACACAATTTAGGGGTGGATAAAACTTTTTTTTAACTGCTTATTTCAAAATAAAATTTTTATTCAGAAAAATTAAACTATTTACTAACAACTATATATTTAGACTGATAGTCTGAGTAGATTCTATTATTCAATTTTTTCAACAGTTTTTTGACACAATTTACATATCATACAAGTGAATATTTCAATTGTTCAGTAATATTAAGGGGAATCATATCAATCATTCAATCTTATCAAGGGGAATTGTACAATCGCCACCACATCTATCTTAGAACACCAGCACCACCACCCCACCCCCACCATGGTTAGATCGCCTTTAAAATGAGTTGTGTGATCAAGATATCAGTTCTAGTACACCCTCTCTCCTCCTCTCTTAATTATTTACTCCCCAAATGCCCTTTTCCTCCCTGTAGCCCATCCCCCACCCCTGCGTTCCCTATAATACCTTGTATCAGTTATTTTCATTATATATCCACTCCTCCTGTGCTCACAACTGGGAAACCCAACTGAAAACAATGAAAAACAGATCACACTAAAGTGATAAAAATATGATCCTATTAGTATAAAGACAAAAATACAAATCATGCATCGACATTCAAAAAGCATAGGAAGAAATTTCTGTCATGGAACCATTCAGAGATACTTGTACGCAGAACAAATTCAGATCGTGTTTATAATGAGGTCAACTGGCCAATGGAGTTCCATCCTGCATAAACACAAGAACAACAGTCTACCTGATGCCCAGGTTGATCAGGGGGTCCTGCCATTGGTAGAGTAAATCTGCAGTGCCTGGGCCTGACTAGATACGCTGAAGATGGGTTTGGGGCTCTCATTGTCCCCCATAGCCTTCTACAAATAGGGGCTTAATAAGTCTACCTCTGATACTTTTCACCATATTTGAATTTTGTAATTTTCATCTTTGGATCACATAGCTAGTAAGCTTCTTCTGTGTGGACTTAGTTGGTTCCTTGCTTAGTTGGCTGCTTATTTGAATACAATAATTTAAGACCCAGGTACTATTTGGATGATAGTTGGACACCATCTACTTTCTTTGCCACACCACACCACACCACACTACTTTCTGCTGTAGCACCCTTATCTTCAGTAACCATTTCATGAAGGGGAATATTGAGCAAGGCCATGCTATAAGAACTAATCGTTCTTAAGTTGGAGCTAGGATTTAGTGGAAACGCAGCCTCATTCCTGGACCTGTGCTTTTTTTTTCCTTTCAATTTGCTGTAACTTGGGAATTAATGCATATCCTTCCCTAGTTCAATCATATCAAACGTAGCAGTACAATTGCTTCCATAATCAGTCTCCAGACATACTTTTCCTTCCTGGGGTTCTTGATGTTATCTCCTTCTTATCTCCCCCGCCGCTCTGTATCGCTCCACACCACCACCACCCCCAAAAAAACCTTGTTATGTTTTCTTTCCCTATAGGTACAACGTCCATGGGTTTCAGGTACTGAAAAACAGAGAAAAAATAATACCGCTTCAAGATGGTGACCCCAGTGGCAATGCACCTATGAGATACACCTTAATACACACAAGCATAAGAAAATATAACAGAATGGGCATCACAGCATTGTCAAAAGAATATGTCTCTTAATATGGCATAAAAGGTGTTGATGTAGCAAGATCTTGTTTATTCACCAACCAATAGTACATCGCTCTCGTTGCAGCTGTCTTCTGCTTCCTCAGACACCATGTGTTTTCTGGCTTATTTCTTCAGGTTACAAGTGTGTCTGGGTTAGCATCCAGTTAATCCAGTGGGATTCCACTATGGGGTCTCACCAATGCACCTGCTATTATTCTTATTTCAAATTAGTCAGTCAGTTGATGGAGACATGACTATGATAGCTACATATTTATAAAGGGAGAAATGTTCTAAGTGTAGAAAAGATTCGTCAATCACCAATTATTATCCCTATTGAAATTTTAAATATAATAGAAAATATATATGTGTAAAGGTTATGGTACAGTTTATAACTAAATGGGAGATTAGCAGAAATTTTGGAAATAGAAAGCAATGACCTCAAAGAGTGAGATTTTCATGAGGTCCATCAAAACTAAAAGGATATGTAAACTGATACGTGTTTCATAAGTACAATCCTGAAAGATAAATAAGAACCATCTGTTTACAACTTATGAAACAAATGTCAATGTGGTTAAATAACTGTATCACATCTACTAAGCAAAAAGTTTGACCCTGCAGAATAGAGTGGAATTTCCCTCTAGATGGTAAACATTTTCAGAAGTGGAAACCTGATCTTCCTCCCCACGAGAAATTGATGGCATGGAACTGCTGGTCTTGTGGTTTGGAGCCTAATACGTAGTCATCAGAGCCACTCGCGCTCCTCATAACAGCAAAAACTAAACTCACTTCCATGTAGTTGATGTTCACTCTTCGTGACCCTATAGGACATGGTAGAAATACCCCTGTGAATATCGGAGACTTCAACTCTTTCTGGAGCCTTATTTTACCGAGTGCATGCAGTACAGTTTGAACTTCTTCCTTCATCACCATTGGTTCTTGCTCAGATGCTACCTCCTTAAATGGAGGGATGTTCATTAGTTCTTTTTGGTACAGTGACTCTGTATATATTCTTTCCATCTTCTAATGATGCTTCCTAAATCATTCAATATTTTGCTCACAGAATGTTTCAAGATTGCAACATGAGGTTTGAATATTTTCTTGGTTTTTTTACATTTAAATATGCTGAATGTTTTCTTTCCTTTTGTTTTTAAAAAATTTTATTTTATTGGGGGCTTTTACAGCTCTTATCACAATCCATACATTCATCCATTGTATCAAGTACACCTGTACATATGTTGCCATCATCCTTTTCAAAATATTTTCTTTCTACTTGAGCCCTTGGTATCAGCTCCTCATTTTCCCCCCTCCCTCCCCCACTCTCCCTCTCCCATGAACCCTTGATAATTTATAAATTATTATTATTTTTTCATGTTTTACACTGACCGCTGTCTCACTTCAC
>NW_022111373.1:65277154-65279681 GCF_000313985.2 Echinops telfairi
TCTTCACTACATTTGCTTATGCACCCATTTTGTCTTCAGCAATCGTGTCAGGGAAGGTGAACATCACACAGTGCCAGGTTAGTATAACAAAGGGTTCTTGCATTAAGGGAGTACTTGAGTGGAGGCCCAATGTCCATCTGCTGCCATAATACTTTAAAGTAAATATATGTACATAGATAATTTCCCTATCATTATATATAAATGTATTTACATATATACATGCCTCTATTTAGCTCTCTATAAATGTCCTCCCAATTTTTTCCTCTATTCCCTTTTATTTTCCTCTTGTTGCACTATCATATTCAGCCTTTGTTCGGGTTTGGTAATTCCTCTCAGCTACATTGACTGCCCTTGATCAAACCCTGCAAGCATCCTATGCCCTCCTCGCCATCAGTTTTAGATCATTTGTGCTTCCCTTGTCCCTGGGTGTGTTGGAACCCACACTTCCTTTCCCCCACCTCTCTCTCTCCAGGGTCCTTGGAAGCATCAGTCCCAATTGTTCTCTTTCTATGTTGTTCATCCCACCTATCTTGTCCAGATAGACATGCAGAGACAATAATATGTGCAAAACCAAAGCAAAGCAATACATTAAAAATTTTTTTTTTTAAAATAGAGCAACAACAACTAAAATAAAAAACCAACAGCAAAAAAAAAGAAAAGCCCTCAAAAAGTTCTAGGTTTGTCCATTGGCCTTTATGAGTGTTTTCCACACTGTGGCACCAAAGTCCACCTTTGGCATTCCTTGGGAGTCCCGTTGCTTGTTCCTTCTACTGCTCCACTGCACATCTTTAGTGTTTCTCCATGGTGAGGTGGGGTCAGATTGGGCACATCTCCTGCACTGTGTCCCGAGTGCTGTCCCCAATAGCACTATGAGTCAGTTAGGGACATCATATTTCCTGGTGGATCCAGCCCTCTGATCCTCTCTGTGCTTTGGCTGCTCTGAGCCAGAATATTGTCTTCAGGTCTTGGTCTACTCTCTCTCCTTCCCTCTTCATTTGCTCCTTTTCCTGAGCTACAGCTTCAGTGCTGTCCTCTGAAGTGCATTGGTCTAGGGTAGGGAATAGGGGGGAACCAAGTAGTTGGAATTGGGAAGCAACCCTACAGACCTCTATATTGGTTCCCTGCTTCATGCCTGTATGTTGCTTGCACATCTTGGCCAACCAGGTTGAAGTCTGGTCCCTCTCTCACTGTAGAGATATAAACAATACCCTTCCCTTGGGAGGGCTAGCGCCCTGTTCCCCCACTACTCACCCCCAACCCTCTTTTATCTTTTCACTCTGTTTTAGTTGGCTGCCATATGTATCCCTGGGTTCTCTTTGGGCCTGCCATAGTACACTGGGGACTATAGTACACTGAACACTCTGGGGAATGTATGTATATAGTAGCTTCTCCCCTATGTCCCTTTTGATTTTTTTGTTTTGTTTTGTTATTTAGCTTACCTCAGTAGACTCATATACTTGTGCATTTATGCTTGGCTTACTTTGCTTAGCATAATTTCCTCCAGTTTTTCCCGTGTGGTAGTGTGTTTCATACGTTCATCACTGCTTTTTTATTGTTGTGTAAAACTCCATTGTATGTATGTACCACAGTTTTTTTAATCCACTCATGCATTGATGAAAATTTTGGTTTTTTCCACCTCCTTGCAATTGTGAACTGTGCCGCAATGAACATTGGAGCACAGGTGTCTGGCTCTGGTTTATTTGTTGTCTCTTCTGGGTATATGCCCAGAAGGGGGATTGCTGGGTCCTGAGATAGCTCAATTTCCATCTGTTTCAGATATTGCCAAATTGATTTCCATAGTGGCTGTACATGCATACCTACAGGTTCACTAGCAGTGGATGATAGGTCCTATCTCTCCACAGCCCCTCCAACACTTATTACTTTCTGATTTTTTTAATTGGGCTCTCTTTGAAAATGTTAGCTGGTATCTCATCATTTTTCATTTGCATTTCTCTTATGGCTAAGGATTTGGAACATTTTCTCATATGTTTTTTGCCATTTGAATTTTTGCCTTTCAGATATTTCTGTTCAGGTCTTTTGCACATCTCCTCAGTGAGCAATATTTTTTCTTATTGTAAGTTAGCAGAGTAAAAAAAAAAAAAAAAGTTAGCAGAGTATTGTAGACTTTAATGATAAGGCCTTTGTCTGATGTGTCATCACCAAAGATGTTTTCTCCATCCTTGGGCTCTCTTATTACTCTCTTGTCAAATATGTTCCTTATACATATGTTATGTTCAGTTCAGGTAAATGTTCAGTTCATCCATAAATGTTATACACAGGAGTTTTATCTTCAGGATATCCCACTTGTCAATTTGTGCCTCCTCGGTGTTTGTGTCCTTCCCTATTACCAATATCCTATGTATTCCCTGAATAAAGTTATCAGGTTTGTCTCAATTCCTTCACTGAAGGTCGTAATAGTTTGGGATTTTACCTCAAGGTCTGTGATCCACCTTGAGTTTATTCTTGCGCATGGAGTGAGGTAAGGGTTTTGCATCATTTTTCTATAAATAGATGTCCTTTTTTTTTT
>NW_022111373.1:65280080-65284009 GCF_000313985.2 Echinops telfairi
TCCATGAGCATGGGATGTCCTTCCACTTGTTGATGTGATTTTTGGGTCCTTGTAATAACATTCTGCAATTTTCCTCATTCAAATATTTTGGGTTTTTTTCAGTCAAGTATATCCCTACATATTTCAATTTGTGCTTGGCTGTTGTGAAGGGCACTACCTATTAGATCACCTCTTCTGAGGTCTTGGCCAATGTACATAGCAGTCCAATAGATTTCTGTCTGTTGATCTTGTACCCTGCCACTCTGTGACATTCCACTTTCACTTATAGCACTCCCCTTGTGGAGCTTCTGTGATTTTCTATGTAAAAAATCATATCATTTGAGAATAACAAAGGATTGCCACTTCTTCATCCCCAGATTAATATCTTTGTTGTCTATTCTTTGCCTTAAACTGTTAGTTATGGCCTCCAATATGATGTTAAAGACGAGTGAGGACAAGGGGCATCCTTGTCTGGTCTCCTTTTTCAGAGAGATTGTTTTTGTCTTTTCTCCATTAACTACCACATTGGCTTTTGGTTTTTCAGTATATTTTGTATTATGTTGAGGAATTTTCCTTCCATTCCTATCTTCTTAAGTGTCTTAAACAGGAATTGGTATTGCATGTTGTTGACTGAGTTTTCCACATCTATTGATATTATCATGTGGTTCTTATAGTTTTTCATGTTAATGTGGCCAGTGATGCTAATAGTCTTCCATATGTTGAACCATCCCTCCATCCCTGGTATGAATCCCAATTGGTCATGGTGAAATATTTGTTTCATATATATTTGTATTCTGTTGGCCAGTATTTTGTTAAGAATTTTTGCATTGATGTTCATTAGGGATAATGGTATGTAGTTCTCTATACTTGTGGGATCCTTGCCTGGTTTAGGTATCAGAGTTATAATAGCTTCATAGAAAGAGTTTGCCATATTTTTCTATGTTCTGGGAGAGTTTGTGTCGAATTGGTTTCAGTTCATCCATAAATGTTGCTAGAATTCTCCTGTGAAGCTGTCTGGTCTGGGGGCTTTTTTGTTGGTAATCCCTTGATATCCTTGTCTATTTCCTCTATTGCTATGGGTCTGTTGAGATCCTTGACGTCCATTGGGGATAGTCTATGGAAGGATTGTTTTTCCAATAATTTATCCATGTCTTCCAAGTTGTTGAAATCATTGGAGTACAGTCCTTCATAGTACTGTGTAACTATCCTTTTGATTTCATTAGGGTCTGTTATAAAGCCCCCTCTTTCATCCCTCTTCCTTGCTATTGAGATTTATTTCCTGCTTTCTTTGGTTAGGTTTGCCAGCGGTCTGTTGATTCTGTTTAGCCTTACAAAGAACCAACTTTTAGCAGCATTTTTTCCATAGTTTTCTTATTTTCCCTCTCATGAATCTCAGCCATGATTTTTATTATTTCTTTCCTTTTGCTATTAGTAGGATTGTCCTGTTGTCTCTGCAATAATTGATATAAATTTTGTGCCAACATCAGTCATAATTCTCTTCCTTTTTCGTGTATGCATTTATTGCTATCAAACTTCCTCTGATAATAGCCTTTGCTGTGCCCCATAACTTGTGGTACGCTGTATTCTCATTTTAATTGCTTTCTAGAAATTTTCTAATTTCATCTCTGATCAGGGCCAGTACCCACTTCTTTCACAATAGAGAATTAATCTACCAATTGTTTGCCCATGTTCTCTTAATCATCCTTTTACTGATTTCCTGTCTGATGGCACAGTGGTCAGAATTAGAGGTCTGTATGAGCTCAATGTGCTTGAATTTATGCATATTAGATTTGTGTCCCAGCATGTGGTCTATTTTTGAGTATGTGCCATGTGGCCTTGAAAAGAACGTGATTTAAAAAAAATTTTTGCATTTGTTTGGAGAGTTCTGTAAATATCTATCAGGTCAAATTATCTAATTGTACTGTTTAGATCTGTAACCTCCTTTTTAAGTTTCTTTCCCTGTGATCTGTCTTTCTCAGAGAGCAGTGTATTGAGGTCACCTACTATAATTGTTGAGCCTGCGATTTCTTTTTTTATCTTTGGAGTCGTTGATTGAATGAATTTCTCAGGTATTTTGTTTGGTGAGTATATGTTTAATATGCTCACTGGTTCTTGGTCTACTGTACCTTTGTGCATTATGTATTGCCCCTCCTTATCTCTTGTCATGGTTTGCATTCTGAGATCAATTTTGTCAGAGATTAGGATTGCAACCCCTGCTTTTTATGAATTACTATTTGCTTCGTATGCTTTCCTCTAACCTTTGATTATCAGCCTATTTTGTTTATAATCTTGAAATGTGTCTCCTGTAGGCAGCAGATCAAAGGATTGTGTTTTCTGTCAGTCTGCTAACCTCTGCCTTTGAAGGCATAAGTTCTTTGCATTGATATTCAGGGTTATTACATCTATCTGTGCACTCTGTGATTTCATCTTGTACCTTTTGTGCTGGGTGTTTTCCTACTTCCATTTCTTATCTGTGGGTTCTGCTTGTTGTGGTTTTGTGTGTGTGTGTGTTGTGGGGGAGGGGGCGCGGTACTAATTCTTGCCTTCTATCTACCATTGAGCCAATGTTATCTTGGGAGCTGTTTTAACTTTGTTGACTTCTGGTAGAGTTCTATGTGGCGGTCTCTTATTTGTGCTTGGTGAGTGTTGTTCTTCTGCCCATAGTGGGTTGGCAAGGATCTTTTGTAGGGCTAGGTTTATTTTAATGGATTTTTTGAGTTTGTCCCTGTCTGAGCAGACTCTCATTTTCCGTCAACCTCGGTAGATAATTTGGCAGGATAGCGTATTTGTGGGTTTGTGTTATTTTTCTTCAATTTTTCAGAATATGTGAATATACTCTCTCCTCTTCTTCATGGTGTCTGTTGTTAGGTCTGTGCATAGTATATGATTGCCTTTACAGGTGACTGCTTCTTTTACCCTAGCTGCTCTTATGATTTTCTCCTTTTCCTCAAAGTTGGATAGTTTAAGTATTATTTGCCTTGGTGACTTCTTCTTGGGATTCAGTCTAGCTGGTGCTCTTTCGGTGTACTGAATGTTTGCCTGATTTTCATTCATTAAGCTGGGGAAATTTTCCTTCAAGAATTCCCTTCCTATTTTTGCTGTTGACTTCTTTGTTGTGTATTCCTATGGTAATCCAATTATTCTGATGTTCTCTTCATAGCTTCAGACCTGACTCTCAGGTTTTCTTCAATTTCTCTGATGATCTTATTTGACTTTTTGTCACATTTATTAAAGTCTGGTTGTCCATTCTCTAGGTCACTGGTGCATTTCTCTACCTCCTCCAGTTAGTTGGCTACATCCCTGGACTTGCTAATGTTTTTTATTTTTGATCTCATCCCTTAGCTCTTGTATTTCCCTTTGGTTTATGGCCATTATCTCCTCTATTATTTCATCCTTTTTCTGTTTTTCTTCCTTCATATTCTGTATGACTCAAGCAGCAGTATGAAGATTTATTTCAGTGGGAGGTCAGCATCTGCTTTTTCTACAACTGATGTTAGGTCTAGGTGATCCTCTGACATTATATTTTGCTACTCTTCTCTTGTTGAAGCAGCTTGCTGCCACCTTGTCAATTTATTGGAGCGGGGTGCAATTTTCCTGGGAGTTTACAGAGCCCTAGGCTCTCTCTTTGGGAGGTTGGTATTGTTGCTTCTGTAGGCTGCCTATAGCCAACTGATCTGAGTGGCGGTGTTTCACCTTTGTCACACTCGAGTTTACCTCTCCTCTTAGCCTATCAGGAGTCTGTTGTTTTCAGGGCAGCTTGGGTGGCCCTCTCTATACTCAGGCTCTGAGGTCTGTCTGGTTGATCCAGCAACCCCTGGGACTCTGTAGGAGTCACTTACAGCTGTGCACCCTGTAGCCTCAATGTGTAAGAGCAAGCATATCAGGGAATGGGGATGTGGCTGTGGTGGGAGTCCCTTTCTCCTGGCTAGAGGCAGCTAGCAGAGTCTGTT
>NW_022111373.1:65284904-65286538 GCF_000313985.2 Echinops telfairi
TTTTCATTCTTTAGCATTA
Source organism: Echinops telfairi (assembly GCF_000313985.2). Taxonomy (NCBI): domain Eukaryota; kingdom Metazoa; phylum Chordata; class Mammalia; order Afrosoricida; family Tenrecidae; genus Echinops; species Echinops telfairi. Next base: position 65,284,924 of record NW_022111373.1, read on the forward strand.
TCCTGAACTTATATCTGAGAAATTTATGATCTGTTCCATAATCTGTCCCTAGTCTAGTTTTAGCTATTGATATGGGATTTGTCCATTGTGTCTTCCCCGAAACATACTCAATTTGATTTCTGTTTATTGCATCTTGGGAATTACATATGTATAGTTGACTTTTGTGTTATTGAAAATAATGCATTTGCTAAGAACAAGTAGTTGGGTATGCAAAATTTATCAAGTAATCTCCAGCTTCATTTCTATCATCAAGTCCATATTTTCCAATGATTGGTCCTTCCTCAATTTTCCATTCTAAATACCATAATTATTCATGCATCTTGATTGTGTGTCTGCTCAATTTCTGACTGGTCATTGGAATTCTTTAATTTCTCCATCAAAAGCTTTTGTGATTGGTGCATAAATTTGATTAGTAGTTGTAATTATTGGATTTCCTTGAAAGCAGATAGATATAATCTTATCAAAAGCCAAACTCTACTCTATGTAGGATTTAGCAGGGTACTATCGGACAATGAATGTCATGCCATTCCTCTTGATTGATGGCTCCTTTTCATTATAATATTCCAAGCATATGATTTTCTGATCCCAAATGGCCAATACCAGTCCCTATCAGTTTATTGATAGCTAGGACATTGATCTTCATGTGTTTTACTTTATTTTTGAGCACTTCCAACTTTCCTAAATTCATACTTCTCACATTCCAAGTTACGATCATTAGAAGATTTTTGCATCTGTTTCTCCTTGCCTTGAGTTGTGCCCCATCAGCAAATAAAGAACCCAAAGCCCCCCACAGTCTTTATCTAACTCACATCACCACAGTTGACTCCCCTCCAAGAAATCAGCTCTACTTCAATTCCATTTCAGACCTGAGCAGTCCATCCTTCTACATACTATCCATGACAATGTTTTGCTTCCATTCATTAGGTCTTCTGCATCTGATTTGTTTCAAAGCTATAAAGTTTTAAGTGACTCCTTCTGCCAAAGTTAGGAGATGGGTCCTTTTTAGTTGCTGCTCTTAGTTTGAAAGCTCTGCTCAAATCTGTTCATTTGTGATGGTCTTGCTGCCATTTTAAACACCAGTCACATAGCTTACAGCATCACAACAGCACATAAGCCACCATAGCATGACAGACTAACAGAAAAGTGGTGGCTGATAGACAAGTGGTGTGTAAGAAATTGAAGAATTCTACCATCAACTTCAGAAATTGATCAAATGTGCAATCAAGATGCATTAATAATTATTGGTGATTGGAATACAAAACCAATTTTTGTATAAGACTATAATTAATTGCCTATTTAAGAACCAGGCAAGTTACCATTAGAGCAAAAAAATATATATTTCCTTACTTTTAAAATTTTCCCCACATACTTTTGGACACTTTTCAGTACCTTGCTGTACACTTTTTCTATTTCTATACAACACCTCTTCTGTGATCCAAACTGGAACGAAGAGATAGTTTCTGTCCCATAATTCTGAACTACAATGTGCAAAGATAGCTTGAAACACAACCTCTTGAATTAGCTTGATTATTTTTATTTCCTTCTTTATAAGTTAATAGATGTATCAAAATAAGTAAAGTATTAGCCTCCATCTCCATTTGAATGTGTGTAAATT
>NW_022111373.1:65288042-65289730 GCF_000313985.2 Echinops telfairi
TTTTTTTTTTGCAATGTTATTCTCAGTTTGTTATGGTCATCGTAATCAAATCTCTTTGAATAGTCAATAAGAAGCAAGTAAAATAATTTTATGATATTCTTTGCTTTCAAACAAGATTAATCTGATGTCAGCAACGATATTACTAATTTCTTATTCTCTTCTGAATTGTGCTTCAGCCTGTGCCCACAATTTGTCTGCAGCTCAAAAACTATGCTAGTGTTTTTTGAAATATCTTTAGAAAAAATTTACTTGCTCGTGATAAGTTCTGAATTCAATATAATCACCTTGGAATTTCCTTGGAATGGGCACAGATATGGATCTCTTCAAGTTTTTTCACCAGGTAGCTGTCTACCAAATTTCATGTAATAGATGACTGAGTGTTTCCAGTGCTTCATTATCTTGTTGAAACATTTTAATTGGTGCGCTGTCAGCTCCTGGACCCTTGTTTTTCACTAATAATTTCAGTGCAAGGTTAGATTTCTTCCTTCTGTAATGTTGGTTCTTGATCATATTCTGCATCTTAAAATGATTAATTGTTGACAAGTTCTTGTTGGCACTGACTCTATTTAATCCTTCCATCTCTTTTGCATGCTCCCTGCACCATTCAAAATTAATAAATGTAATCCTCCAATATTTCAAATTAATTCTAACTTTTTCCCTTAAGTTCTTTAAGCTTGAGATATGCTGAGCATGTTCTTCTTTTCTGTTTTTGACTTCTAGTTACAATGGACCATGTATATCCAGGACTCAACCCAGGATACAACAAACAGAGGATCTGAAATATTTCAAGGAAAAAAATACACCAAATAAACAAGTAAGCAGTCCAAACAATCTCTCCAAGCTAAGAAGAGTTGAGTTTTATTTACATAGTACTTACATGGTATTGTGTATTAGAAGTAATGTAGAAATGATTTAAAGCATATGGGAGGACATGTGTAGGTTGTAAGCAAATAATTTGCTATTTCATATAGACTTGCACCTCCTTGGATTTTGATATCCACGGGGGTCCTGAAACCAATCCCACTGGGACACCAAAGGGTGACTAATCTCTTGACAAACTACATGATTTTAATAAACATATCATGTTAATTATTTACCATCTGTCCTTTGGTTAATTTATTGTTTCAAGATGTCTGTAATTCTGAATTATGTCTCAGAACATGGCACAAGTGATTTAAATGCTTTGCATTTTTTAATCTATAGTTATTATTGAGTATAATGTATTCATATTTATGAGAAGCAAAAAATAAGAATCTATAAACATAAAACAATTTCAGTTTACCACAAATGAGGAATGCTAAAACACATGGTGAGGTGTTCAAATAATGGAAGTTAAGTGATATTTAATAATAAAGATGTGCATATATTTATATTATTAAAATATAATGCTCATGGAAATGTAACATTGTTACTAAATTGCATATGTAATTATTTCTACTAGGGAAAGATTTGAGTATATGTTTTAAATTTAGAATGTTTGTGCATGGAATTTTCTGGATGACACAAGCATTGAAGTGTTCAGTATATCTGAACAAGCTGGCAGTTTTAATTCACTCAAATATATCTCTTTAACTATCTGAAGTTCACATCCTATGGATCTCAGTTCTGCTCTAAAACATATGAGTTCAGCATGAGTCAGAATTGACTCTAGAAACACAGTTTAGTTTTAAGTCCTTAAATATTACTTC
>NW_022111373.1:65294954-65296356 GCF_000313985.2 Echinops telfairi
ACTCAACTTCTCCTCAATGTTGTTTCCATTCATTGAGACTTCAGTATCTGACAAATCTGTACAAGAGGTTCTCAGTGACTATTTCCTCTGAAATGGATAGCCAATTTCTTCTTTGTAGTCCCTTCTTATTCTGGAAGCCCTTCTAAAACCTGTTCACTTTAGGTAATCCTGTTGGCATTTGAAATCCTATGACATCGTTACCAAAACCACAGCAACACAAGCCACCACAACACGAGAAACTGAAAGACGTGTGGTGATACATCAAGACAGATCTCAAAATGTTCTTTATGATGATGAATGCAATGCTATGCTTCTTGATTGTTGTATTGCAGCATAGTAAATAGTGTGATTTACTCATTCAAAATGTCCAATACTATTCCACTTCAACTCACAAATGCCTCAAAACAAATACAAAGTCACTGCCATCAGGTAGATTATGACTCACAGCAACCCTAGAGGACTGTAGGTAGACCTGTCCCTGTGAGTACCAAAGACTGTGATTTTTTTAAGGGAATAGACAGTCTGGACTTTCTCTCACTGAGTGGTGGGTGATTTCCACCTGTGTACCTTGCAGTTAGCAGTACAGCCTATAACCACGATGTCACTATGACTCCTTATCCCAAAAACATCAATTGTTATGCTTTCCAATTCTTTTCTTTTTTTTGCAACTGTCAATTTCCCTACATTCCTACTTTTTACACTCCAAGTTCTGATTATTAACTGATGTTTGCAGCTATTTCCTTCCACTTTGTGAAGTGCCTTATCAGCAAAGGCAAGTCCTGAAAGTTTTTCTCCCACAAGCTTAATTCCATCCATGCCATTATTGTTGGCTTTATTTTGAGAAGGCAGCTCTTCCTCAGTCATAGTTGGAATGCCTTCCAACCTGAGAGGCACTATCTTCTAGCACTATCTGTGACAAAATTCTGTTTCCTTTCATGAGATTTTCAATATCTGACAATATTTTAATTCTTTCCTAATAGTGTTCAGTGGGTAATTCCTCAGAAGTGCACAACCTATTCCTTCTGTCTAGTTCTTACTCACAGTGCAGGGACAGTAGGAACTACTCCTGGTTTTCTCTCTTAGTCATACTAAGTTTTTCTAATATCTGCTGGCTTCTTTCTGCTTCTGTGACTTGTAAGAAAATATGCTACAGAGCATCCCCAGGGAAATCCTCCTTACATAAAATCAGGGCTATGATATAATGAAGAGTTTTTCATTCCACTCATCATCACATGGACCATATAGGACAGACTACAACTATTCCTGTGGGTTTCTGAAACTGTGAATTTTTATGAGAGTAGAAAGCCTCATCCTTCTCCAGTGGAGTGACTGGTAGTCTAAAACTTGTGATTAGTAACTTAATGGGCAACCCATGTGCCATCAGAATAGACTCAAGGAAAAA
>NW_022111373.1:65297767-65299449 GCF_000313985.2 Echinops telfairi
ATCCTCTCTAGTGGCAGAACACACATTCTTGCTGCTTAACATTCCTGTCCACAAGCCAGATGGAGCTATGCTAATGGCAGCCAGATCCTTAGAGCTGGAGGAGCCAAGTGGAGACCTACACCAGTACTGAGATGCTTCCACTGCCTCTGGATCCACAAGACTTTCCTCCCACTGGCTTTTGATCTTCCTGCATTTGGCATCATTGCATGTGTTGTGTGAGTCTGAAGTGGAATTTATAAACTGGTATTGGATATATGGGCTAATATCGGATTTACGGACTCGATGTGAACTGGCCTGCAATGTTTTCTTAATATACAATTACTGTGTGATGTAAAGTTCTTTCTTATCCACATATGAGTGTCTCTGGATTTGTTTCTCTAGTCAACCCGGACTTACATATTGAGAGAGAGTAGCACTGATGGTTTAGGAAACCTGGTGACATGGTGTTTTTGTATTGAGCTGCTAACCATAGAGTCAGTAGTTAGAAACCTCTAGCCACTCAGATGGAGAATGATGAGTTTGCTTTACCCTTGTAGAGTTACCATCTCAGAAACTCACATGGACTGTTCCATTCTGTCCTATGGAGTTGCTATGTGTCAGAATTGGCTTGATGGCAGTGAGTTTGGGTTTGAGTGCTGATGGTGGCATAGCGGGTTATGCACTGAGCTGCTACAGCAAGGTCAGTGATGTAAATCTACCAATTGTTCTGCAGGAGAACAAGTTAAAGTCTGAGAAACTCAAAGGAGCAATTCTGTCCTATAGTTTCACTGTAAGTTGGAATCTGCATATGATGGCCATGATTTTAGTTTGGTTGGATGTTACTATCAAAAACAGTCTGTAGCAAATCACAACAGAATTAGCATTTCATTATCTATAGAACAGCAAGATATACTCCAGGAACTCGGGTGGCCTAGTGGGTTAGGCATTGGGCTGATAACCTCAAAGTCAAGTAAGGCTCCCTGTTCCCTGAAGAGTTAGTCTAAGAAACCCAAAAGGCCAATTTTATCTCGTCTATTGGGTAACTCTAAATCAGAATCAACTCGATGACAGGGAGTTTAGTTTTGGGGGTTTTAACCCTTCTGAGAAAATCCTGAAGGCTTTCCTTTCACCAATGTAGGAATATCCCATAGTTACGCACACTCCTGACTTCTGCAAGCCTGTTCCTCTTCTGTTAGGTTCTTTTCTACTAACGAAGCCAGAGGAGACACATTGTTTCTTGATGATAAAAATCACAAAATGAAATAAAGAGAATGAAAATAATCAGGGTTAGATAGAAGTCAACTCATATCAAGATTTTGCTGCCAAACAAAACTAAATCCTCGAGGTAGATTTAGAACATATCTAATCTTTAAATTTTCTTTTAATTTGTTTAGGAATCTGAAGTAATTATTAGTTGTGTGCCTTGCTTTGAGTCTAGTTATTTCCCTTCCATCTTGACCACAACCCACTCTCTATTCTACTTTATCCACATGCCAACATCACCTGTGAAAATTACATTGCTTTTGTGCTGTTGATGTTTTACAAAGAAATACAATAAAAAGGCCTTCATGGTAACAGTTTTTGACATTTTTTAATGTCAGTTTTTGTTGTTTTCTAGAACTATTTTCCAAATTTCTTCTAAAACTCTACATTCTAACTCTATAGTTAAGGAATCCATCCTTTTGCTTTTACATTCTGTCTTA
>NW_022111373.1:65300593-65311187 GCF_000313985.2 Echinops telfairi
CAGCTCTGTTGCACATCTTTCCTGATTTTAAATCATGCAGTATGCCTTGTTGTTTTCACGCAACTGCCTCTTGATCCACATACAAGTTCCTCATGAGCACAATGAAGTTTCCTGGAATTTCCATTCTTCTAAACATCATCCTCACAGTCAAATGCCTTGGCATAGTCAATGAAACACATGTAAACAAATATCTTTCTGGAATTCTCTGCTTTGAGCCATTTGACATCAGCAATGATTTCCCTTATTCTATATCCTTTCTTGAATCTAGCCTAACTTCTGGAAGTTCCCCGTCAATGTCCTGCTATAGCCATTGTTGGATGATCTTAAGCAAAATTTTACTTGTGTGCAATATCAATGATATTTTTCTATAATTTGAACATTATGTTGGGTCACCTTTCTCAGGAATGGGCACAGATATAGATCTCTTCCAGTCAGTTGGCAAAGTAACTGTTTTCCAAATATCCTGACAGATGAGCGAGGGATTCCAGTGCTTCTTCAGCTTTCTAAAACATTTCAGTGGCTACTCCTGGAGTCTTTTTTTTTTTTTTGGCTAGTGGTTGTTTTGCCAATGGTTCATTCATTACCAATGGCGCTGAAGGAAGAAGTTGAGATAAAATTAGTATAATGAATTTTGATTTCTGATTTTAAAATATATTTAATTAGTAAAATTTTTTATTTTATATTTTTGTGAAAGCTATCATCATAGGGTCCCTATCAGTAAAAATTTACTTGATGGCAGTAAGTCGGGTTTGGGTTTTATAAGCATGGTGTTATTAGGTGGCATCTGGTCAGTTCTGACCCATCGTTACCCTATGCACAACAGAACAGAACCCTGTCTGGCCCTGGGCAACTCTTGCAATTGTTCCTATGCTTGATTCCATTGTTGCAGCCACTGTGTCAATCCATCTCTATGAAGGTCTTCCTCTCCTCCACTGTCTCCCTATTTTAACAAACGGTGTCTCTCTTGGCTTGGATCAGGTACACCTTAGCCCTCAAAGCAACATCCTTGCTTTTCAATATTCTCAAAAAGTCTTGTGCAGCAAGTTTACTTAATATAACTCATTTTTTAAAATCTCTTGATTGCTGCTCCCATGAGCAATGATTGAGTATCCAAACAAGACAAAATCCTTGAGAACATCAACCTTGTCTCCATTTATCATGATGTTAACTGTTGGTCCAGTTGTGAGAATTGTGGTCTTCTTTACAATTAGTTGTAATCCATACCGAAGACTGCAGTCTTTGATATTTATTATCAAGTGCTTCAGGTCCTACTTAATTTCCTCAAGTAAGGTTGTGTTATCTGCATATCACAGGTTGTTAATAAGCCTTCCTTCCATCTTGATGCAGCATTCTTCTTCAAATAATCCAGCTTCTCTCGTTATTTGCTCAGGTATCAGATTGAATCAGTCTAGTGAGAACATAGAAGATGTATAACTGGTTCTATTATTATGCCATTTTAAGTACCATTATAATTTAGATGGTTTATATTTACACCCAAAGTTCATATTATTTCCTTTAAAATGATATGTTTATTTTGTAAGTAAAGAAGCATTGGATACATGATAGGTACATTTATAGAGACAGCAACTGGACTAAAAATTACTGAATGCCATGTTGGAGGGTGAGAACAGGGGAGAATTGGGAAGCTAACAATGGATACGTTCTGACTTTAAAATTTTTTTTAATTAATTGTGGTGCAAAATATCAATGTGAAATAATAAAAATGGCATATGTATCACATATTAAAGATTGATACAGATTTTTTTAAAAAAGCATTGGATTAGAATATAGCTGTAAATAGTTATTTTGAAACCTCAAAGTAGAAATAAAACCATTTATCTAGCAGTGCACATGTGTATATTTTTGTTTCCTTTGATTCCACTAGAAGATATTTGGACACAGATTTATTATGCCTAATATCTGTTCATAATTTGCTGAGAGGAAGTCAAGAAGTATTGACCACTCAGGTTCCAATTCATAAGTGCACAGGTTTGTTTCAAATCAAATGTATTTAAACATATCCCTGAGATCAATGGATGGCTGCAGACCAGCTCTGTCAGTAATATACTTACCTTATTCTCATTTTTCAAAAAAAAAAATGTCCCATCAAAATTGTGGTACCTTACGGGATTTGCTGGACCTGTTAAATTCAAGACATCGTGGCCAGTTCAGCTCACAAGTTTATGGTGACTGGTGTGAAAAGGTGCATTTGATAGATTTCCTTGAAAAATACAGCAAGATCATGGGGGCTAATTATGAAGTTTTAAGAAAATTGAAACTGTACTGGTGAAAAACCTGAAAGGTGCACAGAGGAGTTTTATCCACCGTGACAAGGCACCCACTCATGTTTCCAGAGTAGTAAGAGCTGTCCTAGAACATTTCTTTGTGATCCCTATCCCACCCCCTACAGCTGTGACGGTGCTCTTTCAGACTTCTCTTTGTTCCCAAACTGAAAGAATGTTGGAATGGAATATGATTTAGCACCCCTGAGGATACCGAAACTGCCCTTTGGATAGTGGTGCTAATCAAAGAACAAAGATTTTGTGGTGGAGGAGTTAGAGGACAACATTACCTCAGAAGTGCTTGGAAGGAGATAGGGGGTATGTCAAGAATTAGCTTTACATTTATTATTTGTTTGCTTTGAATACATGTTTTTATGATTTTATAGCAATGTTATTGCACTTACCCTCAAATCTCAGAGACCCTAAAAGGCATGAATTAATTAGCTAGTCTAATAACATTATCAATTATTTTCTTCAAATAGATTAATTGGCTTTTATTTAGAATATCTTTATTTCTAATATGTTTGCATGGTATTTCCCAACAACCACCTATACATCTAATTTTCTCTTTTTATGCATCTCTTTCATTCTCTCTCCCTTTATGATAAAAGCTGTGTTTTTGATAGGTGTCATTGAGTCTGCTCTGATTATAGTGACTTCATGTACAACAAAATGAAACACTGTCTGGTCTTCACAATTGTTGTACATGTTTGCAGCCATGACTTACTATCTCCTTGAGGGATTTCCTCTTTTCTCCTGGTCCTCTACTTTACCAGCCATGATGTCCTTCTCCAGTAACTGGTGTGTCAGTCTGGCTAGACTAGAGAAATATATTCATAGAAACTCATATGTGTATATAAAAGAGCTTTATATACAAGAGCAGCTGTACATTAAGAAAACAGCCCAGCCCAGTCCGCATCAAGTCCTTAAGTCTGATATAAGCCCATATGTCTGATACCAAACTATAAAGTCCTCTTCAGGCTCGCACAGCACATGCAATGGTGCCGAATGCAGGAAGATCACAGGCCAGTGGGTGGGAAGTCTTGTGGATCCAGTGGCATTGTAAGCATCTCTGGGTGGGCAGGGGTCTCTACCTGGCTTTTCCAGCTCAGGGCACTAGTGTAGTTCCATGTGTCTTCTTGACAGGGATGTCTCACAGGGAGTCAGCAGAGAGAGAAAGTCTGCTACATCCAATAAGGAAATCCAGGAGTTCCCAGAATCCTCAGGAGAAGGTCATGCCCACATAGAGGTCTCATTGACTATATCCTGATTGACAGTCTAGACTCTATCCCTACTGTTAATCCTCAAATTGACACCAGATTATGTAACTACCGCAACTGGTCTTTTCTGGGGGAAAAAAAAATCCATACCACGTAAGACTAAGTCTCACCAGACCTGCTTCTCAGGAGCATTCTGACTGCACTTCTTCCAGGACAAATTTATTGCACATCTGGCAGTCCATGGTATTTTAGTATTCTTTGTTAACACTGCAATTCAAATGCATCAAGTCTTCTCAGATCCAACTTATTGTTCATATCCAGCTTTCACGTTCATATGAGGGGAATGAAAATACTACAGTTTAGGTCAATCACACTTTAGTCCGCAAAGTGACATCTGCACTATTTAAAATCAGTGACGAGTCTTAGTTGGTGATAATGATAGCCATATTTTACAGCTACCAATATTCTTTGTACTTAACCCCTGCGAAGACTTCAATGTTGTTAGACTAGTCATTCATAGCCCTTAAAGAGACATCTTAGGATAAAAGCTTCATTTTTTCCCTCTGGGAAATTATTTAAAATGATTAATCTTTGTCTAAAAATATTGCTGTTACATTAAAAATAATGGATTCCAAATGCTATACAATAAGGTTTAATATTTTCTTTGAAATAAATTACATTAAAATGTGGTAGATAAATATATATTGTGTGTGTTGGAAATCCTTTCCCTTAAATGATACATCACTTCCACACAAGACATCACCTTGTCACAAAATAAACTACAGAATTAAGAAATTCTGATACATAAGATGAGCAGCAGATAGACTTGAGAAATGTCTGATTTCATTTTGATATGTGTATATATACAGTAATACTATATATATATACAGTAATACTATATATATACTATATATGTATATATATATCTATATATATACAGAGAGAGAGAGATTTACTTTGAGGGAATAGACTAATACAAAATATTGCCAACATTTTAAAGCCATTATCTTCAGTGAGGAAACTGATTACTATTATTTCTTTTCTCAAAATATCTACATTTTATGGAACATGCCTCATTAGGTTTCTCTTCATTAAAACTGAAAGCATACATCTTTCCTGAAAGTATTAAGTAGAGCCTATTCTTAAAAATCATATGGTTCAAAAATATAAAATTGAAATAGAACGCATAGTACATTACCTAAACCACTGATATTGATAATGGATGCATTTGTTCTCATAATCAATATCATTTGGATCCCAGGAAAAGAAAATTATGACTCTTATCCATTTTAAAACTTGCTTTAGTAATGAGGCAAATATCTCAATATAAAATGTTTCCCAAATTAAAAGTCAACATTTAAGCAGGAGAAAATTGAGGGTATTTGCTCCCATAGAAATGCACAGACTTGGAAACTCTATGCAGTGTTCTATTCATTAGTATTGACTCAATGGCAGTGGTTTTTTTCCATTGTCTAAAAGAAGGTAGGGGAGCTAAATATATTTACAGAAATATAAAATATCTTAAGAAATATCAAAAGAAAATAAATAAAAGATATTCACTTAATATTACTAGAATAATTATTGAAAGAAAGAATAACAGCTAATCTTAGTATATAAAATATAATGATTCTAATATTTCTATGCAATGTTTTTATTCTTTTACTATAAATACAGTAGTAAAAGTAAAATAAAGATCACCTATTTAATGCGGTTAAAGTACATTTCTACCTTGTAACTGATCATATCTGTGAGATCAATAAATGTTCTCAGTTGCTTGAATAAAACAGTGTAACTAATGTTTATGATGATGATCTATTAAGTACTCCAAAAGCTCTAAAGTTAATTATTTCATACACTATTACTTATAACACTGGAATTTAATACTTAAATTATTCTAGCACATTGATAATTAACTGAAATATAATTCTAATGCCCCTGCCATTGTCCATTCCCACTCCATGGTTACCCTATAGGAGAGGGCAGAACTGCTCCTGTGGGCTTCCAAGATTATAAATACTTCAAAAAACAAACCAAAAAGCATCACCATCAAGTTGATTTCTCCTCACAGTGACTGGATAGGACAGGGTTGAACTGTCCCTGTGGGTTTCCGAGACCTAAACTCTTTGTGGGAGTAGGTCTTGCTCCTGCTAAGTGGCTGGTGGTTTTCTGTTCCTGACCTTTCAGTTAGCAGCGGAATGTGTAATTAACCTCAACCACTATACTCTTCCTCCCTAATTTAACTTTTAAGTATCTTACTATAGATAAGAAAGGATAGATGAAAAATAGCATGATTTTATTGGAAAAGCTTAAGACCCAGAATATGTTTGAACTACACATTCCCAGGATTTTTTCTACAAAACCAGAACTTCCCATTTGATTAGCATATCTCAACTATCCATTATTGCAAGGGATTTTTAGAATTTTAGAAAAATAAAGATAAACATATCACAATACTTCCCTCCTAAGGATTGCTGTGTAATGGGTGTCTTGAGTATCTAGGTTTAATGACATAGCAACCAGGAAACCATACCTGTAGTTAGACACATTCTGTTACTACTGCCTCTTCATTAGCCCACTGACCTTTTTAATACATAGTCTTAGACCAAGTTTGAATAATTATAGTCTAGTAGAATTCAAAAGACATTTGTAATTAAAGATCAATATTGCCATTAACGGTTTCCATAACTAAAAACTTTTAAAAGAAAACCAAATGATAGACCCAAATTACAGAGCTATCAAGCAGATAGTTCAAAGCAAATACTCTTTTAATTTTAGTGTATGCATTGCTGATTTGATCACAAGATACTTGCTTGATATTGCTAGAATGGTTAGTGGATATCTCAGTTGATAAGAATATGATAATGGGAACAAAAGCAAAGATAGAATAATTTTTATGCAGAATGGCGCATGCATTCTAAAGCCAGTTTTAAGCAAGTGCATAACCTTGACAAAGGGTGAGTTCATGAAAACCAGACGTAGTACACCAGGCCGACTTAGCCCATCCTTGTCCGTAGATGTGTTATTGATTGTGTGTTGAAAACACCTTCACTTAAATGAGACATCACTTCCACACACAAGGATTATTATCATCCTGTCACAAATAAACTATAGAACTAAGAAATATTGATACACAGAATGAGTAACAGAAAAACTTGAAAAATGTCAGGTTTCATTTTGAATTTTTTTGAAATGTGGACAGTTTTAGTTAAATGTAATAAAAAGTTGACATTGGTAGGTTAGGTAACTTAAATTTCTTTTCCTTTTATATTTGCGAATGAAACGTTATTTGCATACTCTCATATAGATGTGGTAAAAAATAAAAAATGAACATGATTTTAACTATTTCTTTAAGGAAATAAAAAGCAAACTGACAGTCATATTCTGTGACACAGTGCTATTTCAGAAAATTCAGACACTTGCCATTATTCTGTGCTGCTTCTAAGCATTTCTGTATCTGTTTATTAATAATGTGAAGTTCACAGTGACACCTTTGTCAACAAAGTCACATTTTTCTATCACTAAGAAATCGATGTACTTTTAACACAAATGTTGACTCCACAAAAATAAATATTCTGAATGTTTCATTTTTTTCTTTCACAGTGTTTTAAGGCAGCTCTTTGCTAGTTTTATGCCTCCATTTTCTCAATACATTTTTCTCTACACAGCCACCATGTTTCAAATAGAATTTGTCTTTACAAAGTAACCAAGGGGGAGTAGTAATAATACAAAGAGATGGAATGAGTGCTATTACATCAAGCAGAAGCAAAGTCATGCAGCTTACAATTGTGGAAAGCTATTGGACCAATAATGTCATCTTTCCAGCAATAAGCACTTGATCAATTTATGGTATTTTCAAAACTCCGCTTACATCTAATGGAATTGCAAGCATGTCCTTCTCTAGTGTTGACTACATAACTAGTATCCTTCAGCCGACAGCCCAGGGCATTAAACAAAAAAGATAGACCGATAAATATGAAGAAACAAACTGCTGAAAAATATACGAGGCTATTTTTCAGAGTCCCAAAAACTGTGACCTATAGGGCTGTAGAAACCTAATACTTTGCATCATTTTTTAATATGTGTAATTACCACAGATAATATGATTCTCAAAAATTGGTGCAGGTGACAACTATTAGGTTACTTTTCAACATATGTTCTCTAAATCATAAATAAAATGACAAAAGTAAATACAATTTGGCAATTCTGGGAGGATTTCATAGTAAAATGATCAGGCTTTACTGTTTAAACATAATTTATAAACCCAAATCGAACCCATCGCCTTTGAGATGATTCTGACCCACATGGGATGGAAGAGCAATGCTCTAGCGGCTATACCACCACCACTGGCATAAAGTTGTCAACCTTCCACTTAGCAGCTCAGCACTTGACACATTGTGCCACTAAGTGGGTAGGTACTAAAAATTTGCAGTCAAGCTATTAAGGATATAGTTATTTGATAATTTAAAGTAACTTTGGTTAGATTTCTTTTTTTCCCCCTAAAGAAAAAAGTGTGCATAGGTAGGGAACACTGCTGATTCCTCTTCAGGAAAACTAAACTAAAATATAATAAAAGTAAGAGAGAGAGAGAGAAAAGAAAGCATATTTACAACCTAATTTTCCAGAACCACTAAGCCTTCCTTACATGGAACTAAATGTTTTCATCGATTAAAATGAATATAGATTGTAAACAAACATAACCATTTAAAATATCAATATTCTGTGACAAAACAAGGTTAAATACAATAATATTTGGGAATCCATATCAAATTCCCTACCTGGGGAACTCATGACAGCGATATATATATTTTCTTTGAGTATTACGTTTAAAAAAATCCCCAAACCCAAAATAAATAAATGGTAAACAAGCAATTCTATTATTGGGCAGAAAATTTTAAAGGGCAATATAAATATAAAATAAGCCCGTCTACTATCCTCATCCCAAGTTTTACCTGATTTTACTTTGTTTTATCTGGATAGAGAATCCTTTCAAAAGTGTCTTCGAGTAGGAATGATTACTAAAAATGATTCAGGAATAAATAGAAGTTATTTTTGTTTGTTTCATTATGTTTTAAAGTGTTTGTTTTTTTTTACATCTGATGTCATTAAGCTCTAAAACTAAGCTTCAAATCTATAAAACATTAAGATATGTGATTTCACCTATAGCAAACATTCCACAAATTACCCTCTTATTCCAGCAATTATACAGCCATATGTACATATTTGAGTTTCAAAAAAAATCTCTAAATTCACTTTATGAATCTTAATCATAAGCCGGCTCCCTTTCACTTTGCCAAAAAATGGTTGCAGGAGTACATCGACAGGGAGTAACCAGAAATTCAGTCTGGATTCAGAAGAAATTAAACAAGGGATATCACTTCTGATGTCAGCTAGATTTTGACTGAAAGCAGAGAATACCAGAAAGATGCTTACTTGTATTTGATTGACAATGCCAAGACATTTGACTGTATAGACATAATAAACTATGGAAACCCTGGAGAAGAATGGGAATTCCAAAGCACTTCATTGTGCTCATGAAGAACTTGTACAAGATTCAAGAAATAGTTGTTTGAACAGAACAAGGGTTTAAAAATCAAGAAAGGTGTGTGTTAAGGTTGTTATCCTCTCGCCATTCTTATTCAATCTATCTGTTGCGTAAATCATCCAAGAAACTGAACTACATGAAGAATGATGCATCAAGACTTGTAGGAGACTTATTGACAACCTGCAATATGCAGATGATACCACCTTACTTGCAGACTGTGAGGAAGACCTGAAGCCCTTGCTGATGAAGAACAAGCATTGTAGCCTTTAATATGTATTACACTTTGATATAAAGAATACCAAAATCCTCACAACTGGACCAATTGGTGATATGACAAATGGAGGAATAGTTGAAATTGCCAAGGAGTTTCTCTTTCTTTGACCCACAACCAATGCTAATGGAAGTAGCAATAAAGAAATCAAAGCACACTTAACATTACATAAGTGTTCTGCACAAGACTTCTTTCACAAGATCCCTTTAAATTATTGAAAAACAGGGACTTCCTTGAAAAACTTCAAGGACTAAGTTGTGCCTAACTCAAGCCATGGCATTTTCAATACCCTGATATTTATTTGAAAGTTGCTCCTGGAATAAGGTAGACTGAAGAAAAATCACTGCATTTGAATTGTGGTCGGGAGAATATTGAAAGTAGCATGGACTGCCTAATACCAAATGAATCTATCTTGGAAGTACAGCCAGAAGCAAGGGAAGTAAGACTTCTTCTTATGTACTTTGGACTTGCTATCAGGAGAGACTGGTCCCCGGAAAAGGACATTATGCTTGATAAATTAGATGGACAATGACATTGAGGAATGCTGTGGACAAGAAGGATTGACACAGTGACTGCAACAATGGGCTCAAACGTAAGAACAATTGTGAAGATGATGCTGGTGTTTCATTCTGTTGCACACAGTCAATGGGAGTCAGAGCCAACTCGATGGCATATAACAACAGCAACAAATCTCGAAACAAAGACAATAAAACAATCATATCTTCACCTATGAGGATACAACTAAAATGAATATGAGCAAAAATGCACCAGACCAATTACATCTAATTCTGTAAGTGAACAAAGCAAACATATGTTATCTATAAGAACTGCTGTACTGTGAACAATCACCCACACCCGAATCCTGTAATGTTTTCCACAACCCTCACACCCCCACCCGCATGCTCTCCTCCTGAGATCCATCATTGATAATCTTAGCCTCTTTTCATTGATTGAAAACTAAAGACAGCCATGAAAGTTTGGAAATCACCTTTATCTCATTCGTTTTGTGTTCCCAAACTCTAAATTGCCTAATCCTATCAACACACTTTTCTGAAGAAGTATGTTCTTTGATGTGAAGAATTTTTATTCCAGTTTGAATTGTGTGTGTCTGCATTCATAAGCAAAGACAAATCTAGAGCAAGCCTTCCATCAAAACTGAAGCCAAAATGCACCAGCTCACAGGGTCAAACATCTTTTTTTCATTAGATGTGGTTCTGGTTAACTCAGTCCTGGCCATTCCATGCTGTATCAATGTGTACCAGGAGCAAGCTTGTGAATT
>NW_022111373.1:65312788-65314107 GCF_000313985.2 Echinops telfairi
AGAAAATGTCTTGTTTTTCCAAAGGTTTTAGAGTATCATGAACATCCATTGTTCTCATAGTCCTACCTGAACTAATTGGTCTGCTTTTATAGATGAAAAGCTACAGTGAAAGTGAGAATGTAATTATTGCTTTCATTCAGCTCCCAAGATGTGGAGCTGGCCTTTTAAACTCTGCATATGCTACACAAGAGTTTCAGCTCCTACGTCCTGCCTGTTGCTGTGTGCTGTAAAGTCAATTCCAACCAAGAGAGCCTCTAAAGGACAGAGTAGAACTGTCCCCAAGGTTTACCTAGTCAGCCCTTTGATTGGAACAAATCACCCCTTCATTTCTTCTGTGGAGCCTTTTGTTGCTTAGACCAACTGACCTTTAAGTTGGAAGTCCTGTGCTTAACATTACTTCATGTCTACTGCCTCTTTACAGCACTTAGCATAGTGAATAAGAATCATTTAATGATGTGTGAAGCACAGGGATTATGTCTTGTCTCCTTTTTAACACCTTAAGGAATTTTAAACATAGTGAGCAATAATATTAGAGTGAATGCCTCTAAACACACCTCCCTTTCACAGTTAGCAATAACTCTTCAGAGAAGTTTGATTGTCATTCTCAAACATTTTTCAGGAAATTATTTTTTCAGATATTCACCAGGCATGTTTTAAATTATATTAAGATATATGTTGCTTGCCTCTAGAATTTGTTTAAATATGTTTTTCAGATGAACGCATAAACCTTAAACAATAGCAACAAATAATTCAGAGCAATGCTTGATATGTTATATCTCAACTTAGGAAATGATAACAGACCTTTAATTCATACTTGCTTATGCATTTGTATTTTGCTTTAAATGATCTTAAGAGATAAAATGTCACATTTTGTAAACTAGGTGTTTATGCATAGCCATAAGGGGTTAATTGAGCATAGACAGCACACACTTGAGATTTCAAATTGAATAATTTGATTTGCAAACAGGTACTTAGTATACAAGAAGCTATTATCATGTAATTATCTGTGTTCAATTAATTGTGTGTATCTCTAAGGAGTGACTTAAGAATGTTTGTTTCAATTTCACTAGATAAAAGATCTAGTACCTATAATCATTTATTTTATTTACGCTATTGCATACAACTTTGGAAAAGTGTGTCTGTAAGAAAAAAAATGAAAATGGAATGATCATACTCCAAGTTTATGTCTCCTCATTCAACTCATCCCTGCCTCTTTTTTTTTCTATGCTGTATCAATGTGTACCAGGAGCAAGCTTGTGAATTCGTATATTGCCCTTCCCTGCAGAGCACTCATCCTTTCATATATTCTCTAGCCCTTT
>NW_022111373.1:65315231-65316971 GCF_000313985.2 Echinops telfairi
CACACACACACACACACACACGAGGTTTGAGCAAAACTGGTTTTATGAAAAAATTCACTGTGGATATAGAGACGTTTCCTAGGCAATATCACTGGGTTCACTAACTCAGAGCAAGTTGTTGGATGCTTGCCTAGTGGGAAAAATGCATACTACACAAACTGTGCTCTGCCCAGTGCAATTCTTTTGCATATTGTCCTTACTTTGCTTCATAAGATCCCACAATTGGAAATTGTAACTTGAAACAGGTAGCAGGATAGACTCTCCATGGGACTCACGGCCCTTCTAATAAAGCCTCAGGTATTGATTACCCAACACCAAATTTTTGAGTAACTAATACATTCATAAAAATCAGGCCTATATTTTTATAGAGGCCCATTTATTGATTCTTAAACAGAGCAAAGACAACGAGGAGTCATCGGGATGAAGAGGACTGAGGGATTCATTCAGTACGAAGCCATAAGGCTGCTCCAGGATTCACAGCCACAGGGCTACCTAAACAGAACATACCAGCACAGTATATTATCATAGGAAAAGCATGATTAGTAGCAGATAAATTGCATGGGTCCTAGGATTATATTGTAAATCAGTTGTGGGTTTCCAATAGGACTTCAGCATAATAATTTTGGCTCTCTGAACTGAGAAATGAACAATGAGGAGGAGCAAGGCAAAATAGGAAGTACAGTTAGGGGATTATTGCATTTCCAAGGAGGATATAATAATAATTTTTATGAATGCAGGAGTAATACAGGGAGAAACAGATCACAGAAGATAACTAGTTTTGTCTCACTTTAGCTGGAAGAAATTAAAATAAACTTAGGAGTCCCTCAGTGGTACAAACAGATAAGCACTCAAACCAAAGGACTGCCACAGAGGAAAGCACACATGGCAACATGTGCTCCTTGAAACCCTGCAGTTTTAAACCCTTTGGATCTCAGTGACGCTGTTCAGTGCATGGAGCCCATGAGTTGGAATTGACTCAACAACTGTAGTCACCGTTGTGCTCATTCTTCAGTATTTTTGTGCTCATAGTATACCACCCCCATTTCCAGAAAGAGTCCTTGAAATACCAAGGTGCAGGCACAGGCTGTTGAAAATGATAAGTCAGCCACAGTTTTAAATAAGTGTATTTTAAAGGACTTTATAACAAGTGAGTAGAGGACTTTGGGAGAGATAAGCAAGACAGCATTTACTACTAGAGCTAGTATGCTATGTAGTGTTTAAAATTCTATTAATTCCTTGATTGTAAATGTCAAATTTGACTACATGGGCAGTCATTAAAAATGGAGTGTTCATCATGTGAACATGACACAGAGGGAGGATAGTCTAATCCAAGGGGTAGAAAAATAAATAACTCATAGAGATTTTCTCCGTATAAGATATCTGAATTTGAATCAGGATACATAATGTTTAACTAAAAGCAAATTAACATAACTGTTTCAGGAATTTGGTTAAAGTAAGCTTGGGAAAATATGACCATCAGTTAACAAGTACAGAAAAATCTGCTCAACTAGTATGGAAAGATCCCACCAGAAGGGAAGAAATCAGCTCTCTAGAAGCCACGAAAAACAGCTTAAAAGTTCAGGCAACTACAGTTTCTGAAAGTTGAAGATCAGCCACATCTGCTGACTCCCCTTCACTATGGACCAGGGGCCCAAGCCGCTTCTGTTCACTTATCCTCTGCACCAAGTGATCCTTCCAACCTCTTATCTATCTAACCCATTCAACCAAACCTTTATTTTT
>NW_022111373.1:65318941-65355012 GCF_000313985.2 Echinops telfairi
TCATATATATTTTTTAATGCTGCCCTTATTTTTACACATTTCTTTAGTTTTCTTTGTCTTGAACCACTTTTATTTCAGTGCCCTTTTTTTGAGAGATAATTTTGCTGGATATAGGATTCCTGGTTGGCAGTTTTTTGTTTTGTTTTATATGCCTCTCAATTTTGCTTTTGCTGGCAGTTTCTGTTCAGACAGCGCTATGGGAAAAACTCAAGTGTACAAGTGGTTTTCTCGTTTCAGAAAAGGTGAAATATCAATTGATGACAAACCTTGCTCTGGATATCTGTCACCTACCCAAACAGATGAAAATGATGAAAAAATTCATGCTCTGTGCTCAAAGTCCAACGATGGACCATTGAAGAGATGGGGAAGTTATCTGGACCATTTTGGAGCTTGCTTCAGTGAATTTTTAACTGAAGATTTGTGCCTCACATTCTGACTCCCCAGGAAAAAGAGTACCTTGTGGAAACATGCCATGTTTTGCCCCCAAGGTCATTACTAGTGATAAGACATGGTGCTATTCTTACAACCCCCAAAGCAAATGTTAATCTAGCCAGTGGAAGATACCATAGTAGCCTCACTTCCCCAAAACTCATCAAGTAAAATCATAGATCAAAACGATGCCCTTTTTTTTTTTAATGTGGTGGGGGATTGTGTATTTGGAGCTTGTTCCATCTGGTCAGACTAATAATCAAGCTTTCTATTTAGAGTTTCTGAAAAGATTGTATAACAGTGTGCCACCAAAAAAACCTGATTTGTGGCAGATGGGGGACTGCCACAGCAATGCACCTGTTCATGGCTACCACAAAAATGCACCTGTTCTTGCAGCCATCTCAGTGCACCAGCTTTTGACAAAATAATGATAATAACAAAAATCATGCCTTTCTTGCCCCATGCATCTTCCTCACCTGATTTCTCTCCATGACACTTCTTTTTGTTTCCACGAATGAAGAGGGGTGTTTTGACCAGTAGAAGAGGTGAAGAAAAAAATGAGGGGGTTGCTGTCGGCTATCCAGACAGATGAGTTTGAAAAATGCTTCCAAAAATAAAATCACATATGTGACAAATGTACTGAGTGTAATGAAGAGTACTTTGAAGGTGATAAGGTTGTTTTATAAAAAACTTCAAATACATAGCTTTGAAAAAAAGTCCTGTTTGTGTGTGTATATGTGTGTATGTTCTCTACCCTTCATATGTATACTACTCTTTTCTAAATAGTATCTGTAATTCAATATCATTGGAAACATTAATGGTATTATCCATTGAATTACCATATGCCCTGAGAGATGTTTCATAATGTTCCCCTATAAAAGGCTAATAATGCCTCTAATGTGAACCAGGGACATATAAAAAGCCACAGATACATGAAAGGATTTTGAGATGACATTTAATCATAGTCCCTAAACTAAGAATAAAAAGTTTTTATGACATCTCTATTTGATACCCAGCCTAATGAAGTGATCACTGAAGATACCTGGTGCTACAGCAAAGTGTTGTGAACTAATCAGAAGATACTCATATATCAGAAAGAATAGGGGTTAAAAGCTTGTCTTAAAACAAACAACTCTCTAATGAGGTGTTGGCTAAGTCACCAAAGAAGAACATGCCATCCTACATGATCCAAGGTTTGTAAATAATAAAATCCAAGATGGATGAGAAAATGGTATTATAACTTAAATTCTGACCACTCAGTGTGTAGAAGGCTATGGATGACAGTGAAAACCCAAAATCCATTTGTAGGATAGCTACTTGGATTAAGTCTACAGTGATTCCCCTCTGACAATTGACCAAGGATGTGAGTAGACCTGCTATGAGACAGAGTGTCTTGGAAAGTGGACGAATACCTGTGTAGTTACATAATGTCATGTCAACTTAATAAGTATATGAGTGTAGCCTGTCAATCAGGTCACAGCCTGATGATGCCTCCTTCTGGGCGTGGCCTTCTCATGAGGATTCTGAGAACTTTACCTCTGCCTTCCTCTTCCTGTGGAGAAGTCATGTGGAGGCTTGCTGAGACCTGTGAGGAACTCTTTCTTTCTCTGCTTTACCTTCCAGTTAAGCCAAACTCCGTGAGATGGAGGACCCAAGTGGAGACTCACGCCAGTGCTGAGATCTTCCAGAGGCATTGGATTCACAAGAGTTTGCACTCACCAGCCTGTGATCTTCCTGCATTTGGCATCCTTGCATGTGTTGTGTGAGTCTGAAGAGGAATTTATGGACACTATGGGCCAATATAGGACTTATGGGCTTGATCTGGACTGGGATGTTTTCTCAATATACAATTGCTCTTTGATATAAATCTCTCTTACACATTAAAGTGTGTTGTCCCTGGATTTGTGTCTGTATTCAACCCAGGCCAGCACAATACCATAGTTAGCTTTAAATTTAACCCCTTATCATTTGTTCTCCCTTTCAACCCATTTTAAATTAGTTCTAGTTTTAATGATTTTCTGTGATCTTTTTAACTGAGGTTTATCTGTGTTTTAGTTTGCTGTTGTTGTTTTCTGTGTATGATATCTAGGATAGGTAAATATATAGAGACAATAACTGGACTAATTGTTTCTTAAGGTTATGGCAGAGGACAACCCAAAACTAAACTCATTGGCACCAAGTTGGTATTGACTCATAGTGACCAGTAGGACAGGGTAGAACTACCCCTGAGATGTCTCCAAGATTCTAAGTCTTTACAGGAGTAGAAATCTGAGGCTGTCTTCCTCAGCACTATTGGTGATTTTGAACTTCAGACCTTGCAGTAAGCAGACCCAACAGAGAGCCTGTTCTAGACTATTGACTTATACATTTTTATTAGGTGCCACAAGTCAGTGCCACCTTAAGGACAATGAGCTCAAACTGTTGTGATCTATAGGATGTTCATTTGCTTTTTCAGAAGTAGCTAAGTAGATTTTTTTCTTTCTCTGCCTCAGTCTGAAAGCTGTGGAAACTTGTTAAATACTGTACCAACAAGCAGCTTAAAGTGCACTGGTTAGTAATTTAATATGCATCTCATGCATGAAAGTGAAAATTGTACCACTGAATTATCATTACCCCTGCCACAAATACCAAAAAAAATTGAAACCAAACCCATTACCACGTTGATATGCATAGTTACCATAAAGGACATAGTGGAATTGCTCTACAGTTTTACCATGACTGTAAACCTTTATAGGCGAAGACTGCCTCATCTTTCTACCCAAGAGAAGCTGCTGGGTTTGACCTTACAATTAGAAGCCCAATACTTTATCTGCTATAGCACTAGGACTATTTAATGAATATTTGTTTAATTTATAAATAAATTCTATTTTATCCTAATACGTTTATAGTCTAAAATGATCATCAGAGCAGGCATGCAATCCAATTCCATACAAATAGAAAGTGGGCAGGTGGCCAAGTCATGCTTGAAATTCAACTCTCTCTGACTTAATAATCACAGCTCTTAAGATGATGCTGTACAACCTCCAAGTTAATCAGATTCCTAATTAACCTCTGCCCCACCACCATATCTTACACAGAACATCTTTTTTTGCATTAATCATACTCTATGCTAATTATTTGCTTCTGCCTTCCCTTTACAACTCTGAGTGATTCTTGGGTGGAAAAGTCATGGGTTACTAACTGGTTTGGGGAACTAACAATCTTTAGTACAAAGCAGTTGCTCAAAAATATTTGCCAAAATTAATTAGTGGGTAGGCAACCGAGGATGTGGCTACATTTCTGAAAACTGCCATTCCAACTACCCTGGCTTAGGAAAGGTATTTTTGAATCTAGGTTACCTGAAAGTGTATTTTTGTTTGTTCTTGAAAATAAATATTAAAGTTTAAACAAAAAAATAACAATTTTCAAATAAAACATTTTGGAAGGTCCATATATCCTTACCAAAAATATGGTGAATAGAATTCAATAAATTGAAGAGGGAAATAGAAACACAGATTTTGGAGACAATCTTGAATAAGGAGTAGGAACACAGATGGAAGAAAAATGCTCATGAACATCTGAAAATGCGAAACCCTGAATACATCATATCTTATATTGTATTATTATGTCCGTCTCCTAAACTACACCAATAGTAACTCAAAGAAAAGGACCACATCTTACCATTTAAAAATCTTGTTGGCCTTCTACAGTAATAGGCACTATGTAGCTGTTGAATGTGGTTAAGGCATCATCTGGTAGGTTCCCGCCCATAGCTGCCCCTCTACTTTTCCAAGCCTGATGTCCTTTTCCAGGGGTTGTTGGATAGTGGAACTGAAATAAATAAATTTCCTGTTAGAAATGGATGGGGAAGAAGAGTGAATGATCATGGAATTTCCTTCTAGGTTTTTATTGAGCAATTAAAAATTAAGATTGAAATAAAGTGAGGATTTCTCCATTAAAGCAAAATAAAAAACATTTCAATCAACGTGGCCTCAATTAAGGTGTTTGCTAGGACCCTCAAGCAGCTCGATGCTCTCATAACATCAATAGGAAATGAAGAGTGTTAAAGTCAGGACATTAAGATTATTGAAGACTTCTACTGTTTGTTAAAGACCCTGGGTTTTATACTTTTATTGAGAGGAGTGATTAACATGAATATAAAAGCTGTACATCTTCTCCAAGACAGAGAAAAAAACACTTTGAATGTATTTTATAATATTTTGTATTTAATACTATGGAATGTCTTGACCTCCTAAATTACATTGCTGGATTAAAGTTAAAATTCCATACAAGAGTCCTTGTGTGTGTCCGTGGAGGGGGGGGGCGGCTAGTGGGGAGGGGGCTTGTCCTTTGGAATCATTAAATGATATAAACAGTATAAAACTTTAAATAATTTACCATGGTGGCATTTGCTCACAAAATGGATACAGAGGTAGGAAAAATGGTTAGGAAATTATTCTAGAAGTTCAGAAACAATAAGAGAGGAAATGATCAAACTGAAACACATGTTCTATTCATTAGATGATTGACGGCCATAGAAACTGGTGATTGATTGCTTGAGAGAGTGATGAGAAAATAATAATAAAACCCAAGACTTCTGGAATGAGTTCCTTATACAGTTTGGTTTTCCATATTATTTTGATTTTTTTGCTCGTCACCTTTAACCCATCCTTGATGAAATATATGGTACAAGGGCCACAGTAACAGACACAAACACACAATGATTTGGAGGAAGACGTAAGGCTGGGCAGTGTTTCATTCTGTTGAATGTAGGATCACTGAGTCAAAAATCAGTAACTCCATGACACTTAACAATACAAATGGAATCATTTGTTGCACAATAAATTGTATTTTGTTTTACATATATAAATTTAATATTTTAAAGGTTGCTGAATGAAAAAACAATTTAGGGACTTAATAAGTAAGTTTTTAATGATTAAAATGTTTTAACTACAAATTTATCTATAAACACCCATAACAATTAATCCCAATATACTTAAAACTAGATTAAGAAATTATCAAGGTATTACCTTATGCTCTTGACTTATGTTTTTTCCTTTTCTGAACTTCACTTTCATGACTGTGTGTCCATTAAAAATGTAGATACTTTCTGTATATCTACAATGCCATTGTGTCAAACACATCTGTACATATGTCGTCATCATCTTTTTCAAAACATTTTATTTCTACTTGAGCCCCTGGCATAGCTCCTCATTTCTCCACTCCTGCCACCGCCCCACCCCCACCCCGCCATGCCCCTTTGATAATTTGTAATTTGTTTTTTCATGTCTTACACCAACTGCTGTCTCATTTCACCCACTTTTCTGCTGTCCATCCCCCTGGGATGGGATCCATACATCAATAATTGTGATTAATGTCTTCATTTTAACAAGATCTCAGATGTATGTGTACATTCAAGAGAATGAAGAGTTCATCTTTATTCTCTGCACGTCCTTTAAATTAAATTTAGCTCCACAGAACTGACAACCTTTAAGTTCATTAAAAGTGGTTCAAATTTGGATGACCTAAGGAGGTTTAAACCACAGGCTTTTGTTCTGTGTAGGGACATGAGTTAACTTTCCCAAAATTGCAACCCCTGTGTGTCCTCTTCCCACCTGGATGATGCCCTTTCCTCACAGAAAGCCAGAGCAGTACAGCACAGCCAAAGGCACCGTGAATCTTTCCCGCCCCTTGTCCCTTATGTGAGTCCCAGGAATTTCCAGTAAGTTAGCACCTATTTTTGTTGGCCTTAGCAGTCCAGCTCATTACCAGTATAAACTGTAGCCCCAGAACAACTCCCTCCATGGAAACATTCCTGGTCCACTCAGCCACTTCATGGGGAAAAGCAGCCGCACTCTATCTCTGTCCAAAAGCCATCAAGGACACCAAAATGGTGTCTCTCAGATGGAAGCCCAGTGAGATTTTAGCTTTCTGGGCACTGTGTATACAGAGTTTCTTCCTTTCTTGGGGTTAGAGCACTGTCTGAGCAGTGCTTTGGATCCATTATCTCCCTTTAATTTCCCTCTAGAAGCACTGGTGTCTAGCCAAGGTGGAATACAATGATCATATCTAATTGTCCTACTTCCGCTGAACTACTAATGCTAAGAATTATCAGGACTTGAGTACAGCCAATCCCTCCTTTACAATGTACAGTAAGTATCTATCTATCTTTGGAATCAAAGTCTATGAAACTAGTAAATAAATTGCTTTATTAACTATTTTCTTAGTGCTTTAAAAACTGTTTTCCTTCAAACTCTTACTGTAATATAATATTGAACATGTAGAATAAAACTTCAGACAGACCAATAGGAGTTTTAAAGAGATTTATGCACAAGTCTTTGACTTCCAGAGGAATTATGCAAATGCAAAAAATTTTTGAAAGATGTTTTTTAAGATAAAATGTAACTTCTTAAGCTAAAAGACCTGAAGAAAAATTACAAGCCTCAAGTTGTAATACTGAAGATAGTACATAAATAGCTCATACAATAGTCCATAATGCAAGTAGCATAAAAAGAACATGAAAGGAGTATACAGAGTCTCTGTACCACAAATACTGACTGATGTTCACACATTTTAGGAGAAAATACATAATCAAAAAACAATGGCATTCGAGTAAGAAGGTCAAGCTGCACTGACAGTGTTGATGAGAAACAAAACTCCGGAAAACAGTGCAAAATGAACTGAAATGTTTCAGCAACAGAAGCAACCCTGGTATATGTCACTAGATAAGGACAGACACTT
This sequence comes from Echinops telfairi, assembly GCF_000313985.2. Classification (NCBI taxonomy): domain Eukaryota; kingdom Metazoa; phylum Chordata; class Mammalia; order Afrosoricida; family Tenrecidae; genus Echinops; species Echinops telfairi. The sequence continues at coordinate 65,326,091 of NW_022111373.1, forward strand.
ACCTGCACAAGGAAAAAGATCCATGTTTGTGCACAAGGCAAAGCCAACCCAACGGAATGCAGGAATGAGGGAAAATTTGGCTGAAGATGTTACTTTTAACAGAATTCATGTTCTTGTCTTATCAAGGGAATGATTTACATTTGGAAGACAGAGCATCACAAAAGAACATTACTAAGGAACTCCTAGGAGGAAGAAATACTTTTCAGCCAATATGACAGATCACTGGGTCTTTGTATTTTTTGGCTACCGCATATGGATCTAACATTCTTAAGAGCTTGTGTGGTGTGCATTTGAGAATCTCAGGAATTTCTACCGGCATGAAAACTTCCAGGGGTGATGTTGGGCGTCCCAAGAAGTTGTCATGGACTCTACATATTCTTTGCCCAAATCACCCCCTTCACTATCTTGCCTTGTCTCATTGTTCCCATGGGGAGATTTCATGCACAAACTACTTTGTGGGATCAGGCTGGTGGTCTCTTCTTAGCTAGTGGCTTCCTGCTTCTCTGGGGTGTAGAGTATCCCCACCCTGCCTATAAGTGTAGAGATCTCCCCTGGTCTACTTTACATGCAGGAGAGAGAACTCTTCCAGGCAGAGGTGCTGGAGTTGAGGCTGTGAATCCTTCATAGGCCGAAGCTTGTTCGTGGTTTATAGCTGAGTTTTCCTCCAGATCAATGGGATCTGTTGTTTCAGAAAAATTCCACCAGGAATCACACACAATGGGTATCCTACAGCGTATTCTTAATCATGAGACAACTGAAAAGAGTGATGAGGAATGGATTGATACCCATCGATGCTATGCCTGGCTAAACAAAGGACAACTAAAGGCACATATTACTATCTGCTTCTCCTTCTTCTACTTCACCCTTAAAGATTTTTAATGTCATGTTTATTATAAAAACAATCATGAAAGGTTTGATTTGTCTAAGAAGATGACATGAAAGTATAAAGAATGATAATTTTTGCCTATATTTTCTAGCTCTTTGGATTAAATTTGGGCAATACATCCCAATTTGTGTGTGTGTGTGTGTGTTTCTTCTTTCTATAAGCAGACTATTTCTCCCTGTTTTTCTAGGATTTGTTCTGGTTACTTATGTAGTTTCATGGTCTCTAGCGCACTGAAGACAACTTTTGGACTGATTCAAGACATAGGATGGAGACAGGCTTCGGTGTGCAGGCTGCAGCTTCTGCAGAACAATTTTCTTTTGGCTTCTGGCACTGACACATTTATTCCTTTTGATTAGAGATTGAAGATAGACCACTTAAAATTAAGCTGGGCTTCGGCTGAGTTTAAGATGGTGGTCGCAACAGGATCTGTAAAGTTCGAGTGCTGGCATTGCACTGGATATCATTTTTGTCCAATGTCTTTTGGAAACTTTGTAGTGTTGATGAAAGTCAATGTTCATCACAGGAGTCTGCACCATTATTTTTCCTCTACTACACTAAGGCAGCAGTGAAAGATAATACCATGAATGGAATGCCGATTACAATGATTAATCCCTTGCAGTGTTGATGTAGCTCATGTGTCTATTCTTGATGATAGCTATTCCGATAAGTCTGTGTGTGTAGGGCTGTTACAGTGTGTGGTTCTGTGGCCTATTGGTTAATTGCATGCATCTATTCTGCTTTCTCTGTGTTATCCATCTGTGTGCCACTGGGAGTGTTGACTGCTATAGAGACTTTATCTTAATGGGATAGCAAAAATTAGAGTCCAAAGCTGTTGTTTTGGGTACTTTGTCAAAAGAGTTTATGAACTGCTATTTTGCAGCTTTGTCTGTTATTTGTCCCATGGGATGCATACGTTTCCTAAAGACTATTTCAAATTTAACTACAACATAACTGGGGATTAAACTTCTTACAAATGACTTGAGTGTTAGGTTAAGAGGTGTCTTTCTTGATCTCCTTTTACAACCTGCAATACTGCAGTTTCAACGAGTTTGTCATAACTTTCTTGGCACCACACACCTAAATCTTAAGGAAAGACTTGGCACATTGCTGCAAAACACCTATTTTCTTGAAAGTCAAGTGAGGATACTACTTTAGTAACTGAATGTCACATTAGTAATTATTTAAGTAGACTCCAAGTGAGATTAAAACAAGGTATTAGAAGTAGTGAGGTTACTGAAGGGCAGTCTATAATTTAACCTTAATTGCACATGGTAAAAGCTTGTAAAAGTTTAAAGCGGGAAGCAGAATTAAATTATAGTTTAAGCAGGAGTTCTTGTGGCGAATTTAGCACTGCATTAGATTACCAGCACTTGCCATCGATTTTGACAGTCCAACAGAAGTGTTCTCCATTCAAGCAGCTATAGGCCAAAAGGTAACGAGACAGTGGACATAATTTTAGAGTAAAATATATAACAAGTAGGACACGTGGGATGATTTAAGTATGCTTGCAGGCGAGTCACCCTCAGAAGGGAGGCTGGTTGGTGGTTGAGTCAGGACATTGTGCACATTCCAGGTTCAGTTCTCTAGACAATGTGGCCCTGAAGTCAGGAACTTGGTCTTCTTTAGGAGCGAAAGACGTACTTAAGACTGTATGTCCAGTAATTATGCCACATTTTAGAATTTTTTATTTATCTACTTGACAAATATAACCTGCAAGATTAAGGCAGAAGATAAGTAAGAATTTTACTAACAGGTGGCAAATATATAATAGATCCAAAATGGCAGTGATTAGATACCTTGGGAGTCAGAGTAATGTAGAGTCCAGTGCCTTCAAAATACTTTGAAATAACCTTCGTTCTGCCTGGAGTAGACATTTCAGCTTTAACAATAAATTAAAGAAGTGTTTCAAATCCCCTAATCTATAAGGAACTGGTTTAATGGCAAACAGGAAAGAGTTCTATTAAATGTCTCTCTTGGTGGCAGGTTGTTCCCCCTGTTTTTCCAAACCATATTAGAGAGAGCTATAGGGTTACTGGACCTATCCCCAATTCTTGTAGTTATTTTTGATTTCTGGGAGCATATCTATAAACTGGGGTGGAGTTATAAATTTATCCCAACACTATTTTTTTCTGTGGGATTATAAGGCTCCAAAGAACTATATTTTATTATTACCCTAGTAATCTTTTAGATGCCAGCAAACTCTTTTTAAAGAAAATCATTTTATTGAGAGCTCTTACAATGCTTATTACAATCCAAACATCAATTGTATCAGGCATATTTGTACATGTGTTGCTATCATTCTTTTCTAGACAGTTACTTTCTATTGAGCTCCTGTATCAGTTCCTCTTTTCCTCCTCCTCCACCCACTCTCGTGATCCCTTGAGAGATTATAAATTATTATTTCCATGTCTCACACTGACCACTGTCTTCCTCCCCCCATGGTTTCCATTGTTCTTTCCCCTGGAGGAGTGTGTGTGGTTGTTTGTTGATCACTTTCCCTTCTTCCCCTCCTCCCGCGCCCCACTTCACCCTTCTCATCTGGTATCTCTCTTCCCATTCCTGCTCCTGGGTTGTGTGTCCCCAGCAATTATCTCTTATCTACACTGTGCACGTGCTCTGGTCTGTTCAGAAGTGAGAGGCATCACTGGGGTCATGGTGGTGGGGTGAGGAAGCCTTAAGGAACCAGGGGAATATTGTGTGTTTCATTGATGCATTACTGCACCCTGTTTGACTCAGTCAGCAAGCTCTCTTGAGAGCTTGGTTAATAGTAGCGAGTGCACTACTATAATGTATACTCCTGACTTCCGGGCAAATTTCCCTTCTGCCTAACATATCAGTTTGTCCCTACGATCTGAGGATTGCATATACCCTAGACCTTATGGATACATCCTCCAGGAATATCTGGAAGAATTAACCCTTGGCTTCCCATCTGAAAGAGCAGAGCAGGTCAAGGCAGAGCTTCAGCTTCCTCTTCTTGTATACCCTGTGAAATAAACAAAACACCTTTGAGGATAGAGCATTCCCTTTCCAAACCCAGGTTTCCAGAAGGAATCTGTCCTTACTGGCTAATGCTCCACTCCTTCACTTCTTTCTGGTGAGGCCTAGTGCCCTCTGTGCGAGGGAAACATGTCCGCCATGCTCCGCCTCCTGTATAATTCTTCCTTCCCTCATCGCAGGGTCTAAAAGCTTTAGTTCTGGTGATAGGTTGTAAAGACTTTCCACATCTCTGGCATAGCTCCTGGTATTTATAAAAAATGCCAACCCAGTAATGATGATTATTTGAGGGTTGGAAAATTCTCATAAGGTCCCCAAAATAAAACCACACCATGGCTCCATTTGTCCTAAAACTGGTGGGGAAAAGTGCCCTGAGATATTAGATCACAGTCCTCCGTAATGGCTCCGGGCTACTGCCTGCAAGTCAATTCTGACCCATTGCCTTGCACTATAGGGCAGGGCAGGCCTGAGAATGCTCATGAGGGCAGAAAGCCTCATCTTTTTTCCCATGGAGCGGCTGGTGGTCTTAAGCTACTAAATGTCAGCAGCCTAACTTTTAGCTTACTAGGCCACCAGGGTTCCTTGCTGATGTTTTAAAGAAACAGGCAACCTACTGGTTGGAGTTCCTTAGCATTTTGGGTTAAATAGCTTTGCTCCCAACTGGAATACATTACATTATAGCAAACTTTTTTAAAAGTAGGTACATACAAAGGATACTCTTAAAGTGCCCACATAATAGTCACAGAAAGAACGTAAAACTGTTTTCATTTACATAGTGGCTAATGTCTATGTCGACAATTTTTTGTAATTACTGTCACCATTTGTTAGGGTAAGGTGACCCCTTTTCAGGGCAGATCCTAGTGCCCCTGGCTTATCAACAGGAGCTATGGTATGGCAGCAACTCAGAGACTGAACAAGCAGGTAGGAGGAGGCAGCACAGCAGACTTATTGAGCAGTAAATTTAGAATACACTGGAGATCTGAACTCACCAGGTTTACACTACCTAAAGGGAGAAAGTAGTGAGAGCCTGCCTGGAGTTGGAAGGCCCTTGTTATATGTGTGAGACTGTTGAGGGTGGGGCCATTTTCTGGGGAACAGCATCATGCCTGCATAACATGGATCAAGGAAAGTGAGGAAGACCTTCAGCGAGATGGATGGACACAGTGACTACAACAATGTGATCAGTTATAGCCATGATTATGAGGATTATGCAGAACCGTGGATTGTGTCATTCTGGTTCACATCAGGTGGCAATGAGTAGAAACTGACTCAAAAACTCTTACCAACAATGTCTTAGAAAAGGGGCTCCAAACACAGTAGGTTATTGCTATTCTAACCATAGTAAAACCTTGAAAACAGACAATGAGTGTAAAGGAATAAAAGGACTCGCCTTAAAATAAGAGTGTAATGCTTTACAGCATGAAGATGAAATGACCTTTGGGAAAATTAAGATGTAGCCTTGTTTTAACTTATGTAGCTTGCTTTTGATTTGTGTTACAATGGAGCTTTGAAACAAATGGCATTTGACTTAACTTTATGAAATATAAATCTATATTGAATAGTAACCTGGCTCTGTGGGATCTGTACTGTCATTTGTTGCGGCAAAAGAGACACTGAAGAACACTTTGTTAAGCCCTCAAGTCATCAAGAGATTACTGTTGGAGAACTATTTTGCATCTTTCCTCTTCTCTGTCCGGAATTTACTGGATAATGATATACTAATGAGTCAGTTATTATTGCAACGTGGGTTTATCTAATGCAAGTTGCTTTGCAGTGAGTTGTATCATTTGACCCTTACAATATCCTATGGATTATATAGAAATTGCATTATTACCCCTAAAGAATCAGAAAACAACTCCCCCACCCCCCCGAAAAAAAGTTGTCATTGAGTCAAATTAAACTCATAGTGACTCCGTGTGACTCTATGTTGGAGCAAAGTTCTGCTCCTTTGAGTTTTTAATGCCTGGATTTTTCAGAAGTAAATTACCAGTCCTTTCTCTAGCAGCTACTCTGGGGTAATTTGAACTTCACCTTACTGGTTAGCAGTGAAGACCATTTACCAGTTTAAAGTAGCCAGGGATTCTATGCATAAGAAAATTGTTGTTGAAGCATTTGACTTGCCCAAGGTTATAAAGTTTGCATATTTTGAGATTCACATCCTTATATATTAAGAGATTTGTGGTGTGATCGATATGTAGATGAAAGGACCCAGGCTTATTGTAGTGTGAATTGCCTTTGCACCTGTGTCACAGTTAAAGTAGAAAGCTATAAATAGCTCTTGTTAATGTTCTCAGTTTTCCCTATATAAAAGTTACTGAAAGTTGAAAGAATCACAGTAAAAACTAAGGGGAAAACAACCTATAAATAAGAAACTAGAAATAGTTATATAGGCATGGTACTCTTCAGGTGCAAAGGAAAAAAACAGATTAGTTGTGGGTTATAGACTTATATATGGCAACAACCAGTACAATTTAATAAAACTATAAATAATGGAAGCATGACCTGTGGATGCAATTATCTCAGCCTTGGAACTCTGGAGCATTACCTGTTCCAGTGAAATAGAGCTCACTTTCTTTTAATTGAATGAACATGTCTAGCTGGAAACACTCTTCTCACAGTTATTCTCTTGAACTCCCACAATCTTTGTGAAATAACTGAGAGATATGTCTTAGAAAGTAAAAGCAATGAGGGAAAGAGCCAGAGAATTGGGAAAGAGGAGATATAAAGAAAGAAGATAAACTAAGCCTGCTATTCATAGATATTAACAACCATTGAACTTGGAGTATATATGCATGTGTGTACATACATCTATAGCAATTGAGAAAGACAGTTACAATAAATCATTATTATTTTATTACTTTTGATTGACACAGCTTCAACTTAAAAAGTAAATTTGCCTGTATCTATGTTTTTATTTCATAAATCCCACTTTGAGGTGGGATTCATGGACCAGCCATCTCAGGGGCTGTGAAATTATAACATGGGGGAAGAAGATTCTTTGTCAAGTGAACTGGAAGAACAAAATATTGTGTACAAAGGAGAGGTTATTTCAGTGAAGCGTTATAAAGATGGCAAATGACTTTCCATATGGATCGCAGTGAAGGCATTTTTTTGAGCTGGAAAACAGGCAGGAATGCATCATGTGATACACAGAGGCAGTATGGTACTTATATCACATCATATTCATTGTACCTCAGCTGGTGGCCTAGTGATATGCCGGGATTTTCATAGAAATGCCTGTTACTCAAGAGACAGGCTCTGAAGTTAACACTAAAATTGGGATGTGACTTATAGAAACTTTACTGCAAATCTGTCAACATCAGTATAAATTACTCCTAATGCAAAATCATCTATGAATTTTAGTAACATCTTTTCCACAATCCTTTAAATCAAATAAGTTGTTAGGAAGATATGCAATATACTGGCAGGCCATTAAAAAATAAGCATGTTTTGCTTGATTATTTAAAGGAAATAAGGTGAAGTTTAAAAATGTGATGACACTTAAGAATATGAGGATAAAAATCTGTTATTTATATAATTGGATTCAAAAGAGCACAAAGTCCTATTTCATAACCCAAATATGCTTCAATCTCCATGAGCGAATGCACAACTGTTGTTGTATCAAAAATTAAGTAGAGTTATGTATTTATCACTTAACATCCATGAAATCTATTTCAGCCTGTGAAATAGGATGTTATGTGATGCTGACCTTGTGTGCCTTAAAAGCGTTATTGATTTTCCATCTTCATTATGTTTAATAATCTTTTGTTTCACCCCCAAATCAATACTTCCCCTTTGTCTCTTACTACTGCTTTCACTAGCATTGGTCTTTCTGCTTCAGGGACCCACTTATGATAATATCCTCAAAAGAAAAGCTAACAGAACCCATGCGACAACACTCAAGAGATATGTGATACACAAGATTGAATGCTGCTGCCTCTGAATTGAAATGTTACCAAGTATACATTTCATTTGTAAATATGGGAAGTTCACATAATAATAATGATTAAAATTAACTCACTGCCATTAAGTCAGTGGTGACTCATAGTGACTCTATAGGACAGGATAGAACTTCCCCTGTAAGCGTTCAAGATTTGGAGAGTAGAAAGCCCCGTCTTTTGCCACAGAGTAGCTGGTGGTTTCAAACTGCTGACTGTGGGGACCACAGTCCAAAGCGTACAAATTGTATCATCAGGGTTCCTTAGTGATTGAAAGTACAGGACAGTATATACTTAAGCAAGTACCATAAGCATTCATTATGTCTATCAAGACATATGTGAGCCCTGATAACATAGTAGGTAACATGTTGGACAGAAAACCACAAGATCAATAGTTCAAATCCACCAGCCACTTCCAAGAGAAGGATGAGCCTTTCTACTCCTGTAACAATTACAATCTCAGAAACTCACTGTAACATTTCTACCCTGTCCTACAGGATCATTAAGAGTTGGAATTCATTTGATGGTAGTTAGTGAGTGAGCCATCGAGTGAGTGATTATAATTATATATATGTATATAGTATCATTTAAGGCCTTCCATTACAATTACTTTGCATACCAGAGACATAAGAAAGAACTCTTGTGTGGGAGAAGCTGTTCCATTCATTATATCCAGTTATGTTTCCTACATCATGCTTTCTGACTGGAAATTCTTAACTCTATTAAAGCAATATGGGACCATAGATATATGTGTCTGGTTGGATATTTCCAAATTGAATATTGTGTTAGGGTTTTTTCAAAAACAACTTACTGCCATCAAGTCGATTTTGACTCATAGCGACCCTATAGCATAAGGTAGAACTGCCTCTGTGCGTTTCTGAGATTCTTTTCAGTGTAAAAAGCTTCATCCTTTTTCTCTAGGGCTATTAACAGCCCAATGCATAACTCACTAAGACAAATATACATATATACATATATATGCATAAAACGTATTGTATATATATATATATATAGAGAGAGAGAGAGAGAGAGAAATTGATAGAAATGTTTTATGTAATGAGATAAATTTATATCAAGAAAGATAGTTCACACAATTGGAGAAGCAGATAAATTCAGTCCAGTTCAAGTCCCTGGATTACATTTTAGGCTGGAGAGGCTTCTACTGATTCACCTAGATGCTGGGGAGGCTGACAACCAGATAGCAAGAAAGCAAAGTGGGAAGATAACAGGCTGTTGGATGCAGATGCAGATGAATCCAAGATTGGCGAGTTAGCTGTCAAGCGACTGATGGCAACCTGGGACGGCAGGAACTGTGATAGGCAGTTGACTCCAGTCCAAAATTAATACACCAGATTCAACATCCAGATGCAACAGGAAACAAGCTAGCTTCATCTCCATTGTCCTTTTTCACAGACATGAGGCCACACCTAGCAGCAAACTTTCTTACAATCACATCAATGTTGTGACCTGCAGAGGAGACTAGTTGTCCTCAACACTAATCTTATCTCAGTTGCTTATTTGCTCACAAGATTCCTGTTAGGGAGTTGATGACAGTACGTTAGATCACATCATGAAGGATTACAGCCACAGGAGTGAGAATCTTGCTTCTGCCAAGTGGATACAAAACCTAACTATCACAGATGTTATAGGACACATAACTATAGAAACAATCTGTAATGACTGCTTCTCACCATCTCCATCTAGTCCCTCTCTTTAGTCAAGCTTCCGCGTGGTACTGTCTCGGAAAAGGTTTATAGTACATTTGTATGTTTTCTTGTTACTTATCCAGCTTATAAGCTGAATTTAGTAAACAGAACTCTATGATAAAGAATCCAGCATCGCAATAAGATGAAGACTCATTAACAACCTGTAATATTAAAATGACCCAAGTACGCTTTCCAAAAATGAAGACAACTTCAAGGGCTCATTGAAGAAGATCAAGGCCATCAATAAGAATTAAAACTGAACATAAAGAAATCAAAATTTCTCATAACTATATAGGAAAAAATCAAGATAAAATTACAAAAAGTAAAGTTTTCAATGAACTCATTCTACTTTATCAATAATCAGTGCCCATGGACTTAATAGCCGTTTCCAAGAAATTAAACAAAGTATTAAAATGCAAAAGTCTGCTGCATAAAACCTTCTTAGAGTTTAAAAAACAAACACGTTACTTTGAGAACTAAGGCTCATTGGACCAGATCATGCTATTTTTAATTAGCTCATAAGCATAAGCTGGACAATGAACAAAGAAGGCAGAAGATGCATTTGAATTATGGTATTGACAAAGAATATTGAAAATAACATGGACTGCCAGAAGAACCAACAAATCTATCATGAGAGAAGCACAACCTGTGTGCTCTTTGTAGGAAAAAATGGTGAGCTTTCATCTTATCTACTTTGAATATATTATCAGGAGAGACAAGTGTCTGGCAAAGGGCATCATGCTTGATAAGGTGAAGAGTAAGCCAAAAAGGGGAAGACCCTGGCTGCAACAATAGACTGACCCACATTAATTGTGAGGATTGTACAGTCACTGAATGTACTTTAGAGAGATGGGTAATAGAAAGGAAAATAGAGGGATTGATGTATTTGAACTGTAATGTTGGCAATAAATTATGAATGCACATGAATGACGCAATGGCTTTTAGAATAAATCCTGCCACAACATTCCTTAAAAACAAGGATGGCAAGACTCTGGCTTACTTATTTTGGACGTGTGTTCAGGAAATACCCATCATTAGAAAAGAAGATCATGATCAGTATAGTGGATGGTAGGTAAAGATAAACTAAGATGGATTGACACAGTGGCCAGAACAATGAAATCAAACATAGCCAACAATCCTAAAGGTTATGTAGGACAAAGAAATGATTTATTCATTCATAATTTAATGATAGTGACCGCAATGACTTAAGGTCACTGTCAGTTGGAGTCAATTCATCAGCATCTAACAAGCCCAATAAGTTTATACAAATCGCATCCACTAATCTCCATGCAATCTTCCTAGCTAATGTAGTTCATTCTATTTCACTTCTGAACTCATTGGACCTTCTCAACTCACTAAGCATGAAATTTAATGTATCATATTTTACATATTCTATTTAACTTCTCTTGGCTAAAGCTGTTTTTCTGTAATTAGGACATACATTTTGCAAGGACATGTCGCATGTATGATTTTTGCTTGATTATACATTTTGGAATTATTTGAATGTATCTTAATAACAAATGTAGGATAGTGATGAACTCATACTTCCAGATTTTCTATCTCCACTTCTTCTTCCACTTCAGTTAATTTTCAATCTGTTCACTCAACTGGACATTAAAAAAGATTGGAATATCTATAAAATAGGGGTAATTATGATGAGTGTTATAATTAACATTTTAATTATTTATTCTGTCCTTTGTGGTAATATTTCACATATATTTTATCATTTAGTCTTTACAGGAATCATAAGAGATGAACGTTAATGTTAAATTTTAGAGCTGTAAAAACGGAGGTATAGATAGTTTAGTACTGATCTAAGTGTAAACCAGTTGCTATCAAGTTGAACATTTGTATAAAACCAGAGTTTTCAATGGCTTCTCTGCCAGACGATCCCTGTGCTTTTCTTCTGAGATGCTTGGAAGTGGACCCAAACTATCATTTAGTTAGTAGCTAAGCACTTAATCATTAGTTCCATCAAAGAGTGTACATACCTCATAAATGACCAATGCAGAATAATGGCCAACCTGCTAAAGTAACTATACTTCAAAAGCACCACTCACCCATCTGAAGAAATTGTTCAATTTTTGTCTGCCAAGTAGTTATTGCCCCAATTCTTCTGTAATTTGTCTTAATTGCCTACCTTTCAAAGGGGGCTTCCATGTTGCTTCCTTATTGGGAGCTAATTTTACTCTATTGGCACCAAGAATGTTGAGTTTTCTAAACTGGTTCTCAAATCTGGCTAGTTTTAAAAGACACTGATGATTTATGATTCTCCCTCGATTAAAAAAAAGGGTATTGTATTTCTCTATCTCTGTATCTGAATCTATAACTATTCCTATATCTATATTGCCACCTCATTAATATAAGTACATATGAATAAAGCAAATATTTGTGAGAATAAGGATCTAAGTAATTGCATATTAAATATATCATTATAGTTTTGTCAAAATAGGAAGTACAATGAAGCTGGTTAATTGGTTCTGTTTTCTCTAGTCAAAGTGATGAAAAAAATGAACTAAAGTTTTATAGTCATAGCTCATGACTGAATAAAAGACATGAAAGTTGAAACTCATGCCCTTACAAAGATTCTTATTTCTTTCTTTTAATTTTTAATCATTTTATTGGGAGCTCTTACAGATATCTTAACAATCCATATTTCAATCACAGTAGGCAGCATTGCACAATTACTAACACAATCAGTTTCAAAACATTTACTTTCTTCTTGAACTCCTTGATATCAGCATCTCATTGTCCCCTTATTCCCCCACTTTCCCTCCCCCCCCCAGGAAGTCTTATTATTATTTTTCTGCTATAATAGTTTTGAGGTTTTCGTATTTGTTTTTGACATATTTTACACGATCCAATATATCCATTCACATAAAATTATTTTGTTCGACCCTATCAAGTGGGGTTATACATTCATAAATGCTATCAGGTCCCTATTCTCCTCCACCCCCTTACCATATCACCAGGGAACCATTACTCCTGTTACTGTTTCTGAAGGGTTATCTATCTTGACTTTTCATGTACGGAATGATTTTAAATATACAAATGAGCACATACAAATCTAACATAATCAATGAGGTAAAGCAAATAAAAATCATAATGGTAAGGGCAGGAAATATTAAAGAACCAGAGGATAGTTCATCAGTGCTCTACCACACCCTGGATTACTCAAAGACTAAATTGCCAATGACCAAACTCGAGTCTTCGTGAAGGAACAGCAAAATTAGAGTGCCAATTGAATTCTCAACTTCAAGTGATGCCTGAAGTTAAAGTGAGGAAATTTGTTGAGAAGAAACTTGTAATGGGGACATGTGGGCAGGCATCAAAAAGGATTCCATAGGATTTTAAATTCTATTGAGTCATCCTTCCAACAGTGCCATCCTCCTATCTGAAGCAATTACTTAATTTTTGTCGGCTAGACATGATCCACTACCAATGCTCATGGAAGCAAGTCAAGAGATCAAAGAAGGCATTGCATCGGGTAAATATGTTGCACAAGATGTCTTTAAAATGTGGAAAAGCAAGGATGTTATTTTGAAGATTAAAATGCACCTGACCCAAGATATTGTGTTTTCAATCACTTCATATTCATGTGAAAATTGGACATTGAATAAAGAAGATTGAAGAAAATTTGATTCATTTGAATTATGTTGTTGGTGAAGACGATTGAAAGTATGATGAGAAATACAACTTTCCTCTAGTTCCTAAATGTTTCCTCCCCGCTCCCACTACCATGACTCGAATTCGATCTTGCAAGTCTGGCTAGACCAGAGGAGGTACACTGGTACAGATAGGAACTGAAAATACAGGGAATCCAGGACGGATGAGCTCTATAGGACCAGTGGTGTTAGTGGCGAAACAGGGAGGGTAAAGGAAGAATGGGTAGGAAAGAGGGAACCGATTACATGGAACTATATGTGACCTCCTCCCTGGGGGACAGACAACTGAAAAGTGGATGAAGGGAGACGGCGGACAGGGCAAGATATGACAAAATACCAATTTATAAACTATCAAGGGCTCATGCGGGAGGGGGTAGCGGGGAGGGAGGGGAAAAATGAGGACCTAATGTCGGGGGTTTAAATGGAGAGAAAATGTTTTGAGAAATGATGTACAAATGCGCTTTACACAATTGATGTGTGTATGGATTGGGATAACAGTTGTATGAGCCCCTAATAAAATGTTTTAATAAATAAATAAATAAATAAATAAACTAGCAAAAAGACAGTTCAAAAAAAAAAAAAAGTATCATGGACTGTCAAAAGAACAAACATCTGCCTTGGAAGAAGTTCACCCCAAAAGTTCCTTAGAGGCAAAGATGTGGAGACTTAGTCTCACATATTTTGGACATGTTATCAGGAGAGACGAGTCCCTGGAGAGAACATCATACTTAGTAAAGAGGAGGGCAATAAATAAGAAGAAGGCCTTTAACAGGATGGATTGACAAAGTGGCTGTAGTAATGGGTTCAAACATAAGATAATCTGTGATGATGGAGCAGGATGAGGTGGCATTTCATTCTGTTGTATGTAGGGTCACTATAAATCAGAACTGAGACCATGACACTGAACACCAACAATAAGCCATGATCACCACCACCTATCTACCAGGTCTTTATAATATGGTGGCTTCTAAGTAATGCTGGAAAGTAAGTCACTGGGCTTTGAAATATCAATCTGGTCATCCATACTGAGCAGATTTTGAAGGATCTCACAAACTAATGCATCCTCGTACAAAAGGTTAGGACAGACCATGTCTACAAATTAATTTTAGCTACCCACTGAAATCTTATGCAAAGTAGAGGAGTGTTGTCTGATAAAGAGACAATGATTAACCCTTCAGGATGGAAAAAATCTTCAAACTCACCATCATCAAGTTAATTTTAATTCACAGCAACCATATAGGACAGAGTAGAATTGCCCCTGTGAACTTCGGAAGCTATAATTCTTTATGGGAGCAGAAACCATATGGAACAGATAATGGGATATAAGTACATCTTTGTGATTGGCAACCCATTGTGTAACATTCATTATCACCAGGATCTGCATCCCCTCAGGTTGGAAAGCACTTCAAATATATCTGGTGAGGATCTGGCCCTTCAAATTAGAGAGGTATTGGCTCATGTACACATATTTATACAGCAATACACTGAGGTAGGGGATGGACTTTGGGCCACTGCTCATAACCTCCCTCAATACAAATACACTTTGTTCTAACCAATTGGCAGTGTGAGATGTTCACCCTCCTGACACAATCACAGAAGACAAAATGGGTACATAAGCAAATGTGGTGAAGAAGGCAGATGGTTCCCAGCTATTAAAAGATCTAGCATCTGGAGTCTTAAAGGTTTGAAGTTACACAAGCCACCATTCAGCAGTAAAGCAACAAGTGCACATGGAAGAAACACACCGCTGTTGAGATCATGAGGAGTAATAGGCATCAGCAGACACATAACCAACAAAAACATATGGTTGAGAACAAGGGGGGCTGGAGCAGAGATCTTTAGATAGTGGAACAATCTCCCCACAAGAGGGGTCACAGGGAAGGGATGAGACACTAGGGTGCAGTAAAGCAGCATTGAAAAACACACTATATTCCTCTGGTTCCTTGAGGCTTCCTCACCCCCCACTACCATGACCCCAGTGCTCCTTCTCAATACAGACTAGACCAGAACAAGTACATAGGTATAGATAAGAGATGGGAGCTCATGACACACAGAATACAAGAAAAGGAGTAGGAATAGTGATACCAGAAGAGTACGGGGAAGAGGAGAGGAAGGGGGAAAGGGGGAACCAATCGCAATGATCTATCTACCCATAACCGTACACCCCTCTACATTGGGGAGAACAACAGAAAACATGGTGGAAGGGAAACAGCGGTTGGTATGAGAGATGAAAACAATAACAATGTACAATCTATCAGGGGGTTATGAGGGTGGGAGGGTTGGGTGGGAGAAAAAAAAAGAGGAGCTGATACCAAGGGTTCAATAGAAAGTATGGACAGCAGAGAAGAGGGATGGGGGAGACATCAGACAGTGTAACATGTGGCAAAATAATAATAATTTATGAATTATGAGGGTTTATGAGGGAGGGGGGAGGGAGGGAAGGGAAAAATGAGGACCCGATATTAAGGGCTCAAGTAGAAGGCAAATGTTTTGAGAATGATGATGGCAACAAATGTACATATGGGCTTGACACAATGGATGTAAGTATGGATTGTGATAAGAATTGTACAAGTCCCCAATGAAATGATTTAAAAAGAAAAAAAGTAAATGTCTAGAAAAGAATGAAGGCAACATATGTACATACATGCCTGTCAATCGATGTATGGATTGTGATAAGAGTTGTCCGAGCCCCCAATAAAATGATTCAAAAAATTAGAGTTGACGTTAATGATGTAAACAGTGCAAAGCTTTCAGGATCTTCCCCTACTGATTTGGGATATCGCAAAATGAGAATAAACAACAGCAGCCATTCATTAATAATTGGAGCAGAGATTACAAAAAGTATGAAAGTAGTAAAATTGGCAGGCCCCAGAAATGAAATGGAATACAAGAAGATGGATGTCCTGGGGCATTAGCTGAAATGACCTGGTGCTGTTCATTTTGAATCAGACAGTCATATGACTTATTACACCAAAAACCGAAGAACAGTGGCTTTGCATTCATCATGATAAAGAGTGTTGCAAAGTCTATCTTATAGTAAACTGTTGTCTGCAATAGGATAGCATAATGTTAACTAGACACTCGGGTAAAGGTGTGGGTAGAACTCAACCTATCAATTGCATTGCACCCTGATGACACCTCCTTGGCGTTATCAGCATTTTTGTATAAAAGAGACACCTAACAGAGTTGGCATTATCAGCATTTTTGTATAAAAGAGACACCTAACAGAGTTGAATGCTCTTTAATCCATCTCCTTTTTCTGGAGCTGGATCTTGCATGTAGTTTGACAATCTCCACTTGTGTCACCTCTTGATCTTAGGAGCTGTCCGGAGACTCCCAATGGAGGATTAATTCAGCTGACTAAAGACTTCTGCAACCACCAGCCTGTGCCTTGTTGTCTTTGTTTCAACATGTTACTTCCTGTTCATCATCTTCCACATGTCAAGAGAAGTCTGACTTGAATTGGGACTGGGCTTGCCTATTTCTACAACTGTATAAGCCGTTTCTGGATATACATATCTTTCTCTATATAACACATACATGTGTCACTGATTTTGTTTCCCTAGAGGACCCAATCTATTATCCACACCTATAAGAAAACAAAATTAATACAATTATTACTCAAATGTACACATGAACACTAACACCAAGAATTAAAACATAAGTATTTAACCAACTTCTTCGGCTCTTAAGCTGACCAAATATACAATTAATCTGTATTGATAATTACATTAGAATGCGGGTGTCATTACTGATCTCAGATGAATTGTAGCTGAAAACAGATAATAATAATAAAAATATGCTTACCTGGGTTTTATTGATTATGTGAAGGCATTGAACTGTGTGGATCAAAACAAACTGGATAAGATTGACAAGAATAGAATTCCAAATCACTTAATTGTGCACATGCAGAACCTGTGTATAGGCTAAGTGTCAGAGGCTTGAAAAGAGCAAAGAATTATTGAATTATTTAAAGTGAGGGAAAGTTGTGTGTCTGTGTTATATCCTTTTACCACAAGATTAGATATGTATCCTGCAAACAATGATAAGAGAAGCTGGACTACAGAAGTAGAATAAAGCCTCATGACTGGAGGAAGGATCCTTAAAAAACTTTGGTACCTAGAATATGCACCCTTGCTTGAAGAAATCTAAGATGGTTAGCAGCTCTTCTTTATGTGAATCAAAAAATAGAGTCTCCAAAATGAATCATACCGCAACATAAAGAAAAAGTAAATCCTCACAATTGGACCAATAAACCACATCATGATGAATGGAGAGAAGATTTAAGTTGTCAAGTGTTTTATTTTACTGGAATCCACAATCAGTTCGCATGGACGATCAATCAAAAAATCAAATTATATTACATTGGGTAAAATATTGCACAAGAGCTCTCTAAAGTGTTAAAAAGTAAAACTCTCCCTATGAAGACTAAGGTGTACCTGACCATGGTATTTTTAACCACCTTATATGCTTTCAAAAACGGACAATAAATAAGGAAGACCAAATTAGACTACTGCTTTAGAATTATGGTGCTGATAAATATATAAATATAAATATACATGTATATAATATCATGGTGTTTTGGAAGCATGGACAAATCTGTCTTGAAAGAAGTACGGTTCCTTTGGAGCAATTATAACAAGACTTTATTCCATGTACTTTGGTTGTATTATCAGGAAGCACATAGAGAAAAACATCATGCTTAATCAAGTAGAGGGTCAGCAAACAAGAAGACCCTCGGTGAGGATGGATTGACACCATGGCTGTAACAATAGGTCCAAACAAAAGGATTGTGAGATTAGTGCAAGATAGACTATTCTGTTTTGAATTAGCTCACTGACAAATTCAACAACATCAACAAAGAAATTATTAGTAAAGGCTACTTTACTACTTCTTGAGATTAATCCACTTGACCCTGTTAAGGTGGTGATAGTCATTGTTCGCATTGCCAAATGAGACAGAAGCTACAAAAACACTGTCACATGTTCCCAAAACACATGTTTACATTTAGACCTAAAACTAGAGCTAAGATGCAGTAACATACAAAGTATCACCCAGGAAGAATTATGTTACAGTCCAAAAGAACTGCTAGATTTTTCTAATATGTACAAACAGAAATCTTGAGAATATAAATGGGATTGCTAAGGTCCGTGGGAAAATTAAATTAATTACAACAGCCACATTTATACTGCTAATCTTTTCCCAAACCTTCCCTATTTGAATTTGGTTTCCATAGACCAGAGGAACATCATTCCTTCAGCCGAGAAGACAAAGAATTACAACTTAGGTATATAGATTTTCTAATACTATGGCAAATTCTCCACCAGTTATGTTACATTGTCATACTGTGGTGGCTTGTGTGTTGCTGTAATGCTGGAAGCTATGCCACGGGTATTTTAAACACTAGGAGGGTCATGCAAAGTGAACACGTTTTGCAAGAGCTTTCAGTCTAAGAACAGACTATGAAGAAAGACTAGGCTGTCCACTTCAGAAGAATTAACCACTGAACACCTTATTCCTAGTACCAAACATTGTCAGATACCGACGACCTCATGAATAGAATGAGAACTTTGTCAGAGACAGTGCAGAAAATGAACCCCTCAGGTGAAAAGGCACTCAAATGACTGCGGAAGACCTGCCTTCTCAAAGCAGAGTTGACCGTAATGATGTGAATGGGGTAAAACGAGTGGGAGAAAAGTCTTTGGGACCCTCATTTGCTTATGAAGCATATCTCACATTTAAAAGGAACAGATGCAGAATATACTAATAATCAGAAGGTGGAATGTAAAAAGTTTGAATCTACGAAAATTAGAAATCATCAAAAATTAAATGGAAGCCATAAAGAATGATATTCTAGGTATTAGTGAGCTGAAATTACCTGATGCTGGTCATTTTGAATCAGACAACCTTCAGTTTACTAATTGGTAATGAAACAATCAAGAGGAATAGCTTTGCATTCATCGTCAAAAAGGACATTTCATGAGCTATTATCGAGTACAATGTTGTTTGTGATAGGATTACATATATCTGCATCCAAGGAAATCCCATGAATACAACTATTATTTAAATTTTTGCACCAAGCATTGAAGCTGGTTATGATGAAATTACAAATTTCTACTTATTTCTTCAGTCCAAAATTGATCAAATATACAATCAATTTGCATTTATAATGATTGGCGATTGGAATGCAAAACTGGGCAATAGAAGAAGGAATCCTTATGACAAAGGACCTATGTTATGGACTACTGGGACCTCTTTCAAGATGCACAACATCTTTTAAAGGCCACAGTGGAAGGACTGGATGTGGAAATCAAATTGAGAGAACTGGCTTTACCTCAAACTCACTTATAGGCCTTGAACTTAATGCTGACACTCAATAGCAGCAGGTGAAAACAGGACAGAGGCTGACTGTGGAACAGACGAATTGCTCAATTGTATGAATCATAACAAACTATGGATAATCTTGAGAAGAATGGGAATTCCACAACACTTCTTGATGCTCATGTAGAACTTATACATGGATCAAGAGGCAGTTGTGGAAACAGAACAAGAGTCTACTGCATGGTTCAAAATCAGGAAAGGTATACATCAGGGTGTTGTCCCATCACACTTATTCAATCTGTATATTGAACCAATAATCAGAGAAGCTGCCTTATAGTAAGAAGAATATGGCTTAACGATTCTAGGAAGGTTTATTAACAATTTGTAATGTGCAGATAACACAACCTTGCTTGCTGAAATGAGAAAGACTAGAAGTATTTGAGGTGGTGGTCAAGGATTACAGCCTTTAGTATCTACTACAACTCATGGTCAACAGGACCCACATCCTCACAACTAGACCAACAGGTAACATCACAATTCACAGAGAAAAGGTTGAATTTGTCAAGAATTTGACCTTTTTGGAATTCACAATCAATGCTTATGAAAGCAGCAGTCAAGAGATCAAAGTAGTTCATAAGTCTGCTACACAGACCTCTTTAGACTATGGAAAGAAAATATGTTACTTTAAGGACTGAAGTGTGTCTGACCAGGCTATGGTATTTTAGATTACATCATATGCATTTGAAATTTAGACATTCAATAAGGAAAACCAAAGAAGAATTGATGCATTTGAATTGTGGCTCTGGAGAAGAATATTTAAAGTACTGTGGACTGCTGAAAGGACAAACCAATTTGTCTTGGAAGAAGTACTGCCAGAGTGCTCCTTAGAAACAAGAATAGAAAGGCTTCATTTTATATACTTTGGATATGTTATCATTAGTGACATATCCCCAGAGAAGAACATCATGCTTGGTAAAGTATGGGGCATTGACAAAGAGGAAGGCCTTCAATGAGATGTATTGACCCGATGGCTTCAACAATAGCCTCCTGCATAAGAACAAATGTGCAGATAGCACAGGACCTGGCAGTGTTTCGTTCTGTTGTGCATAAGGCTATGGATTGAAACTGATTTTATGGTGCCTAACACCAATAAAAAATTTGATATCACATGCGAATAAAGTTCTGCTAAAGATCATCCAACAATGGTTGTAGCAGTACAGGGAGTTGCTAGAGATTCAGAATAGGATGGAGCAAGGATATGGTTGCTGATGTCAGATAGATCTTGGATGAATTCAAAGAACACCAGAAAGATATTTACTTGTGTTTTACTGAATATGCCAAGGCATTGACTGTATGGATGAAAACAAACAAAATATAGATATCTTTGACAAGAATAAGAATTCCAGAACACTTCACTGGGCTCACGTGGAACTTGTACATGGATCCAGAGGCAATTGTGGGAGTAGAAGAAGGGAATACTGCATGGTTAAAATTCAGAAAAGAAGTTCATCAAGATTGGATCCTCCCAACATACTTATTTAATCTGCATGCTGGCAAAATAAACATAAAATTTAGATTATGTGAAGAAAAGTGGATGAATGTGGGTCAGGATTGGAGGAAGAATTTTTATAAACCTGCAGAGGAAGACCCATGAGAAGATGGACTGACACTGTGCCTGCAACAGTGAACTCAAACATGGGAACGATGGTGGGGCTGAAGTTGGGCTGGGCAGTATTTTGCTGTGACTCATATTGTTGCTATGATTCAAAACCAACTGGCTGGAATCTAACACCAACACCGTCTTTAACCTTAAAGTCATACCATGAAGCAAGTGCTTGTGTCTGACACTGTCACAACCCTCCAGCCATACAACCACTTATCTCACTTAGATGAGGGAAAAATGCACTTATTTTCTTTAGTTTTTTATTGGATTTTTTTTACTTAGTTTAACCTTGGTTTGTGTTCTCTAGAGAGGAAACTTGTAGATCAGGTATGTAAATACTTAGAGAGCAAATTTTTTCGTTACATGGCTCCTCCAAATGCAGAGGGTGACAAGTCTCAAATACGTGGGTGAAGCAGCGGCCTACAGGTTTCTGTTGGTTCATGTGATTGCAGAGGCTGGAGAGCCCCATGCTACAGATCATGGGCAAGTCCCTGCTGGCTCACATCCCAACAATGAGAAGTCAGGCAACTTGAACATTGCATATTTGAAAATGAACTTTGCCAAGACTTCAGTTATAGATTGAGGGCAGATCACAACTCCAAGAAATTCTCCTTTCAACGGATTCGTGGGTCACATTAGATCACACCATGGGGGACATTATACTACATTATGGAAGAACAGTCAATCGATTAACTGTCAAACTACTTAGAACCATAGCCTTGCCAAGTTGGCATGTAGGATTCATAATCATATCCAAGGTAAACTTACTTAGAACAAACATGCTTCGAATGTTTTCACAATCTTCCTCACCCACATTAACATTACATTTTTTTCCTGATTAACAATGTGGTATAGTTTTGTGGTGACAGAATGAACCCTACAAAACAAACCCACAAATCATCTGTCATTCTAAACTTTAAGTTACTATCATGATTATTATTGGTATCTTCATGAGGATGGTGATGATCTTCCTTTGTCTTGTGATTTTCATCCTGTGGCAACCAAAGCATACCTTTCTCTAGATTGAGAAATTTCCAAACTGCATCCGAGTTCTCAGAGAACAAAGCTGAATAGCCATGGAACAGGTCACGTTGCAGGATGTTCCCGAGAGCTGACACCACATTGAATAGTTCTTCAGAGCAGTTCCAAGTGAGAGATCCAGAGCCTGATGATCAGAGTTCAGGGTTTAAACCCCGCTTGCTTTAGGAAGACATTATTTTGTGTCTCTAGACCAAGAAAATTTCTGGTTCCCAACTGCAGCATAACGTCACGCCCACATGATCTTGTTTCTTTCCTCTGTGTGGTGCAGTGATTTCTTGATACGGCTTTTCTAGCCACTTCCTTTATCACTTTATCACCTTTATCATCAAATGCTTGGCCATTGGCTGTACTTCCTCTTCCTGAGGTTATGGGTAAGAGAAGCTAGTGGAAGATGCTGATAGAATTATAAGATTCACTTGTGAGTGGTTGTTAATTATGATTGTGAAAACGTGGAATGTTAACGTGGTTAATGTGAGAATCAGTCGATTTTGTCAATTTTGGAAGCAGGCACGGGGGAATCTGACCACCATCAAGTAAGATGAGCCCCGAGCAGAGCATTCCTTGGTCAAGGAGAAGCAGTGGCCCCAGTCATGAAGAGCACGTGACAGAATGGTGACATGCCCATCCCACAGAGGAAGAAAGCTTGTGGTGTGGGGTACCTCCAACAACTTCATTGAGGGAACTGGGCTTGTTGATCCATGGAGCGAAAGCCTCTTGCCTTCAGACAGAAACTCTTGGGAAATTGGGCATTTATTGGAAATGCTAAAAAAAAAACAAACACAAAACAAACTTTGTTCTTTTTAACCTTACAGAAGCAGGGAAGAGGTCAAAGGGCAGAGAGAGGTATGTTTGCTGCCCTGGCTGAGAAGAGGTGCTCCTGAATGGAAGGACAGTATCATAAATATTTCAGATACTGAGTTGTAAACTGTTAATTTCCCTAACAAGCCCCATAACCTGTGGATTTTGAGTGACCATTGTAATGAATTTGCAAACCCATCAGAGTCAGAGAGAGTGCCATTGGAGGGACAGAATTGGAAGATCAGTTTGGAGATTAGAGGCATGTCTGATCTCCACCTCATAGGGACCAGAGTTGGGCTGATGTTGTGTTTCATTTGCCTTCTCTCTTTTGAAGCCAAAGGAGTTAAGAATTATTCCCATGTCCTTCACACTTCTGTCTTTCTGGATCTATTTTTTTTATAATACATCAGTCAGATTGCATAAGGACCGACCCTACATTTTCATATGATGGCATTTTAACTGATGACATCTTTAAAAATATTTTGTCCTAACTAGGAATGAGAGGTTCAGCATAAATTTGGTGGGAAAAAATTCAGTCTGTAATTGCCATTTCTTAGTAAAACAAAATAGGATTTTAAGGGATTCTTTACAACTCTGGTCAATTGACCTCTGAGCTGTTTTAAAATCTCAGATCCTATTTTCTTTGGATGATTATCTGCTAGACAACTTTAGAACTTACAAACTATTATTTAGGAGCCAAAGGAGGCCTGGTGGTCTAACTGAGAGGTAAGTGATACAAACCCATCATCCTTGGAAAGCCTATGAGGCAATTCTATTTTGTCTCATAGGGTCTTTAAACAGCAACTCTAATGAGGATGGTGCAGGACTGTCAGTGTTCAATGCTGTTGTGCAGAAGGTTAATGTGTTAGTCTGGGTTGAGTAGAGAAACAAATCCAGAGACATTCATATGTGTATAAGAAAAAGCTTTATATCAAAGAGCAATTATACATTGAGAAAAACATCCCAGCCCAGTTCAGATCAAGCCATAAGTCTGATATTACCCCATATGTCGATACTAGTCCATAAATTTCCTCTTTAGACTCATGCAGTACATGCAATTATGCCAAATGCAGGAAGATCACAGGCCAGTGAGTGGAAAGCCTTGTGGATCCAGTGGCGGTGGAAGCATATCAGCACTGGTGTGGGTCTCCATGTGGCTCCTCCAGTTTCAGGGCTCTGGTTCCATCAATATAGCTCCATGTGGCTGGTCAACAGGAATATAAACAGAATGTCTGTGTGTATCTGGCCTCAAGTCAGCTATTTATCTCTGCCGTGCCTCCAAATGAGGTCATCAAGCTGCAACCTGATTGACAGGCTAGACTCCACCCCTTGGCAAGTTGAAAGGAGATTATGTAACTGCCACAGACCACCCCTTGTCAACTTGACACTCTTGCCCAACTCTTTAGCCATACATAATTTTTAACAAAACAATAATAAAACCATATCTGTAGCTAACAGGGTAAAAGTAAAAAGTATACAATTCTATATGTGCCAGCCTCATTTAAGCATAATATTAATCATGTCATATTATGAATAACAATATGATAAGGCGATTATGTAACTGCCACAGAGGCACAATCAACTTGACAATACCTCAGAACAACCCTAACACAATTGATAAATAAGTGATGGCATTGGGTCTGGTTTGGGCTCTGAAATGAGCAGCTTCGGTGACACAGGGATGAAGCACCTGGTAAAAGGTCAGCAGTTCTCACCTACCAGCTCCTCCTGGAGAAAACTCAGCCGTTGGTTCCACAAAGATTATAAAACAAAACAACAACAACAAGCTCATTTAAATTGAGTCCAACTCAAAATAAACCTATCGGACAGAGTAGAATTGCCTCATAAGGTATCCAAATTGGAAACTTTTACTGATGCAGACTGCTATGATTTCTCCCATGAAGCAGCCGGTAGTTTGAAGTCTTGGTCCTTCCACCAGCAACAGAGACCTCAAGCACAGGGCCGCTGGCGCTCACAGAGGAACTGTAATATGATAGTCTTGAAAACCTGAAAGGCAGTTCTACTCTGGCCTATGAGTTAGAATGGACTCACTAGCAATGGGTTTCATCAATTGGGATGAAGACTATGCTAAAAAAGAGAGAAAGACAGACAGACCAAAAGAAAAGTGCATACATTGAAATATATCTTGATTATTAGATTGGAGATGCATAAAGAAGTTGAAATTTGAAGTTTAAATCAAAGTACTTTAACTTGTCCTTGTATGTGTGCAATTCTAACTAGTGAATATAGAAGTAAGTGCTTTCATTTGCAAGGAGATTATTTTATATGCTTCTAAATTCTACACTTTCTACAAATTGAATGGGAATGTGAGAAGAATGCATCTGTTTGGTAACTTGTCATTTGGGAAATATTCTTTAAGAATACCTCATTAACAACAAAATGGCAATGTGCAGATTGGAAAGATATTATAATGGTTGACGAAGTCTCATTCTCCTTACTTAAGAACCAGAAGGAAAGAACCAGAAACCATCTGGGTTGGGAGCTCTTGGTTGTCTATGTTCTGCTATTACACTTCCTGATTACAAAGCAGAAAGAAATGGAACAAAATAAGAGGTTCCCTACATATGCCCTCCAGCTGAGGGAAACACAAAATCTGACAAGTCAAAGAGATAGTATTGTATTATAAGTATTCAAAGCCCACTTAATAAGCAACTGGGATTAGGGTTGTCTCTAAAATGCTGCCTTGAGTTCTGGGCTCTATTTGTGGAACAGAAATGAACAATAACACAAGCTGTGCAGCAAATGATAACGTAATAGAAAATAAGAAAGGAAAAAAACCAAAAAGCTAGAGCTCAAGTCAGGGAAGTTAGCTTAAGGCTAAATCACAACATCCCTTTTGCAACCAGGGAAATGTGTGAGAGTCATTTCTCAATGTCTCTGTGTATAAAATGTATCGATATTTTACCAAACACACACTCTCTTTCTCTCTCTCTCTCTCAAAGGTACATGGGATGAACATGTGATGGTTTTGAGCCCTAGTACACTCTGCATAGAAGAGCACTTCAAATTTACAAGACTGATTCACACATTTGAGTTACGTGGACTATTGTTAAATATTGGCTATTTTGAGTCATTAGAACTTTGTATGTACAACAGAATGAAACACTGACAGGTCTTGAGCTATCTGCATAGGCATTGCTTTGTTGAGCCTATATTGTAGCCACTGTGGGACATCAAAAACAACAATGAAACAGTTGCTAAATTGAATCCGATCATAGCAACCCACTTGTGTGCAGAGAACTCCTTCCCAGTGGGGTTTTAAGGCTCTGTGCAGTCTTTCCGTAGTAGATCATTCAGCTTTTCATCCAAGATGTCTCTTAAAGGATTTGAACTACCAAACTCCCTGTTCATATGGATCACTTAAACATACCTGGAATACTGTGTTTGTCTGGGTAAACAGGGAAACAAAACCACAAAAACTCATATATGTATAAGAGAGAATTTTATATGTAGGGTATAAGTGTACACTCAGAAAGCATCCCAACCTAGTCCAGTCCAAGCCCATAAGTCTGACACTGATCTACAAAGTGCTCCTTAAACTCACAAAACACACAATGATGCTAAATACAGGAGGATCACAGGCCAGTGGGTAGAAAGCCTTTGAATCCAGTGGAGGTGTAAGCATCTCAGCGCTGGCAGGGTCTCCATGTGGCTTCTCCAGCACCCAGGGCTGCATCAGGGTAAGTCCATGTGGCTTCTCCTTAGGAATGTCTCACAGGAAGTGAGCCTTGCCAGCAAAGACAGCCGCAGCCTGGTCTGACCACCAGAGAACAAGAGACCAGAGAACCACTTATCTCGCTGCCCTTCAATTAATCCCACATGTGTTTATCGGCCAGGTTGGCACAATAAACCTTAACTCTCTTAAGTACTAAAAACAAATTAAAGTTAAATAAACCCTGGAGGCAATCCCCATTCATGGTGACCTCAAGTCTGTACAGTAGAACTGTGCCATAGGATTTTCTTGGCTATCATGTCTGTGGTAGCAGATTACCATACTTCTGCAGAATTGCTGGGCTGGATGGGGTTGAACCAACAAGCTTTCAGTTAGTTTCAGTTGTGGAGTTCCGACAAGTCAATTCTGACTTCTAGTGACCTTCTGAGACTAAGTAGAACTGCCCCCTAGGGTTTCCTCCGCTAAAACCTTTACAGGAGCAGATTGCCAGATATTTTCTCCAGCCGAGTAAGTAGCAGAGGACAAATCATTTGTGCCACTCCACTCCATAACCAAGAATTAATTAGTCTACAATGGCAATAGCACTGACGGAGGTTAAGAAACTTTGACCTAGGTGATAAAAATAGAGCAATTATCTAGGTCTACAAGATCCTGCTCTCAATAGCTTACGCTGAGGAGAGAGAAGATACACTACATTTAGTACATAAATGTGTAACAAATGAATAGAAACATGTTATCCTCCGCTTCTGTTTGCTGGCTTCTGACTCTAGGAAAGCCTCTGTATGAAGCCATCTGCTCTAGAGGGTTTTCAAGGCTGTGGGCTTTCAGAAGTGAGTCTTCAGACCTATCTTTCAAAAGCCACTGAAGAGTTTCAAACCAAAAACCTTTTGGCTAGTAAGTAAGCAATTAACTGTTTGCACCAACCATAGACTCCTTGAAGTATTAGGCACCAACAAATACACCATTCTCTTTCACTTGGGCTTATTTATTAAGTGGGGAGCATTGATTCTTTGTCCTGTAATCTTGGAGCAATTCCTAAGATGCTGACATCAAATGGCCAGCCCCTGGCTCCAGCTCCCTGCATGTCTGCTTTCGTCTATACAGTGCTTCCCTCCGGGTAACTGTGTGTCACTCCCCAGAGTACAAGCGAAAGCAATTTCTTATTACCTGATGCAGAGGATGCACGGCAACATTTAAAATACTCATAACTCACTTTTTAATGGAGAGTTCTAGTTCACTGTCTGTTATCATTTACATGATCTCATATTATAGGTTGGTTTGTCCCTGTGAGTCTTGCATTTATTATGAACCGAGGAAGTACTTTTGGATTGATTAACTGTACCCTCTTCTTGCTCATGTAAGCAGTGAAATGGTCAGTCACCCTGGTTACGTAATTGCCTCAACTGTCAATTCTATCCTGATAATTTCCACAGGGAAACAGTCTCCTGTGTAGGGTGCAGGTGGGGAAAAGGTTAGCCTAACCAGTGCTTAAGGGTGTGGCTTTCTGTCTTGTACACAGACTGTTTTTTGTTTACCCGGCTTTCCAAATTCTATCCTCGATGCCACTCTGAAGCCAGGGCTTGTCCCATTAATATCCTAGTGGCCCTAATTTGTTCTCACAACACTTTTTCATCAGACTCAGGAATACTTAGGCTGCTTTGGCAACGCATTGCTTTTGAGTTTTGTTCTATAATGTTTTCATTAAATGTGTATGCTAAAAGAGGAATGAGTCCGGGAACAGAAATTACCATCGGGAAATTGTAGCCAGACTGGCTTCATAAATAATGCTTTGTTTTGCTACGGATGTCAATCTATCCAGCCTTTCCATGCTGCCTTTGTTAGCCTGACGGCTGCAGATGCCCCAACGGGACCTTGCTCCTGCTCACGCCCCCTTAGTGTAAGAGAACACAGAGAGAAGGATTGCGTATGAAACCATTTCCAAAGATCAAAAATATACTTTGCTACAAAAGGTGAAGACCTCCAGATATGAGTAAATGAAAAATTGCAAAAGTGTAAGCTTATTTTCCACTCCCGTAGCAAAAAGAAAAATATATAAATATAAGTTTTTTCAATATTGTAACACTGGTTGTATTATTTGCCTTAGCAATTAAGTGGAATGCTTGTCTCACAAAATTAGGTAAATAGGGGGACTTCCGGGAAGATGGCGACAGAGTGACACGTACCAGAGGGACTCCGCAGAATCCAGCCCAGGAGAG
>NW_022111373.1:65363907-65373900 GCF_000313985.2 Echinops telfairi
CTTAAAAGAGTTAAAAAGTATCCGTGATAGCCAAAGCCTGTTAATAGATTATAAACTATTCCACTGTGGCTATTTTGATATCTACACATAACATTTCACAAGCAAAATGAGTAAATACATTAAATAACATATAATACTTCTATAGTGCGGAAACCACGCCATTTAATTCTGATACTTGTGTTATGTTCATTTGGCCCAAATTGCAGTGATTACCTTAGATTGAGTCTTATCTTTGTATAATCCCTGTATTTAGAATATGAGAGGAACCTGTTTCTTGCTGTTAGCCACTAGAATATAGTAAAAATGGTCTATGTTTAATAACGCAAGACTGCATTTTAACAACTGAGCAGACTCCTGTTCTGACTTTGATGAACCATGCTGTGAATGGCCTATGGAAAGGGCCACACAGCAGGGAGCTCTGGCAGCTTCTGGTTCCTAAGGTGGCCTCAAACCACTGCTAGCAAGAAACTGGGGTACTCCGTCATACAGCCAAACATAAATGGATTATATCACACACGAATGACCTTGGAAAGAAGATTCTTCCCTAGAAAAGCCTTCGAACAAGAACAAAATCTTGAACATTTCTGAGACTCGATTCCCACTCATGGTTACTTTATGGGGCAGAGTAGAATTCTTCTTGTAGGCTCCTGAGACTGTAACTCTTTTCTGGAGTAAAAAACCTTATTCTTCTCTTGAGGAGTGGCTGATGATTTCGAACTTCTGACCATTGCGGTTATCAGCCCAATGCGTAGTCATTATGCCACCAGGGCTCCTGAGAGTTTGACCAATAGCTACTAATCCATGCTTGGACTTTACTCCCTGGAAAATTAACAAGTATAAAATGGGCATATTTTAAAACCCCAAAGGGTGTGAACATTTGTTGGATGACAATAGAAATTAAATTTTAGTGCTTTGCATTCACCTATAGGCTTCTCAGAAAAAGAATTTGGCCATCTGCTTCCTAACTATCAGCCAACAAAAGCCATATGGAACCAGTTCTACATCCATGGGGTCTCCATGCATTAAAATGGACTCATTGGCAAATGCTTTGGGGTTAATAGAAAATGAATATGGCTAGTGTAATCAAATTGAAAAGAATTGCATTTGTAGTGCATATATGGTAATGCTACTAGTCTCAGCTCAAAAGTAGTAATGTTACTAACTCATATAGAAGGTTTCTGAGGCTGTCTATCCTTATGGGAGTGGATAGCCTCAACTTTCTCCTGCAGAGCAGTTGGTGGGTTTAAACCACCTACCTTGTAGTTACCAGTTCAATGATTACATGATAGTATCACCGGTGGTAGAATTGGATGAGTGGTTTTTCCAAAGTAGGTTGATTTTCTTAAGGGTACAGTAATGTTAGTATCATTTTGAGAGTTAAGGAGATACATTCAAGAAGGGTAACTATTTTCTAGTTTCAAGTAAAATGAAAGTAAAGTAAGGAGAGTTATAAAGTATGAATTGAATGATAATAATACAGTACTATTATATTGAAAATGAAATTGGCATACTACAAAATTTTTTATTGGAAAAAGAAAATTAGAGCAATGTGAATTATTGAATGCTTGAAAAGCACCATTGTTAAAGTTAAAGACAGGTGAATCTTTAAATGAGAAACCCGGTCTCTTTCAAAGCCTCCTTACCCAGCCTCCATCCTGGTTTCAAACTGCCCAGTCACCCACATTATCTAGGCTAGATTACCTATCCGATTTTTATTTTTCAAATACCTTACTGGAAAATAAGGATTATACCTCAAAAGATGACATCAGGATAAAATAGGGTTATGGATGTATAGTACTCAACTTTTCCGCCTTTTATTCCATCAACTTATCATTTTAAATGATGAGTTCCAAAGGCTCCAAATGTTGATTCACAAAACTGTTCCCCACTGAGACACCAGCTTTCTGAACTATGCAAAAGTCAAAGTTTTACTGAAACATTGTCGATTCAATAAAACCTGAGCACACATATTTCAACACTGACATCTTTTGAACTTTCCAAGAATTATCTGAAAGCACAAAGAAACTGCTGCTGACCTGCACTTCTACCTTAAATTTACTGTTAAAGGTCTAACAGGTCCGTAGTCTTTTATTGTTCCACCTCGTGTACCTTGCTGCATGAACAATTGCAGGGATCCAAAAGTGGTAAAATACCAGAAAAGCTTAAAGTGCTTGATGCAGCTCCGAGTGCAGACTATCCACAGAGTTGACGTGTGAGGAACTGGATTTCATGGAGAGACTACATGCTCTTTTCAAACAGCGACTACTCTCCCCTTTGATTCTCTGAACTGAATCCAAGTCTAAGTGTGTCAGTCAATTTGATTCGATTACTATTTAAATCTCAATCTTTTCCACTTCCATTCTAATTCTGGTGATAAGATGCTTAGACAACAAAATATTTATGCAAAATGCATAAAGAAACATGCATACAAAAATTATAACAAACAGCTCATCTATTAATAAAAGCGACATTGTTTAATGCCCTATGGCCACAGAAAGTTTTATATTACAGTTTCAGATAACAAAGATTAGTAAATGACTTCGACATGTCATTTTCACAAAGTAAAAATCTGTCAGCATTAGTGTGTAAATCACACTGGGTTCTCTCATAACAGCCATCCAGGAGTCTAAGGAAAGATCTCAAAAATCAATTGATACGGTTGTTTTGTAGTTTGTGATGTTTCCATAACCTTACTCTCTGAGTCCTGGATTTACTTCTTGTAGGTTTTACCTGACTGGAAAGATATGCCAGTATAATTTCTGTGATACAGAGGAAGGAAGGAAGACACAGCTTAGAAATATCGATCTTGTATTTTGGAAGTAATGCTTGTTTATTCTTCTACAATATGGATTCTCTAGCCAAAGAACAGAGACACAGACAGTGAAAAACAGACAGAAAATAAATTGCCCCTTACATGACATGTGCCCATAATTTGGATAAGAAAGATATCGGATACTCTAGCAGTACTCAAAGACTGAGTCCCGGCAATACTGAGTACTCAAAGAATGAGACAGGCAATAAGGAGGTGCTGAAATTCTGATTGATGACTCTCTGATCCCCAAACAAACTATTAGCTTTCTTTTAACCTGCAGTCTATTAATTAGTTTGTTAGTTTTAAAATACCACAGTCATATTTCTGTAAAATGTAAACATGGTAAAAGTTGAAGACAATGATCACACTCCCCAAATCTTTTCTTCAATGTGTATTTCCACACCTTCAGGAGCCCTGGTGGGTTAGCAGTTCAAACTTCCCAGCCGCTCTGTAGAAGAAAGAGGAGACTATTTAGGAAATGATGAACCACCTGGGAAACCCTCCCAAAAGTCACCAATAGTTGGATTCAACCCCATGGCAGTGAGTTTATCTTGTTTATTTTCTAATATATGTTATGTTTCATTTTATTTCTATTATGCTTTCTGTATATGTTGTATTAATACTTTATATCTTCATTGCTTTTAAATTTGGTCTCTCACATGTTACCTTCTCTCAAAATGAAAGAGGGCAGGGAGCACAGAAGAGTAGAGGAGGAAAAAAAGAGAGGAGGGGGAAAATCGGAGCCAGCTAATGATTCTGCAGACAAAAAGACAAACAGAAAAGTGGGTCTCCGTTTTTGCGCTGTCTTTTACTTAGAATAAATATTTAGTTCTGACTTTTATTGCCACAGTGAAGTAGCAGTGAATAACAGAACTGCCATGAAACCAAAAAAAGGTAGAAAGAAAAGGTGTAAGAAGTAATAAGAAAGGGAAATCGGAAGCAGAATTGACAAAGTGAAGAGGTGGGAGAGAAGACAGCAAGGTAGGAACGTGATAATCACGTCCAGCACTCCTTGGGGCTGGTCTATATTCTGGCCATTTCATGTTCACACAGGTCTGCAAGCTCTGCATCTTTAATTCTGCAGCTCAAGATAGCAAGTCTCGGTGGGTTAAGTAACTTACTTAACATCTGACGCGGAGATGCATGATTGCAAGTGGCAGCATGACAACAATCATTGTGTTATGTTGTGTGTTCTTCCTGGTTTCCTGAGCAGTCTTCTCGGCTCTCATGATAAATGTAATTCACAGTACATAAATTGTGGTAAAGGATCACATAGCTTCGAGGAATAACTGTGAAGACACATTAATGCAAGGTTGACCTTTCATGTAACCTAACTGTAAATTTACATAGAGGAACAGCATGGTTTTAAATTTTTGCACATTCAGATTTACAAACATTAATATACTTTCATATATGCCAGTCACTTTTGAGAAGATAGTTAAATTTTAATCAACTGATACATCTTAAAATTACATCACTTAAAATGTAAATGGTTCATTAGAATCAATAGTAAGATGATTGAAATGCCCTGGAACCTTTCTGGGCATTTGGAAAATGTGTTTGTTAATTTTTTATGTGAGCCAAAGGACAACATTAAAGCACACAGCTTGAACTATACATTTCAGGAGTCCATAATAAATTCAGGCTTTGAGATTTACACTGCTGCCTTTATGTGAATAAAGCAATGAAGAATAGGCCAAAGGAGATTTTAGATTTATGACATAGCAATTAGGTGATAAGTGAATCTCTAGAGATTTCATGGAAGTGTGGGTAAGCACTCATGATTTCAGGAAGTTATTAGAATTTTATCTCAACCCAAGGAAAATGGAAGTCAAAAATATGTCACATACAATATTCTATGTGACTATGCTTTTGCACATAAATCTAGGTAAGGTACTTCGACTTGGAAGGATAGATGCCTTTTGTATTGGTAATCATTCATTTACTCATTAACTTCTAAATGTCTATAATGTCAGTAACATAAACCTTGAGCAATGAAGACAGAGATACAAGTAAAATATGGCCATTTCCTCTTAAATAGTTCAGAATCTCATAAACACTAGAGTCATATGAATAATAATTATGCTTCTGAGAAGTATTAATCGAGGATATGGATCAGGCTGGGTTTAAAGGCTGAGTGTTCTTGCCAGGAGTTGTGGTGGAGGAGAGATTTTAGGTAGGAAATACTGGAGAAGAAATGGCAGTTTAATATTTTATTGAGTATATTAATGATATCATATTCACAATTTTATCCAGATCCCTAATTCAGCATCCATTCGTCATTTGGTAACATTCTGAAAACTGAACCTTTTAAATTTCTAAATCATATTCTCCCTCCAAATACTACATTTCAGTGAAAAATCCCTTTAAAAGCTGTATTTTGATAACATGACTAAATACTGGCATAGTTTTCCATTAAAAAAATGTTTTCCTCATGTATCTATGTCTTCTTGTGATTCTTCAAAAATGTTTTTAAAGACATCCACATATAATAAGAATTTCTGACACAGGAAGGACACCAAAGGCCATAGTTGAATAAGCAAGAGATTTTGACCCTGCAATTTGTTCAGTAAGGAGGCTGTAAACAATTTTTTATCTTCACGTTGAAGAAGCATTATGACATGACCCTGATCATATTCAAACATGCTAGCTTCAAGAACTACCCTTCACCACTATTTATTCTAATGATTTATCTCCACTCCCACAATTTTGATGTCTCTCTGCCTCTAAACTTTGTTTTTGACTCTTTCAGTTTATTTCAGCTTGAGAGACTAATAGAATTAGCCCTGCAATGGCTCTGCTGGCTTGACACAGTCTTCACTTCCTGTAATTTAGCCAGTCTGTGCTAGATTTGTAGGAAGGATATAGACATGATTTTGGCACCTTGAACTTACAGACTTTCATATTTTGACTGAAGGCACATTCAAATCAGCCTTTAGTTTAGCCACAAATGGAATCCAGATTTCAATTCTTCTGTAGGAGTTCATCTTTTAGTTCACTGTTTATTTCTTTGGAGAGGGCACTATAGCCAAAACAAATTGATTTGGGGGAAATACATTCTTAAAGCTAAAACCTGAGTTTAAAGTTTACTTTTTCAGTGTATTAAATCAAACAATAAACTGAGCTTTTGAATTCAAAGTTATGGGATTTCAAAGTTTGGTAAAACTCGATATCATCCCTTCCAGTCCCTTTCTTTTGCAAATGTAGATAATAGAACTCAAACTTAATGCCTATTTTTCATTAAGTACATTTTTTAATGTTGTATTTGCAACATGATTTTCAAATTTGCATTGAATAAGTTGAATTATCATTCAAATATTTATCACCTGTTACAGGTTAAATTGTATTCTTCAAAAATATTTGTGGACTCTTAATCACTATACTATGGCTGGAATTCTATTTGAGTAGGTCTCATTGCTATTTAAATGAGATTTTTCAATCCTCAAACAAATCATCTCTGAATGATATAAAGTAGCATCATAATACAGAATCAAGCAAACAGGAGTCGGGAGCGTAAGATGCCATGTCTGCAAGGAACCATGGGAATCGAATTTGAAAGAGGCAAAAGATGCTTCCCTATAGCTGAGAGAGAGTGAGCATCTTCGGGAGATGGACCTTTAACTCCTAGATCACTGAATTGTGTGAAAGTAAAAATCTGTCCTTTAAAACCGCCATTTGTAATATTTCTATTACAGCAGCACTAAGAAATGAAAATAGCATCTGTTCAGAGTATCAATACAACCCACAGAATGAGAGATAATATTGGTGAAGCACATATTTAATAAAGGATATATCCACAGTATAAAGAGTACCATGAAAATCAGTGAGGAAAGACAACAACTGAATTTCAAAAGAGGTAAAACATGTGAACAGATACTTTACTTATGACGATACCCTGATATAAAGATAGATCATAGCAGATTGTAATTAAACAACAAGATGCCACTAGTCAATTATTTTTGTTGTAAGCTGCTGCTGTTGTTGTCAATAACAGAAAATTACTAGAAGGACTAAGATTGAAGACCGTAATAGTACCAAATGTTGGTGAGAATATGGAGCAACGGCAATTCTCATTCCTTCCTGGCTGGAATGCAGAATACTACAGCAATTTTGGAAGACAGCTTGGAAGTTTCTTATGAAGTTAAACGTAGATCTCTCACAGTGTCTAGAAATAAATCCTTATTGTTGTTAGGTGACCTCAAATTCGTTCCAACCCACAGGGCTCTATGTACAGCAGAATGAAGCGCTGCCCTCGTCTGTTCCATTGTCACAAATGTGTGCTTTGAGTCCACTGATGCAGCCACTGGGTCCATCCATCTTGGCGAGAGCCCTCTTCTTTTATGCTGCCCCTCTCCAAAGTGTGGTGTCCTTTTCCAGAGGCGGATCTGTCCTAACACCTTCTCCAGCGTATGTGAGATGAAGCCTCTTCTTCCATATTTCTAAGGCATTGTCTGGCTGTCCTTCCTCCAAGACGGATTTACGTGTTCGTTTGGCAGTTCATTGTAGTATCAATACTCTTTGCCATATAACATAATTCAAAAGACTTGATTCTTATTTCGTTTTCCTTATACAATCTCCAAGTTTCATTTGCATATGAGGTCATTGAAAAACACCCTGGCTTGTGTGAAACACACCTTAGTCCTCAAAGCGACACCCTTGTTTTTCAGCACTTTAAAGAGGGCTTGTGCAAAATATTTACCCAGTGCAATGAATGTATCCACTCTCACTACTGCTCCTGAAGGGTTCATCCGTCCTGGATCTCCTGTGTTTCCAGTTACTATCTGTACCAGTGTACATCCTCCAGTCTAGCTGAATTTCAGGGTTGATACCGGGAGAGTGGTAGAAAGGTGGAAATGATTATAAGGATCTACATATAATCCCCTCCCTGGGGGAAGGACAACAGAAAAGTGGGTAAAGGGAGAAGTGGGACAGTGTAAGATATGACAAAATAATAATAATTTATAAATTATCAAGGGTTCATGGGTGGGGGGGCGGGGATGGAGGGGGAAAAATGAGGAGCTGATACCAAGGGTTCAAGTAGAAAGCAAATGTTTTGAGAATGATGAAGGCAACAAAAGTATAAATGTGCTTGATACAATGGATGGATGGATGGATTGTGCTAAGAGTTGTCTGAGCCCCCAATAAAATGATTTTAACAAAAAGAAGAAAGAAAAAGGCCCACATGATGTAGAGCCTCTCTATTTGTTATTGATGCAAGGATCTATTTGGCTGACATAAGGTTATGAAATAGAGCTTAACATTATCTCATAGAGAGGAAGTAGAAAGCAATGCCTTTGTAAAGTGTAAATCCCTTTACATAAGTATTATTTTACATATCTACAAAAAAATGAATTATCCTTTGATTTCTTGACTGCTGTTTCCATGGGCATTGATGGATGAACCAAGTAAGATGAAATCCTTGACAAGCCAATCTTCTGTTTTTCATGATGTTACCTATTGGTCCAGTTGTGAGGATTTATGTTTTCTTTTCATTAAAGTGTAATCCATATTGAAGGCTGGAATGCTTGATCTTCATCAGCAAGTGCTTCAGGACTTCCTCACTTTCAGCAAAGTTGTGTCATGCACTTATCACAAGTCCTCAAATCCTGAGGCCACATTCTTCCTCATATAGTCTAATTTCTTGGATGATTTACTCAGAATACAGATTGAATAAGCATGGTGAGAGG
The DNA here is from genome assembly GCF_000313985.2 of Echinops telfairi. Taxonomy (NCBI): domain Eukaryota; kingdom Metazoa; phylum Chordata; class Mammalia; order Afrosoricida; family Tenrecidae; genus Echinops; species Echinops telfairi. The sequence continues at coordinate 65,372,407 of NW_022111373.1, forward strand.
CTATGACCTGGCACACACCTTTCCTGATTTTAAACCATACAATAATTCCTTGTCTGTTCCCACAACTGGCTCTTGATCCATGTACAGTTTCTGTATGAGCACTATGAAGTGTTCTGGAATTCCTATTCTTCTCAAGGCTATCCATAGTCTGTTATGATCCACGCAGTTGAATGTTTTGGTATAGTTAATAAAACACAAGTAAACAATGTTTCGCTATTATCTGTCTCCAGCCAAGATCCATTTGACAATAGCAATGCAATCCCTTGTTTCATGTCCTCTTTTGAGTGTAGCCTGAACCTCTGGCATCTCCCAGTCAATGCATTGCTCCGACTGTTGTTGAATGACCTTCAGCAGAATTCTACTTGCATGCAATATAACTGATATCATTTTATAATTTGGGCATGCTGTTTGTTGAGTCACCTTTTCTTTGAAACGGGTTCAAATACGAATCTCTGTCAGTTGGTCGGGAAACTGTGTTCCAAATATCTTAGTATAGAGGAGTAAGTGCTTCCAGTTTTTACTGAGTTTGTTTAAATGTATCAATTGTGATACTATTAATTCCTATGGCTTTATTTTTCACGAGTGCTTTCAATAAAGCTTGGACGTCTTCCTTAAATGTCCTTGGTTCTTAATCATATGCTACCTCTTAAAATGGTTGAATGTCAACTCGCTCTTTTTGATACAGAGTCTCTATTTACCATTTCCATCTTCATTTAATGTTTCCAATACATTTCAATATTTTCCATAGATTCTTTTAATATTACAATTTGAAGCTTGACTATTTTCTATGGTTCTGACAGCTTAAGATGTGCAGAACATGTTATTCCATTTCGGTGCTCTGACTCCTAAGCCTTTCCACATTTTACAAAAATGCATTACTTTGTCTTCTGGAGCTGCCCTTTGAAATTTTCTGTTCACCTCTTTTACTTTATCATCTCTTCCATTTTTTTTTTCTTTTTGCCAAAAGGTAGTTTATTACATCATACAGCTAATACTTCAGTAGGTACAATAGAAGAGTTACACATTAAAAATTAATTAGGAATGTAAATTTGTGATTTCCACATTGGGCAGTTTCCCAGGCACCCATCTCAGAGAGAACTGTGATTATAAGTACTATTTTAACAATCGGTCTGTCGGACTCAACAAAAACTTAGGAATTGGCTCTGCCAAACTGGAGCAAACCAACTGAAGCCCATCGCTGGTTACAGCTAATCCAATCACGGCCCTCAGGAATCAAGAGGACAGATGTCATTCAACAACCTCCGTCACCGGACAAGACTCTAGAAATAGGTGTTTTCACATTGCCAAGTTCTTAAAGATTTCTTTTGAGGACTTCATATTTTCACAGCCCCATCGAGCAATTCTGAAATGCGATTGTATCCTTTATAACTTAGAGTTACATTTATGCAGTAAATTGAGAGCTGTTTGGGGGAATGCGAATTACTGGTGGATAATTTTTTTTTAATTAATCAATTTATTGGGGCTCATACAATT